>NC_088414.1:26685799-27060799 GCF_034236695.1 Oncorhynchus nerka
TGTCCCATTTGATGAAATCTTGTTTTGCAAGTGGACCCCACACCTCGCTGCCATAAAGTGCAATTGGTTCAATTACATATTCAATTAGTTTTAGCCAAATTTGAATAGGTATTCCAATTAGAATTAGCTTTTTAATGGCGTAGAATGCCCTGCTTGCTTTCTCTCTCAGCTCATTCACATTAAGGTGTCCAGTTGATATTATATTTTTAAACCTAAGTAATTGCAGTGTGTACAGTGCTCCATATATTTTGTACCAATTTAGAACTTTGGTCTAATTCCCTGAGATCTGGATCTTCTCTGGAAAATCATTATTTTAGTCTTTTTGGGGTTTACTGCCAGGGCCCAGGTCTGGCAGTACTGCTCTAGCAGGTCCAGGCTCTGCTGTAAGCCATGTGCTGTGGGTGACAGCAGGCATAGATCATCTGCGAAGAGTAGGCATTTAACTTCTGAATTGTGGAGACTAACACCAGGGGCTGAGGATTTTTCTAGAATAGTGGCCAATTCGTTAATGTAATTATTGAAGAGTGCAGGGCTCAGATTGCAACCCTGGCGAAGGCCCCGCCCCTGGTTAAAGAATTCTGTTATTTTCTTACCAATTTTAATGCTGCGCATATTGCCAGTATACATTAATTTAATTATGTCACATGTTTTACCCTCTACACCACTTCTCTCTCTCTCTCTACCTCCTTTCGCAAGGCATTCTGGAACTTGAAGTCAATAGCCCCGCCTTATCTCAGCTCACTGGTCACCATAGCAGCACCCACTCGTAGCACGCACTCCAGCAGGTATATCTCACTGGTCACACCCAAAGACAATTCCTCCTTTGGTCATCTTTCCTTCCAGTTTTCTGCTGCCCATGACTGGAACGAAGTGCAAAAATCTCTGAAGCTGGAGACTCACATCTCCCTCACTAGCTTTAAGCACCAGCTGTCAGAGCAGTTTACAGATCACTGCACCTCTACTTAGCCTATCTGTAAACAACCCATCTATCCACCTACCTCATCCCCATGCTGGTATTTATTTATTTATTTTGCTCCTTTGCACCCCAGTATCTCTACCTGCACATTCATCTTCTGCCGATCTACCATTCCAGTGTTTTAATTGCTATATTGTAATTACTTCGCCACCATGGCCTATTTATTTCCTTAACTTACCTCATTTGCACTCACTGTATATAGACTTTTTGTTTTCTTTTGTTCTACTGTATTATTGACTGTATGTTTTGTTTATTCCATGTGTAACTCTTTGTTGTTGTATGTGTCGAATTGCTACGTTTTATCTTGGCCAGTTCGCAGCTGAAATGAGAACTTGTTCTCAACTAGCCTACTTGGTTAAATAAAGGTGGGAAAAAAATAGCGTAATCCAACACAACAGAAATATGTATGTAGTTCTCTCAATCTCCAACACACAAATTCCAACACAATTAATTATGTAAATAACTGTAAAGAAAATTAATTGAGCTGTATCTAAAGATAAAACTTTAAACATTAACTCTGTAAGCCATTAGAGTTACAACAATAGACTCAGTAGCTGCCCCACTAAAGCTGTTCTCACCCAGTTATTCATACTATCCACATCCCCTCTCATATCCACCCGAGCCATCACCTGCTCTCTTAGCTTCTGAAACCGATCCCACTTTGCCCTTCCAAACGCCCACCTGCCTATTCCATCCACTGACACCTCCTCCTCCCTCCGGTCTACTGTGCATACTATGGGGTAATGATCACTCTCTACTGTAAAGTCCATGGAGAACAAGAGCACCTCCTCCCAGCTGCCCACTGCACTGAGGCTAGGTAACACGGTCACCACCGATAAATCCATGATAATCGAACATTTCAAGAAGCATTTCTCTACGGCTGGCAATGCTTTCCTCCTGGCTATCCCAACCCTGGCCAACAGCTCCACACCCCCCGCAGCTACTTGCAGATGTTCTGAAAGAGCTGCAAAACCCGGACCTGTACAAATCAGCTGGGCTAGACAATCTGGACCCTCTCTTTCTAAAAATTATCTGCCACCATTGTTGCAACCCTTATTACCAGTCTGTTCAACCTCTCATATCGTCCGAGATCCCTAAAGATTGGAAATCTGCCGCAGTCAAACCCCTCTTCAAAGGGAGTGACACTCCGAAACTGTTATAGACCTATAGCCATCCTGCCCTGCCTTTCTAATGTCTTCGAAAGCCAAGTTAACAAACAGATCACTGACCATTTCGAATCCCACGTACCTTCTCCGCTGTGCAATCCGTTTTCCGAGCTGGCCACGGGTGAACCTCAGCCACGCTCAAGGTACTAAACATATCATAACCGCCATTGTTTAAAGACAGTACTGTGCAGCCGTCTTCATTGACCTGGCCAAGGCTTTTGACTCTGTCAATCCCTGTATTCTTATTGGCAGACTCAATAGCCTTGGTTTCTCTAATGACTGCCTTGCCTGGTTCACCAGCTACTTCTCAGACAGAGTTCAGTGTGTCAAATCGGAGGGCATGTTGTCCGGACCTCTGGCAGTCTCTATGGGGGTACCACAGGGTTCAATACTCGGGCCGACTCTTTTCTCTGTATATATCAACAATGTAGCGCTTGCTGCGGGTGATTCCCTGATCCACCTCTATGCAGGCGACACCATTCTGTATACATCTAGCCCTTCTTTGGACACTGTGTTAACTAACCTCCAAACGAGCTTCAATGCCATACAACACTCCTTCCATGGCCTCCAACGGCTCTTAAACACTAGTAAAACCAAATGCATGCTTTTCAACCGTTTGCTGCCCGCACCTGCCCGCCCGACTAGCATCACTACTCTGGACGGTTCTGACCTAGAATATGTGGACAACTACAAATACCTAGGAGTCTGGCTAGACTGTAAACTCTCCTTCCAGACTCATATTAAACATCTCCAATCTAGAATCGTCTTTCTATTTCGCAACAAAGCCTCCTTCACTCACGCAGCCCAACTTACCCTAGTAAAACTGACTATCCTACCTATCCTCGACTTCGGCGATGTCATCTACAAAATAGCTTCCAATACTCTACTCAGCAAACTGGATGCAGTCTATCACAGTGCCATCCGTTTTGTTTACCAAAGCCCCTTATACCACCCACCGCTGTGACCTGTATGCTCTTGTCGGCTGGCTCTCGCAACATATTCGTCGCCAGACCCACTGGCTCAAGGGTCATCTATAAGTCTATGCTAGGTAAAGCCCCGCCTTATCTCAGCTCACTGGTCACGATAACAACACCCACCCGTAGCACGCGCTCCAGCAGGTATATCTCACTGGTCATCCCCAAAGCCAACACCTCTTTTGGCCGCCTTTCCTTCCAGTTCTCTGCTGCCAGTGACTGGAACGAATAACAAAAATCGCTGAAGCTGGAGACTTATATTTCCCTGACTAACTTTAAACATCAGCTAACCTATTGCTGCTTCTGTAAATAGTCCATCTGTAAATAGCCCACCCAATCTACCTACCTCATCTCCATATTGTTTTTATCTACTTTTCTGCTCTTTTGCACACCAGTATCACTACTTGCACATCTATCACTCCAGTGTTAATCTGATAAATTGTAATTACTTCGCTACTATGGCCAATTTATTGCCTTACCACCTCACGCCATTTGCACACACTGTATATAAACTTTTTTTTTCTACTGTGTTATTGACTGTACGCTTGTTTATTCCATGTGTAACTCTGTGTTGTTTGTGTCGCACTGATTTGCTTTATTTTGGCCAGGTCGCAGTTGTGAGTGAGAACATGTTCTCAACTAGCTTACCTGGTCAAATAAAGGGGAATTAAAAAAATAAAAAATAAAATACTGTCGATTCCTCCCATCGTACTGGATGCCAGATTGTATAAGGGCACAAGGTGAGACCCAGATGCAGACCTAGGAGGCATATGGATTGAGTCTTTGATATTTATTATAATCCAAACGGGTAGGCAACAGAATGGTCGTGGACAGGCAAAAGGTCAAAACCAGTTCTGAGTCAAGGCAGGCAGAATGGTCAGGCAGGCGGGTACAGAGTCCAGAAACAGGCGGAGAGGACTAGCAAAAAGAGAATAGAAAAAGCAGAAGCACGGGAAAAACACACTGGTTGACTTGAACATACAAGACAAAATAGCACAGAGAGACAGTAAACACAGGGATAAATACACCGGGGAAATAAGCGACACCTGGAGGGGGTGGAGACTATTACAAGGACAGGTGAAACAGATCAGGGCGTGACAGATTGAGGTCCAAGGCAGACTCTTTCCTTGTGGCTACATCAATCCTGGTCCCTCGGCCATCACTCAGGTACACCAGCTCTTTCATTTCTATCAGATCACAATTTCCACCCATCTGTTCCCCCCAGAGCATGTTGTGGGCATTAAAATCCCCACACCACAATACTATACTTCTATCCTGGCCAATCACACCCTCTCCAGCACTTCCAAGTCCAATATCCGACAAGGATTATATTACCCCCTCCCCCCCACCACACACACACACATTTCTGTCCCTACAAACCAATACATATCCCTGTATAATAAACTCCACAGTCGGTTTAAGCTATGTTTCCTGCACACAAAACGGGACTGGTCATCACTAGTTCTTCTTCTTCAGGATTGGGTTAGTGGATCCGAACCAGCTTTCAATGTGCATACATCGACACCTACTGTGCTGGAGTGTGAGGCCAGTCACAGCCTAACTATACTGAACAAAAATAAGAACGCAACATGCAATGATTTCAAAGATTTTACTGAGTTACAGTTCATATAAGGAAATCAGTCAATTGAAATGAATTCATTAGGATGTAATCTATGAATTTCACATGACTGGGAATACAGATATGCATCTTCAGATCACAGATATGCATCTTCTGGTCACAGATACTTTAAAATAAAAGGTAGGGGTGTGGATCAGAAAACCAGTCATCATTTGGTGTGACCACCATTTGCTTCATGTAGTGCGACACATCTCCTTTGCATAGAGTTCCTCAGAGTGTTGATTGTGGCCTGTGGAATGTTGTCCCACTCCTCTTCAATGGCTGTACGACGTTGCTGGATATTGATGATAACTGGAACACGCTGTCATACATGTCGATCCAGAGCATCCCAAACATGCTCAACGGGTGACATGTCTGGTGAGTATGCAGACCATGGAAGAAGCAGTTTATGCCTGCCCATACCATAACCCCAACTCCACCATAGTGCATTCTGTTCACAATGTTGACATCAGCAAACCGCTCGCCCACACAATGCCATACACGTGGTCTGCGGTTGTGAGGCTGTTGGACGTACTGCCAAATTCTTTAAAACAATGTTGGATTTGGCTTATGCTAGAGAAATTAACATTCAATTATCTGGCAACAGCTCTTGTGGGCATTCCTTCCGTCAGCATGCCAATCGTACACTCCCTGGCATTTTATTGGCCCCAGCACATGGTGCACCCGTGTAATGATCATGCTGTTTAATCAGCTTCTTGATATGCCACACTTGTCAGGTGGATGGATTATCTTGGCAAAGGAGAAATGCTCACTTACAGGGATGTAAACCAATTTGTGCATATGTAACATCTCTGGGATTTTTTGTTTTAGCTCATGAAGCATGGGACCAACACTGTTGCGTTTATATTTTTGTTCATTGTACATTCAATTATCTTCATTAGTCCTGTTCCTCTAAGAAAGTGAACTAGAGCCCTAGACATCAATTCCTCTCCCCCACTACACCACCCAAACCCCAATCGCATCCAGCCCCTTTCGCATAATCTCTACCTATCTACATCATACAATTCCCAAAATATCAACACATGCTCCACCGTTTCCTCCACTAAACACTCATCACACAGACCTGTTTCATGTTTTTATTGATTTATTTTACCTTTATTTAACCAGGCAAGTCAGTTAAAACAAATTCTTATTTTCAATGACGGCCTAGGAACAGTGGGTTAACTGCCTGTTCAGGGGCAGAACGACAGATTTGTACCTTGTCAGCTCGGGGGTTTGAACTTGCAACCTTCCAGTTACTAGTCCAACGCTCTAACCACTAGGCAACCCTGCCGCCCCAATAATCCACATGGTATTCAAACCTGTGTGCCCAAACCGTAGTCTACTCCACACAACTTCCTCTGTCCTACATCCATACTCCTCACCTCCTTTATTGACCGATCTACATGATAAAATTGCCTCCCGTTACTACTAGCATCCCACTCCCTTTGCCGAAGATCGAGCCCTTTTGCCCGGATCAGGACTTGACTTCCCTTCGGCCCAGCGGGACCTGCATATCTACCCCTCTCTCCTCACAGCACTCTTACCCTCCACACCTCTCCACAAACAAGTCTACCCTACCCGACCTGCCTGTCTTCACACTACTCAACACTGCAGCCAAATCAGAGCAGATCACCATTCTGAGTGGTTTCATCTCCTCCACCCATCTCAGACCTATAATCATGGCCATCAACTCTGCCACATACACTGACACATAATCAGTTAAGCGCTTACATACTCTGACATTGAAATCTGGGATATACATCCCAGCCCCCACCTTTCTACTGACTGGATCCTTTGAACCATCTGTCCTTAAAAACAAATACAAATTAGTATCTATATATCTCTCCTCTCAGGTCCTCACCCCATTCTCTCCTGTCCTCAGTCATGTCCACATCGACATTTGGTTTCGGGAAACAGCCATGTAGGAATGTTCCCCAATGCAATTGCTGGCCCTATCTCCCTCTCCCAAAGTCCATATTCTACCACCTTCTGCTCGATTGTCCACCTGTATGCCCTATGCTAACGCCCTCCTCGCTCCGTTCATTCCCCAGTTGCCGTGACAGCAGGATGTCCTTCTGAACTCCCTTTCAACCTTGCCCAGTGCGCTAATGCAAGTTTATCCTTGTCCTGAAGGCACCCATACACAATCTCAGGGCCCTTGACTGTATCCTATCCAGGCACTGTAGCACCGTTTCGGCTGCCGATCCATATACAAAGCACCCACAATCCAAAAATGATCTGATCAATGCATTGTACATATACAACAGTGTTAGTCTATCCGACCCCCAATCATATCTGCCACTGTTTCCATGAGGTTCAGCACCTTCCTACACTTATTTTCAATATGCTCAACATGTCCATGTAATCCACTCATCAAACCACATACCTAAATACTTCAACTCAGACACCCTGCCTATACTGTATATTGGCAGCCTAATATCTTTAACCTTCCTCCTAGAAAACACCATAAAGTAGGACTTGGCCACAGACATCCTAAACCCCCATGTTAGAGACCAATCTTCCACAACTCCCACAACTTGCATTTTCCTCATCACACATTTCACATTCCCACCTCTCTTCCATACAGCCCCATCATCAGCATACAAGGACACACACACTCCCTGTCCCACCTCTTTAAACATGTCATCTATCATCAGGGTGAACAAGACCTGATTAACCACACTTCCCTGAGGAGTAACATTGTCCACTTCAAACTGCATTGACAATTCTGACCCCACCCTCACCCATATGACTCGATCGAAGTTCATGATCCAGTTATACAGATGTCCTCCAATGTCCAATGCACTCAACTTGATCAACAACTCTTCCCTCCACATGGCATCGTAAGCTTTCTCAATGTCAAAATACACAACACTCATTACCTCTTTTATTATCAGGGCCTTGGCTATCTATGTATTAACTGTCACCAGGGCATCAATGGCAGACATTCCTCTCCTGAACCCACTCTGTGCAGAGCTCATCAAACCCCTAACCTGTCGTCACTAGTTACCACAGCCACAAAGTCAAAACTCTTCCCATTTCTAGCGCTTCTTCTTCTTCTTTGATATTATGGCGGTCCGCAAACAAATGTTATAGGTGCATGCCGCCACATATTGTATTGGTTGTGTTTCAGCCTACTATTTTGTAGTATGAATTCATTACAAAAATATATACAGTACCAGCCAGTTTGGATACCTACTCATTCAAGGGGTTTTCTTTATTTACACTATTTTCTACATTGTAGAATGATAGTGAAGACATCAAAACTATGAAATAACACACAAGGAATCATGTAGTAACGCAATAAGCACTGAACAAATCAAAATATATTTTTTATTCTTCAAAGTAGCCACCCTTTGCCTTGATGACAGCTTTTGCACACTCTTGGCATTCTCTCAACCAGCTTCACCTGTAATGCTTTTCCAAAGGTCTTTAAGTTCCCCCATATGCTGAGCACTTGTTGGCTGCTTTTCCTTCACTCTGCGGTCCACCTTATCACAAACCATCTCGATTGGGTGGAGGTCTGGTGATTGTGGAGGCCCGGTCATCTGATGCAGCACTCCATCAATCAAATTTTTGGTCAAATAGTCCTTACACAGCTTGGAGGTGTGTTGGATCATTGTTCTGTTGAAAACCAAATGATAGTCCCAATAAGCGCAAACCAGATGGGATGGCGTATCACTGTAGAATGCTGTGGTAGCCATGCTGGTTAAATGTGCCTTGAATTCTAAATAAATCACAGTGTCCCCAGCAAAGCACCCCCAGACCATCACACCTCCTCCATGCTTCACGGTGGGAACCACACATGCAGAGATCATCCGTGCACCTAGTCTGCGTCTTACAAAGACATGGTGGTTGTAACCAAAAATCTCAAATTTGGACTCATCAGACCAAAGGACAGATTTCCACTGATCCAATGTCCATTGCTTGTGTTTCTTGGCCCAAGCAAGTCTCTTCTTATTGGTGTCCTTTAGTAGTGGTTTCTTTGCAGCAATTCGACCATGAATTGCTGCAAGTGCTCCCGAGTGGTGCAGCGGTCTAAGGCACTGCATCTCAGTGCAAGAGGCGAGAGGCGTCACTACAGTCCCTGACTGGGAGTCCCATAGGGCGGCGCACATTTGGCCCAGCATTGTCCTGAAGGCCTGATTCATACAGTCTCCTCTGAACAGTTGATGTTGAGATGTGTCTATTACTTGAACTCTGTGAAGCATTTATTTGGGCTGCAATTTCTGAGGCTGAATACTCTAATAAACTTATCCTCTGCAGGATAACTCTGGGTCTTCCATTCCTGTGGCGTTACCCATGAGAGCCAGTTTCATCATAGCGCTTGATGGGTTTTGCTACTGCACTTGAAATTCTTAAAATTTTCCGTATTGACTTAAAGTAATGATGGACTCTCGTCTCTCTTTGCTTATTTGAGCTGTTCTTGCCACAATATGGACTTGGTCTAGGGCTATCTTCTGTAAACCACCCCTACCTTGTCACAACACAACAATTTGGCTCAAACGCATTAAGAAGGAAAGAAATTAAGCTGGTTGAGAGAATTCTAAGAGTATGCAAAAATGTCATCCAGGCAAAGGGTGGCTACTTTGAAGAATCTCAAATATATATTTTTTAATTTTTTATTTGTTTAGCACTTTTTTGGTTACTACATGATTCCATATGTGTTATTTCATAGTTTTGATGTCTTCACTATTATTCTACAATGGAGAAAATAGTAAAATAAAATAAAAACCGTGGAATGAGTAGGTGTGTCCAAACTTTTGACTGGTACTGTATATATTTTGCCCTACCAACTAACACTGCACCCATTACAACCTCACCACTATTCCACTACTTTGGCCCTATCTGATCCTACTCCAGGCCAGCAGCCTGGGAGGACTGAACACTATAGTTCAAAACATCTTGTAACGCTTCTGCAGTAAAATCTCATACACCAAAGTACTTCTCTGCAGCTGCCACCACAACATCTATCCTCTGTGATTTACATTCCATTCCTGCCGTACAATTGACGACCATGGCCATGAACGGCAAAAAAACAACCTTCCTGAAAGACATTATTCCTATCACTCTCTATTGGCCTTGGCCTACTCACAAGGATCTTCTTAGAATCTCTCACCCTGGGCCCCATCTTCCTCTACTACTCTCTTCACTGCCTCGGCATACAACACCTTCTGCACTAATGTGATCCTGGCACCCTCAACCGGCCTTTCTCTCACCAGACACCTCTGATCTTCAGTACCATGGGTACCCCTACAGTTTATACACACAACTTTTTCCATCAATACTATAACACTGCTTTGTCTCATGTCCGCCTGCACACTTCTCACATCTAAGAATCTCCCTCCTACACCCTGATGCTTCTACTACCATTCATCTTCTTAAAATCTGATTTTAAACCTAATCCTAACCTCAAACCTTACCTGTTTTCATGAATATTTACGATATAGCCAATTTTCACTTTGTGGCTGTGGTAACTAGTCAAAACCCTGGGGACTGGACACAGTCAAAGGGAGTCTATTATACTGACAAGATAGTCAAGTGACTGCTCCAACAATGGAAATAGATGTCCTCAAAGATGTAAGATTATAGGTGGGACCATTCTAGCCAATGAGAGGGCAGATACGCATGTGAACAACAGGCCATAGAGATAGAGGACTCATCTTTGTATATGTGCCATTATGCTGTCTGCGACAGCATGGGCAGCACCATTGAGGCTATCTTTATTTTAAAGTAGTACATGTTCTTTTTCATTGGCTGATTTCTCCCAACTCAAAGGAATCCTCACTCAGTTGACTGAATCTTCTATCTAGCTCTATACCAGCAGTCACAATTAAGTTGTTTTTTTTCAAAGTTGAGAAATGCCACGTGTCCATTTATATCAGTGCATTCCTAACATCCAAACCATTACAAAACATATTCAATCAAATAACCCTCACATGGAAAATTGGCAATTACATTGTTTGTTGACCAAATTTGACACCATCATTGACCTCCATACAAAAATTCCAAATTTTGTAGGCTTATTTTCGTGGGCAGATTTTGAGCTGAGTAAAACTTCTCGCTTTGTCTCTTCCTCTCTGAAATACTTCAGTAAAAGTGTGAATGGACATGGCATCAATCTGAAGAAAACTTTCATCCACACAGGAACTTGTTAGTCAGCCACCTGGAATACCTATTGTATTCATGGCATATTAAATTAGATATATTTACAAGATCTAGAAAATGTCATTGATTAGTCTGTATTCATGGTATTGAGCATTGACTCTTTATTTTCTGGCATTTGTGCATCACATCCAAAAACTAGGTCTAAAAAAGGATTAAGATCCTAACTTCTTAAAAAGACATAAATAAATACATGAAGCTAAATGACATGAATCACGATGATACCAGTGATCCATTTACCAACTATGAAATGAATTGCACCTCCCTTCATTATAGACACCATCCAGACGGATCAAACAGTCTATGGTCAGAGTCCAATTAATGTCTACAAAAATGATAATTTGAGCTTCAAGTCAACTTCAGTGGATGTCCTTCACCACCAACATTTAAACAAATATTACAAGCCTGTGCAATTTGTCTTGGTGTAAGTATCTCCTAACATTTGGCATCGTCAGAGTAATAGTTATTAGTGGAAAAATGCTGACTTTTATTGTACAATCATTTCTGCATTGTTCTTTGAAAAGTGCTCTGTGGCAATGTCCTCTGCAAAAACTCGTAATTGAGCTGTCATCTTTTATCCTCCCGAAATGCCACAAGGAGTGTATAATGGCAAAACCGGAGGAACATATGTTCTACAAGTTTACAATTCATTAGACAATACTATTTCTTCAGAGTTGTATTCATGTGTATAAGCACTTTGAAAAACTGCACAATTAGCAGCCATGGTATTCGCATTTGTCATTATCGGGAAGAAATTGTTATGGCACTAGAAATCAGGATATTTGATAAGACCTCTAGTCCTTTATGTTTTGAATCTCTATATTTTTTTTTCTGTACTTTAAAGTTGCCTCGGATGAATATGAGTCAAGTAATAAATTAGCTTTAAAATACACTATAATTTTCTACAAAAAGCAAATAAAATGCTCAGAGCCACCAAATTGGCTTAAAGTGACCACTATATGAGATGCATCAATTCCTCCAGAATATTACAAAGTACATATCAACAGACCTAGATGAAAACTTTTGAATCCCACTGAATTGAGGTTAGCTGGTTATGGACGCAATTATGATGTAAGGAAGTCAGTGCAGCCAATAGTGTCAAAAGTCATATGCTGAAAGACTTTGCTATACAAGTCATCCCACCGCTGCTCTGCAGTTTCTCCTCTTCATCAGTGTGCCATCTTGCTCTAACTCAGAGCATCCTTCCTGGTACATGATTTCCTATTCAAATCCAGTCAATCTGGTTGTCGCTGGTCACAGTAAACCGTCCTGCTCAAAGACTGAGGGCAGGGCGGAGAAGTCGAAGGGGGCAAACTTGATACCCGTCCCGTGATAGAACTTATTCTGGAACTCCACCCTACAAAGGAGAGCATTCACATATGTAAATAACCAGTATGAATACATGCGTGAATAAATGACTGAGTGAATAATTAGAAGAGAGTTAAAGATTTTTAAAAAGTATACAGAGTAGGTGACCACTGGGGAATGAGAGAGTATGTGAGAGTGGATGAGTGATTAACAGAGAGTGATTGATTGACTGACTGAATGAGTCATTCAGTAAGGCATCACTTAGTTAAGTATACAGATAGACTCACCAGTGCAGCCGGAGGGCATGGAGGAACGCTGAGAGCCCTTCCATGACAAGCAGGATGGACACAGTGAGCACAGCGAACAGGCTGAACACTGGTACCAGAAACAGCACCCCCAGTCTGGAGGTCATCCTCAGGCCTAGACGCATCACCATGGCCCACAGCACCTCGGAAAGCTCTGACAAACACATAGATGGACACACAGTAAGAGGGAGATTTATGAATCAATATCTGAACATGGAGACAGTAATTGATAGTAATTGCCCCCCTGTGGCCTTTTAAAGGTGTAGTGAGTACGATCCTTACGAGCATGGGCTAAACTGAGGGCCCAGAGACGTAGGTAAGACGCCGTGTTGGAGATGCAGCCCAGGCAATACTCTATGGTGTGGATAGCCTGGTGCAGGAACACATCCCCAAAGTCAAACTGAAAGATGTACAACACATTGACTAGATAGAAAGGCAACAGTGATGACTGAAATACAACTGCTCTTACTCAAATGTTTATATGAGATGTAATGTACAGTTGCGGTTTTGACCTCCTTAGGCTGGGTGTCCCTGCTGGTCATGAGGTCATCAAATCCCTCTTCCTCATCATCAGCGTAAGCTGGTGCTTGGGACATATCATCCTCACTCACACGCCGAACTCTCTCATAACCCTAAAATACAGACAACAGACGTTAAAATGCACATATATTATTCACTAAAAACACATGGGTAACAAACTCATGACACGACTCTTTCCACCATACTCACCCTGCGCAATCGCAGGCTCTTCCCTCCCCGGTGCAGCCAGTAGAGGTAGACAGGTTTTCCTAAAAGCAGCACAGGCACAGACAGCAGAGCCACCACCACCAGGAAGACCTGCAGCCCAGTCTGTGGAGCAAAATACACAGGGTCAAACACAGAGCCACATGTACAGAGACGTTCAAAAGAGACATTCAGAGATTCAGATAGAGATGCTGAGAAAACCCAGAGTCAGGGGGGACACTCTGAATCATGACTCCGTCACTAACACCCACCTGTCCGGGGTAGAGAGGGGTGTTGTCCCCTCCCTGCATTAGGAACATGTTGATGAAGTGGATGAGGATGCTGGGGGCCAGGCGGGAGTCACGTGCACCAAAAGCCAGCCACTTGTAGATGATCATGAAGACCAGGTAGCCAAAGAGACACATCAGGAACAGAAACTCAGGGAGGAACAGCAGGTAGATGTTGAACCTCTGTTTGAAGTGCCTGGATAAATGGAAGAGAAGAGGGAAGGGAAGGGGAAGAACAAATTTATATAAATGTAGAGGAACTCTTTCTGATGTTTTGTATTCCACAGTAGTGACTACTGGTAGGAACCACTAACTGGTCACTCACAGATGGTTGAATACACTGAGCACCACCCCAAAGCTCATGTGCATGACCCCTATGATGACAGACATCTTCATCTTGTAGGAGTTCAGGAAGGACAGGCGATTCACTGCCATGTTCCATATCTGTAGGTGTGATACAAAGCATAACATGAACATAACATTAGACAATATCAATACCTGTGTCACGTCTACCCCCGCTCCCCCCTCCGGCACTCAACGTTGCCAGTCTACTAACCACCGGTCCTGGCAACCCATCATTTCATCACCTGGCAACCATCATTACGCACACCAGTGCCTCATCTTTAGGCACACCTGGACATCATCACTTCTCTGATTTCTCCCCATTTATTTAGCATTCTGTTGTTGTTACCCATCAGGCAGTGTTGTTTATGTTCAGATGCTACGCTTGTTTGTGTATTCACTTTATGTTCATTCATATTAAACTCACCGACTGCACCTGCTTCCTGTGTCTTCGTTACAGAATACTTCCTCCTAAAATGGAAGCAGCAGCCAACCCGAGACATCTCCAAGATGGTCGACGAACAGCCAGCTGGCGCAACCGGGGACTGTGATGGATGAGGTCTTCTGTGTTCTTCAACGTCTAGATCTTCCTCAAGAGGTGTTACCTCCAACGAGCGGAGGATCCTCTACCATGAGTCGACCCAGCGAGCCAGCACCTTAGCCCATTCAGCAGTCCGGCTAGGTCAGCGATGCCTGTTTGTCCCTCCCGGAAAAATATGACGGGACACTATCCAAATGCTGTGGCTTCTTACTCCAGTGCTCACACTATTTTGCTCATCAGATGGGAGCTGGCAGATGGCAGATGGCAGGATGGCCAGACCGCTGCAAAGTACACCCTCAACTTCCATACAGTGGCAGCACCTTATTAAGAAGAGGATTGTGCGAAGAGGTCCAGACGGAGTTAGCATGCCGATACGACACCCTCTTGCACTCATCACGATGGCCATCAGTCTGGATATTTAACCTTCCCATCGCCTCTCTCCCTGCTTCGTTAACCGTTCTGATTCAGAGCCACACGCCTCCCCGCGGCTGAGCAACACTGTCGGAGACAGCTGTGGCTTTGTTCCTATTATGGTCAGTAGGGGCACTAGCTTCAACGGTGTCCACTACTTCCCAACCCGGGATCCACTAAAGCAGAGGGATGGCCCCGTGATCATCCATCTCCGGTGGTAGGCGTGAGTCATCACTTTCCACCAAACCTGCACCTACTACCTGCCCTCCGGAGCGCACCTATGTGCCCACGCAGGTAAGGGCTCGCTGTTGACCTGGGCGCACACATCCCTTGTTGCTGCACACCCAGGTATCCCCCACATCATTCAATCCATCTCCGCTAAGTACTGGTGGCCCACCTCTCACCCTCTTTTCACTTTTCCCTCCTCAGGCCGGTGGTTGCTGATGCCGTACCCCACAACCCCCCACCCCCTGCCTTCTCTGAACATCAAGGCAGTATTGTATCTGTGTTCATGTTCAGACGCTACTCTTGTTTGTGTATTCACTTTATGTTAATTCGTATTAAACTCACTGACTGCACCTTCTTCTCTGACTCCCTGCGTCTTCGTTACAATCTGGATATTTGAGATCAGTGAAAGGCACAAGTGTAACAGTATAGCTTTCCTCCGTCCCTCTCGCTCCCACCCGGGCTCGAACCAGGGACCCTCTGCACAGAGACAACAGTCACCCACGAAGCATCGTTACCCATCGCGCCACAAAAGCTGCGGCCCTTGCAGCACAAGGGGAACAACTACTTCAGATCTCAGAGCGAGTGACGTCACCCGATTGAAACGCTATTAGCGCGCACCACCCGCTATCTAGCTAGCCATTTGACATCGGTTACACAAGGAAGAGTATAATTGTGTGTAGCATCTGAAACTATCCCGTGCATGTATACTCACAGGATCAATGCCAAAAGGGTATGGTCCAACGAAGACACCACTGACATTAGGATCAAGGATGAGCAAAGTATTTGTTTGGAGTGTTTCATTTCTGGAATAAAAGGTGAAGATGAGTACAATAACCTCAGCCAGTTACTGCTGAATGAAAACTACAGGTACACTACCGTTCAAAAGTTTGCGGTCACTTAGAAATGTCCTTGTTTTTTAAATAAAATCACTTTTATTTTTGCCCATTAAAATATCATCAAATTGATCAGAAATACAGTAATATAGATATTGTTAACGTTGTAAATGACTATTGTAGCTGGCAACGGATTAAAAAAATAAATAATGAAGGAATTATCTACCAGTCTCAACGGCAAAGAGGCGACTCCGAGATGCTGGCCTTCTAGGCAGAGTTCCAGTGTCAGTGTTCTTTTTCCCATCTTAATTTTTAATTTTTATTGGCCAGTCTGAGATATGGCTTTTTGTTTGCAACTCTGCCTAGAAGGCCAGCATCCCTGAATCGCCTCTTCACTTTTGACGTTCAGACAGGTGTTTTGGGGGTACTATTTAATTAAGCTGCCAGTTGAGGACTTATGAGGCATCTGTTTCTCAAACTAGACCCTCATGTACTTGTCCTCTTGCTCAGTTGTGCACTGGGGCCTCCCACTCCTCGTTCTATTCTGGTTAGAGCCAGTTTGCGCTGTTCTGTGAAGGGAGTAGTACACAGCGTTGTACAAGATCTTCAGTTTCTTGGCAATTTCTCACATGGAATAGCCCTAATTTCTCAGAACAAGAATATACTGACGAGTTTCAGAAGAAAGTTCTTTGTTTCTCGCCATGTTGAGCCTGTAATCTAACCCACAAATGCTGATGCTCCAGATACTCAACTAGTCTAAAGGCCAGTTTTGTGGTTTTCTTTCAAAAACAAGGACATTTCTAAGTGACCCCAAACTTTTGAACAGTAGTGTACACTGACAAAATGTACGTGCGTACTGTGCTTGTGCATGTTTTTGTGTGTTAGTTTAGACTCACGTCCACTGCTGATCTGTGAACATAGCCCTAACACTCCAGCCTGAGCCAAATATGTTGAGTGACTTGGAGAAGCAGTCATTGTAGATCAGCCCCGTGTACACAGAGAAAAGGCCCATCATTAGTATGATATAACGTCCCTCGAAGAACATTGTCCAGATCTAAGGACAACACAGAAACCAATATTAATGGAAATCTATCAATTTACGCAACAAAATCAAGATGACCACAAAAACGCAGTCGAATGTGATAGAAATTTCCCTTTAAACATTCTTACCTCATTATCAGAGCGCTTGCGTTTGTGGCTCTTCTCTGTCAGCACCATCCACAGGGCAAAGCATGCCATGACCGTGCCGTGACCAAGGTCCCCAAACATGACCGCAAACAAGAACGGGAACGTAATGATGGTGTAGGGGGCTGCCAATCAGAGATAAACATGATCAGAGTGGACAACTTTGCTGGCCTTCATTCAGTCCTATGTAACTTTGCTCAACCTGACCTGTCTGCCTTACATGAAGTGCTTAGTCGTACTTCTAATGCTATAACAGTGCTCAGCTGTGCTTGCCTAAATATTGTGTCTGAAGTGTTCCAAACTAGCTTACCTGTAGGTCTGTCTGTGAACTGTATTTGTACTCACCTGGACTAACCTCCCTGTAGTCTCCAACCCCATAAGCCTCTACGATACTCTGAAAGCCAGAGGTGAACTTGTTTGTTCTCAAGAGCGTAGGCGGAGTGTCATTGCTTGGGATTCGGTTTACAAAGGATGGTACAGTGGCGTCACCTTTTCTCTGATAAGGGAAAAATCCATGTATTACATTTATATACTACTGTCAGATTTGACGAAACAAACTGTGTCTGTAGGCGGTTAGCATTTATTGGAATGACTCACGTACTGTAAGCAGCTCTGCAAAGAGGTGACAATCTGGCACAGCCACAGTTATAAAATCAGATTTGAAACCTAACCCTAACCTTAACCACACTGCTAACCGTAATGCCTAACCGTAACTTTAAACTAAGACCAAAAAGCACATTTTTGTTTTCATGAACTTTTACAATATGGCCAATCTAGTGGAAATCAAACAGGACAAGACTCATCCCAATAAACGTCGATGTGCGTATCTGTAGGACTACAGTATCCTCAACAGCCTCACTCACCGAGCCTTCCTCCAACGCCCCCCGCAGGTTGGTCAGGTCATTGACAGGGCACCACACCTCAGCTATGAGACACTTGTTGGTGACGTCAAAGCTACACAGGTTGAGGATGTGGTAGATGGCCTTCATCTTCTTCACCTGCACTACCCAGGTGAAGGCTGACTCTGAGGCCTTCTGCAGCACCTGTCTCAGGTACTCCTCAGTGCGGTGGAGCACCTGGTGAAGACAGGGGACATTTACAAGATGTTGTTCAAGCATTTGCATGTAGTATTGTTACTAGTGTTAATGCAAATCATCTAGCCATCCTCTGTCATACATTGTTTGGGCTTTGCCTCAACATAAAAACAGAGACATATACATACATTGTTTAAGTCCTGGATGCGTGTCCTTAGGCTGTCCATCACATCTGCCCTCTCCTCGTCGTTCTCAGGGTGGGGGTAAATGTGACAGTGGTAACTGGAAGAAAATAATAACAAATATAATTGTGGCCTGATACAGATCCATGACAGACAGGCTTGTCAGATGATGCAGATCTGATGCTGATAATGGATGATTTTGTCTGTTTTGTGGTGGCAAAAGTACACTTACCAATCACAGATCTTCTGGACCTTCTGTCCAATCTGGTCTCCCCAAAATGAGATGAGGAACACCACATTTGTGCTGATCTCACCCTGAAAGGGACACACACACACACAACACTTATAGTATTCCTCTTATGGACATAGCAATACGGATTTCAGGAATCTATCTATTTCTACTCACCGTGTCCAGGTCAGCGAGGCTCTCACCCAGCTCTGCATAGCTGAGGATAGTGTAGCCCTTACACACCCTCCACAACATGCGCTCAAAGGCCTCCACCTTCACCCGGTGGATAAGACCTGACACGAACCTACAGCCAAGAGGAATACTTTACTATTCAGGACTCAAGCTGATTCTGAATGTGATTAGCTACACATAATGTGAGTGTCTATTTCTCTGTTAAACTCACCCCAGCTTGGCTCCCAGTCTCTGCATACCAGTGCAGCCTGCAGAGTCTGACTCAATGGATTGGAACTCTTCATACTGGGGGCCAAGGGCCTCATGCTGCATACAAGGAAAGGCCAGGTTAGCATTATCAACACACAAACATCAGTAGCCTAGATTTAATAAAAACAATTGGTAATTCTTTCAAAAATTGGTAATGATTAAATAAAATGGTATTTAAGTAGTTTTTAAATGTTAATTTATTAGTTTATAGATAGTTTGTAAATCTGTACTAGCAAAGTTAAGACATAATGGTTGAACTTCATTGCTACACCTATTGTCAAGTGTAGCCTATAATCTGCAAGCTAAAAACAATGCATCATAGGCTGTGGAATCACATGACCAATTGACATATTGTGTTCTTTGTTCAAAGTCAGGTGACATTCATGCGCGTGGTGTGACCGTATCATGTCAGCACGGTCTCTGCTTCACCCTGTCTTATTCCAGGTTATGGGAACTCACATGGAGAGGACAGCAAGAGCCAAAATATGGTGTCACTGTCAACAAACAAATGCATCTGGGAGTGCAATAGAGCAAAGGGTGAGTCTGATAAGAGTATGTGTTACTTAAATGGCATGAGGTAGTTATGAGGCGAGGTCATGTGATAGTAGAGTGTATGGTGTAAATAGACATGATAACCTGGCACTAACCCGGGAGCGGCTGTGTACGAAGGTGCGCGTGATCCTCAGCATGTGCGTGTACTCAGTCAGCTCCAGAAGATTCCGCTGCAGCTTCTCTTTGTTCCTGGCCACCTCACTAAGCTCCACCTCCAGCCTCTGGAGCTGCTCCTGGGGGACCACAGCAGACAGACCATACACGGTCAACTCCCCTTAACCACAGCAGAGAGACCACACACGGTCAACTCCCCTTGACCACAGCAATCATATGGGAATAATTTCCCCTCAACCATTATTAACACAAAATCAATACCCTAAACCCTGCTCGATACTATCTTGAAACATTTACCAACGCAGTGATTCAACCTAAACAGTGCACTCAATGGCAGTGCCCATCAACCACATCACTCACTTGTTTTTTACATGACAAACAGCATCTCAGACCTACCATGATCTCAAGGACATGTTTGGGGGGAGGGGCGACTGGACAGATTTCGTCATCTTCTGGCACGGCAATATTTGCCTTTCGGATTTCCCTCAAAAGGTACCCTGTCCAAACAAAAAAGTTTAAAAAAAAGTTATTGTTTAATCAGTTAAACAAACACTGACTGAGCACATAAGAACACACAATCATTATGGGAATCTGTTGAAACATCCACATTTAGAAAACCCAGACAGGTTTGATCAAAACATAAAGAGGCCTTGCTAAAAATATTTGTGGAGGAACAACTGAGATCTATATCTAGCACAAAGCTAGTCTTTCACAGCAAAAAAATATTTATCATTAGCTGATAATACATTCTCCTGCTGTTGTCATCACTATATTTAGCATGACTTGTAATTCAATCTGACTGCATGGCTGTTACCAAAAGCAATCTGTCGTTCTGTAGAGTAGACCAGAGCCTGATCAAACCCCACCAGTAAATCAAACGTATGGTGGTAGTAGTCCTGCTTTAGTGTCCATCTCAGTGACCTCACCCAGAATTCTCTCCATCTCCTCGCATCTCTTGATTTCACTGACGAAACGGCGCTGGAACGAGTTGACACTGGGGTTGAGCTGAAACCAGAGGAGCACAGTGGTTAGGTGACATTGCCAGGTGGAGCAATGCTCACACCATGGAATTTATCAAATAGATGCCTTTCCAGTCCATTTTTTTCTATTCTGTAGAATGTATCACTCAAATATCAACATATAATTTTGAAAGATCGAAATCCATTGCTTTTAAAATCTAGGCCAGGTCAGTTCAATTAGACTAAACAAACCATGTGACCAAGGTACCTGGGTAAGATGTTTTTGGAGCCCCTGAATCTAGTCAGACCATACAGCTGCATTGAGACCTCCATCAATACTACCAGCCAATCACAGAATAGGAGGAACAACGATATGTGATCCAATTAGGCTTTTAATGGTTTGCTTAATCAGCTTGTGCTACTTCCTTGACAAGTAATTGGTCAATAAGTATCACATTAACTGGACTGATAGACAACCTTATGATTAATGATGATAGACAGACACATGTAGGATTAATGATGATAGACAGACACATGTAGGATGAATGATGATAGACAGACACATGTAGGATGAATGATGATAGACAGACATATTTAGGATGAATGATGATAGAGAGACACATGTAGGATGAATGATGATAGACAGACACATGTAGGATGAATGATGATAGACAGACACATGTAGGATGAATGATGATAGACAGACACATGTAGGATGAATGATGATAGACAGACATATTTAGGATGAATGATGATAGACAGACACATGTAGGATGAATGATGATAGACAGACATATTTAGGATGAATGATGATAGACAGACATATGTAGGATGAGTGATGATAGACACATCTAGAATGAATGATGATAGACAGACACATGTAGGATGAATGATGATAGACAGACATATTTAGGATGAATGATGATAGAGAGACACATGTAGGATGAATGATGATAGACAGACACATGTAGGATGAATGATGATAGACAGACACATGTAGGATGAATGATGATAGACAGACACATGTAGGATGAATGATGATAGACAGACATATTTAGGATGAATGATGATAGACAGACATATGTAGGATGAGTGATGATAGACACATCTAGAATGAATGATGATAGACACATGTAGGATGAATGATGATAGACAGACACATGTAGGATGAATGATGATAGACAGACATATTTAGGATGAATGATGATAGAGAGACACATGTAGGATGAATGATGATAGACAGACACATGTAGGATGAATGATGATAGACAGACATATTTAGGATGAATGATGATAGACAGACACATGTAGGATTAATGATGATAGACAGACACATGTAGGATGAATGATGATAGACAGACACATGTAGGATGAATGATGATAGACAGACATATTTAGGATGAATGATGATAGAGAGACACATGTAGGATGAATGATGATAGACAGACACATGTAGGATGAATGATGATAGACAGACATATTTAGGATGAATGATGATAGACAGACATATTTAGGATGAGTGATGATAGACACATCTAGGATGAATGATGATAGACACATGTAGGATGAATGATGATAGACAGACACATTTAGGATGAATGATGATAGACAGACACATGTAGGATGAATGATGATAGGCACACATGTAGGATGAATGATGATAGACAGACACATGTAGGATGAATGATGATAGACAGACACATGTAGGATGAATGATGATAGACAGACATATTTAGGATGAATGATGATAGACACATGTAGGATGAATGATGATAGACACATGTAGGATGAATGATGATAGACACATGTAGGATGAATGATGATAGACACATGTAGGATGAATGATGATAGACACATGTAGGATGAATGATGATAGGCACACATGTAGGATGAATGATGATAGACAGACACATGTAGGATGAATGATGATAGGCAGGCACATGTAGGATGAATGATGATAGGCACACATGTAGGATGAATGATGATAGACAGACACATGTAGGATGAATGATGATAGACAGACACATGTAGGATGAATGATGATAGACAGACACATGTAGGATGAATGATGGGGGCACTGGCAGTCTTGTAACACACACATAGATGCAGACTGACAGGCAGACAGACATACAGAGAGGCAGATAGAGAGACAGACAGACACACACTCACACACACACACACACAGAGAAAACAAGAACATGTTTGGTCCAGACACAATTGACAACTGACAGGCCTAACTGATATACACTTGTGCTGGTATTATTGCATTGCAAGTCTGTACATAGGCTCGAAAGACAGGTGGTGTACTTACATCTCGAAACTCGACCAGACCCATTTCTCCCAGCTCACTTATGCAATCGTATGCAGAACCGGACTGCAGAAACAACTGCACCAAGCACATCTCCTCACTTCGGAACACCGAGCCCATTTTATCTGCCACCGGCACCTTGCTGACGAAATCTCCGGCCTAGGCCTATTAATTTACACTACGTGAACTGTAGCAGTTGCCTAGGTGCTTGCGTTCAATAAATCATAACAACGCGACAACACAACTCTGTCGGTTTCTACTATGCCACGTTTCGCAATAACGTTTCCGAAAATTAATACATCGTATCGAGTATGAGCTCTCTCAATTTTACTGAATTACTCTGCCTGGTGACAGTAGCCGTCTTAGTTATTTAATCGATAATAGCGCTCGAGCTCTTAGTTCCTTAGGTCCCCTAAAATATAAGAAAAAAAAAGAATATACTATAACCCACCCTAACCCTTCTATCGCTTTGCACCTATTTTATCGAGCGAGCCACATACTACGCGTCATCCTGTACCTTTAATAGCTGTCGCTATCACAACGAGTCAACTCTACCCGCGTCGCAATGCTGGGCAAGACTGCTCATTATGCAAAACAACAATTATATATATATATAATATATATAATCAGATAATATCCACAATTATACATATAAATAAAAAGTACAAGTTAAACTGTGGGTAAATATAAATACAGCCTTGATCCCAGTACATCGGCCACCTATAAGCGACAGATTGCGACTGGTTGCCAGATATTTTTCTTTCAGCACTGATCTTTAGATTTTACATAGGGCGTTAGTTTTAAAAGTTATTCTTACAAGTGTATAACTACACCCATAGTCTATACACTCAAGTATGACCACATTTTGATTGCGAAATTACTAATACGCAAATACCACATTATTCTCGATAACGTTTATGAGCCCTTGTGGCAAGAGAGAAATTAACACATCCAATAGGCCTGGTACAGTCAATATATTTTTCTATAACATTTCCAAAAACACGGAGAATTGTAGATTAATTGCCATTTAATGTGTATTAGTCTATATTTACTTCTCAAGAAATTGTCACTTTTCTGATAGCCTGTATGGGGACTAATACATCGGGACTAATAAACACCATAGCTACATTGTGGACCTATCCTGGCAACCAAGGCATCCTATGATTTATTAAATTCCATCATTCAAATTCGGGCCGACCATCTCCCCTTTCTTAGTCTGTGTAGGCTTGTGCGATGATTTTAGGTGGTGGTAGAGTCAAATATTATCCACTAGTTTATAATTTTAAGTCAAGTCAAGTGTATTTCAATCAAACTGTTTACTGTGATGTTTTTTTTTCGGAACCCACTTTGATCTCATCAGCACTTTGCCTTCAAGATCAGATTAGAGGGTAGAGTGTAATTGTTCAGTTCATCATCACCCGAATCCTTAACCCAAATAGCCTAATCTATCCAGTTGGGTAACATGTTGAATGAGGCAGACAGGATTTCTGACATCATTGTAACAACGGTCTTATGACTTATATATTTTTTTCTGCAGGTTTACCATGATTTGATAATTTTATTGATGCTAGTAGCAATTACAAAAACAGTGTTTACCAAATAGTGGTATTGGATGTTATAATTTTGCACACAGGCTTTACACAACTTGTTTCAACATTTATTTGTGGGTATAAATATTCTCAGTTCTGACACTTTGTAAATCAGTGATAAAAAAAATGAAGATTGATGTCCAGTGTCCATCAATGATCCCTAACTCGGCATAATTTTTGCCAAGAATGGATAAATGTTGCACAAAGGTGTGCATAAAGATTAATGGCAATTTGTTGCCAAATGTGCTTCTCCCAAGTATTGATTCAAGCAATAGTTAAGCAATTAAGAAATCACAGGTTATTTGTTTTTAATCAATTGTAGAAATTAAAACTCATGGTATGAATACTTTCACAAGGCACTGTAAACATGTATTTTCTCTAGCAACATAATCTCTTACAAAGTCCTATACTAGTGCCAAGAAGTACACAGTCAGAGAAAAATGTAATTCACTTAACATATCAGAAGCTTAGCCAAGTTTATCCAATAAATTAGGTGCTTCAAGTGGAGATTTGTTTTGACTGGTCAAAACAACTGACCTCCACTGGAAAGAACCACTGTGCTGCATATACAGGACCAGCCATGGCTAAATGACAGACTGTTCAACATCTCAGAAGCCCATTTCCAGTCAAACTGTCACCGGAGGCTCTGAGCCAGTCTATTGAGCTCCTGTGAGAGAGCAGTGACAGTGTCCAGGATCCTCTGCTTGTCTCCATCCTCCAGCCGGGCCCCACAGCGCTGGGCAAACCTATCTGGGTGCCAAACGGCCTGCTGGCGCCTGAGAAGTTTACGGAACACTGCAACATCTTTCTTGTCTGCGCCATGCAACATCACCTCCACCATCTCCTCCACTGAACCCTTCGGTGCCGGCCAGGGTATGTCCCCATAACTCAGCTTTGTGGTGACTGCTGCTGCAGTGTCAGTGCTGAAGGTAGCTGCACATCGCTCTTCATAGTGCTGTTTTTTCCCCTGACGTGTCTCCTCCTCTTTTTGTGCAGCACGTGCCAGGTACTCTTCATGCTCCCTTTGTAGCCGCTCATGCAGCTCTCTGTTAGCACGCTCCTCCTCCTCTGCCTCTTTCTTTCCTTTCTTCCTCTTCCCATGAGAGCCTGAGGATGCCAGTCTTTGAGCTTCTGCGTGCCGTTTTGTGACATACTCTTGTCTAATTCTATCTGCCCAGTCTTGAAAGTCCTCCTCACCGGTATTCTCCTCAAATAAATAATCTGCTGTAAGAGAGGGGAAAAAAAGAAGAAAAGACAAATGGACAATGATCTAAATGAAATCAGATTATTCAGGAGTGAAATCTTGCCACCTTACCATCATATGGTCCAAAGGTTTCAAAGAACTCATCCTGGCATTCCCCAAAAAGCTTCTCTTGCCACTCTTTCTCAGCGTCTTTTTCTTTAGATGTGTTTCCCTTCGGTGCAGTCTTTTGGAGAAAAGAAAGAATCAGTGCTCAGGGATGTACAGTACAGACAATACAACCATACCCCTAGCTTCATAATTACCAGACTGGTTACCAAATGTGCAAGACTTCTGGATTGTTGTACGAGGTTATGTCCCAGCACTCTCCTAAAATACATATTAGCAACTCATACATATGGCCGAGACATTCATACCTTCTCAAATTTCATCCATTGCAGTAGGTCATGAGGTGTAATTCCTGCATTATTTGGTGCAACCATGGCTTCTGGGCAACTCTTTTGAAGGGGCACTACGAGGTCATCATATACTGGATAAAGAAGAAGAACAAGGTTAAGGCATGTTTTTATTATTCTACATATTTTTGTTGTTTAGTAGCTAATATTGGCATTCCATTACCTATTTTGCCATGTTTCAGAGCCTTGTTAGCAGCAATGTGTAGAGGCGTGTCCCCTTTTTTGTCTTTCAAAAGGATGTCGGCTCCATTTTTCAACAAAAGCCGGAGGATGGCGTCATCACCAAGCGAGCAGGCCAGGTGCAGGGGAGTCCTGCGCTTTTTCCCCTGGGAGAAGTTGACGTCAAGGTCGGAGTGTTTCCGCAAGTATGACTTCAGCTTAATTAAACTGCCCTCTTCCACGTATTTTATCATCTTTTTCTGTGTACGAGTCACCATGACTTGCCTCTGTATGGTGATTTACTGTAATCTGCTGTAACAAAAATAGCTAGTAGTTTGATAACTCAGCTACCCAAATTAGCTAGTCAACAACAACAAAAATAATATCTAGCTATAGCTTGTCATAAAATACCAAAAATGGATGGCGTAATCCTATTACCCGTCTCTGGTGCATAAAGGCTTTTGTCAATTGATTAAGCCAATGTCAATGGCTCGCATACCCCATTAGTTAGCTAGTTTGCCGATTAGCTAATGCTTGTAACCTCGACCAAATTTGAGGTAGCACGGACAAATAACAATGTAACACAAAGTCAATATCATGGGAAAATCTCATCGATTTCCCGCATCCTCAAAACCTATTGGATAATAAAGCCAGAGATCCCGCCTCCCTGACCTTCTCTTCCAATGGGGGTTGAGAAAGACGCGATGAGAATTGAATTGAGATTCCTCCCATGTCCTATCGTTAACTCCCCCTGTATATTTCTTCCGAGTCATTCAGTTCCGGCTGGGTTGTAATTCTGTATTTAATCACCAAGTGGCGGTATACTGCTATAATCAAAACGTTAAATTACTGACTTTATGCACTGCACTTAATTGATATCTTAATCTCTTGTTCTGATTGCTCGTGTTTAAAAGAAGATTGGTAAAACTAACGTCAGTTTTTAATCCAAGTGATCATACTTTTCGAGGTAGACCGCTTTAGCAGGGGGGAGCTGGTGATCCCATGTGCTGCTTTAAATAGCAATGTGAATTTGTGTGATTGATTGATTGTGCGTAGGCAACGGATATAAATCGTAGCCATAAATTACATAACATATGATGTAGCTATAGAGCTGAAGTTTGTTGAGCAAGTGTATTTTTCTCTTTTTAATTGTTTGTTGGCGCCTAACATCTTTATATTTTGGTCTGATCATCGTTTCTCATCTCAAGTTCCTCCTTTCCTCTCATTTGGGTGTTGATGCTCTGCAATGCATCTGTTCTGGAGGTCCTTTCAGTTTACCACCTGTCAGGAAGAGGATACTATATAGGCTATGAGAGAGCATCTGTCTGTCTCTGTGTGGGTGTTGTAGGTGTGTTGGTGGGCAGCAGCTAGTTGTTGTCGCAGGCACCAACATCAATGGTGCCAGAAATAACAGAATAACATAACCAAAATGTGGAACATCAGACTTAATCTATTTTTTTTTTACAAGAGTAATTTGTTTTTCAAGTTTCAAAGTTTATTCGCCACGTGTACAATGGGTGTAAAATAGTACAGTGAAATTATTACTTTGAGAGCTCTTTCCAACAATGCAGTGATAATAATAATATTTTGTATCTCTGTGTGTGCATTTGAATGTGAGTGTGTGAGGGAATTTTGATAAACACAGATTTCGCCACACATTTTATTGCCGTCCCCCATTTGTATGAATCATAACTCATCTGAAAATGTCTATAAATAGTAAACGGTGCACACAGTGCATTCGGAAAGTATGCAGACCCCTTGATTTGTCCACATGTTATTATATCACATGAAATATCACATTTACATAAGAAATCAGACCCTTTACTCAGTACTTTGTTGAAGTTCCTTTGGCAGCAATTACAGCCTTGAGTCTTCTTGGGTATGACGCTACAAGCTTAGCACATCTGTATTTGGTGAGTTTCTCCCATTCTTCTCTGCAGATCCTCTCAAGCTCTGTCAGGTTGGATGGGGAGCGTCGTTGCACAGCTATTTTCAGGTCTCTCCAGAGATGTTTGATCAGGTTCAAGTCCAGGCTCTGGCTGGGCCACTCAACGACATTCAGAGACTTGTCCCAAAGCCACTCCTGTGTTTTCTTGGCTTTGTGCGTAGGGTCGTTGTCCTATTGGAAGGTGAAACTTCGCCCCGGTCTGAGGTCCTTAGCGCTCTGGAGCAGGTGTTCAACAAGGATCTCTCTCTACTTTGCTCCGTTCATCTTTCCCTCGATCCTGACTAGTCTCCCAGTCCCTGCCGCTGAAAAACAACCCCACAGCATGACACTGCCACCACCATGCTTCACCGTAGGGATTTTGCAAGGCTTCCTCCAGACGTGACGCTTGGCATTTAGGCCGAAGAGTTCAATCTTGATTTCATCAGACCAGAGAATCTTGTTTCTCATGGTCAGAGAGTCTTTAGGTGCCTTTTGGCAAACTCCAAGCGGACTGTCATGTGCCTTTTACTGGGGAGTGGCTTCCGTCTGGCCACTCTAACATAAAGGCATGATTGGTGGAGTGCTGCAGAGATGGTTGTCCTTCTGGAAGGTTCTCCCATTTCCCCAGAGGAACTCTGGAGCACTGTCAGAGTGACCATTGGGTTCTTGGTCACTTCCCTGACCAAGGCCCTTCTCCCCCGATTGCTCAGTTTGCCTGGGCGGCCAGCTCTAGGAAGAGTCTTGCTGGTACCAAACTTCTTCCATTGAAGAATTATGGAGGCCATTGTGTTCTTGGGGACCTCCAATGCTGCATAACTTTTGTGGTACCCTTCCCCAGATCTGTGCCTTGACACAATCCTGTCTCGAGGCTCTACGGACAATTCATTCGATGGTATGGCTCTGAATTGAATTGACCACAGGTGGACTCTAATCAAGTGGTAGAAACATCTCAAGGATGATCTATGGAAACAGGATGCACCCGAGCTCAATTTCCAGTCTCATTGCAAAGGGTCTAAACACTTATAAATAAGTTATTCTGTTTATTTTATACATTTGCAAAATTGGTAAAAACAGTTTTTTATTTCTCATTATGGGGTATTCTGTGTAGATTAATGAGGGAAAAAAATTTTAGAATAACGCTGTAACGTAAAAACATGTGGAAAAGGTCAATGGGTCTGAATACTTCAATGTGTCCGAATGCACTGTATTTGTATTACAAACTTACCCTGTGATCAAATAAGGATGTGATCAGCTGAGCTAACTCTTGTCCTAAAGTGCAGCAAACCTCACACATTTGTACCTGTCTCCAGGTCTGTCGGTCTGTCAGTGTAGCTGTCAGTCCCTGAGATGCAGTAATGTTATGCTCATAGGGCTTGAATGAGTCCAGCTGAACTGCCTCTGTGCTGGGGCTGATGACAGGGGCTTCATTTAGCCCTCTGGTGGGTCTGAGGGAGGGAGAGGCCTTCTGTGCAGAGAGAGGGCTCCCTCACAATGGAGGGGATAGAGGAGATGAAGGCGTGCTTTGTGCCCTGGAGAGCAGGATCTGTTCGGAATAATTCAGTTCCTCACACCCGTAGATCCGGAGCGGTCCCCCAGTCACAACCCCCTTCCACCCACATGGCTGTCGGAAACGACGTGACTCCTTTAACGATACCCCTCTTGTGTGAAAGCCTTTGAAATGTCAGAGAGAAGGCTCCACTCTGTCACCTCAGGTGATTGGGTCACATGCTCACCTCAGGTGTTTGGGTCACATCCTTACTTCTCTGTAGAGACTAGGCTGAAAGCGATAGATGTGATTCTCACTGACAGTCTGTTTCAGCAAGATGAGCTGGATCACCTCCCCCCATACCATTGCCTCAGAGTGGGGTCATGTTCCAGGTTTGATCAGATCATATCACAGTGTTACGTAGCTGTTCCTGCTAACACCCTGAACTCCCGTGGGGTTAGGCAGGGCATGCGTCTCTCGGGCCAGGGGAATGAAGCGATACTGCTGAAAGACAGGATATCCCTGGACAGGAACCCTTAACTTGCCCCAGCCTCCTCTTGTCTGCCCTGCCTGGCCTGCTGACTCTATCCTGTCCGCTGAGGTCCATCACCCTGCAGAGAGGGAGGAGGGGGGAGGGGAATGGGGAGGTGTAAGGAAGGCAGCAGGAAGGCAGGGGTCCTACAAGACGCTCCAAGGGTCATCTCCCTATATCGCCAAAGCACAGCTAGGTCTGGCCCCAGGTCCGGTTTGTGGCCTGTGCTACCTTCTCCCCATTGTTCAGATGGAAGAGAAACGTCCACACACTTCCTCTGGATCTGTCTTTGTCTGTTGTTTTTTGCTCTGATTTAGGACATCTGGAGATATGTGTAATGTATGACATCCCTGTTTTAATAGCATTACCCCATTGTGAAAGTTGGCTGGAGTCACTCATAGCATGTAGAGCAGTTGTGGAGGACTGTAGTGAGGGAAGGGTGTTTGTCTGAAATGGCTCATCTCCTGAACAAGGGTTTGAAGAGGGCCATGTCAGTTTCACCATTATTGCCCATAAGGATGTCAAGGCGGTTTTCACACCTCACAATGCAAACCACAGCCTTATTTACAACGATTGTAAAAACACACTCCTGTTAACAACATGTCAACAAGGAATAAACTCTTATTTGACCCACAATGTGCTATGGTTGGTAAATATTCCTTGGAGTTTTCCTGGGTGTGGTAACACCTTCCATACAGTCTATCAGGGGCATGTCTACTGATGATAGCCATTAGGCTAAAGGAGATCATCACTAGGACACTTCAATTCTACTACTCTCCCCTAGTCTAATGACATTCAGTGGTATATTCAAGCCTGACTATTTTCTAAAGGTCAAATGATTTCTGTGCTGTTTCACATTTGTCTATGTTGTTTGACATTTTACTGTGAGGATTCCTTTGCAGCTTGTGTGTACTGAGTATTTGCCATTTGTAATTCCATTGGAAATGGGTGACTTGATATCGGTAAGGCAGAGTGGTCTTACATTTACCACTCATACTACTTGAAAACATTAAAAATAGTTTAAGTACCCTTTGATGCTTGCCTTTACCCAGGTAGGGGCTACAATGGCTGTCTAGATGGCTTAGTGGGCTGTTGATATGTTTATCGTACAACAGCAGAAGGGGCAAACAGAAAAGATGAAGGATCAGTTGCACCAGTGTCATTGCAGAGCTGTGCCTGTATACCTTGATCAATAGCTACAATATACATTATACAGTGCTCATTTTCTTGCCTGTCAGAAAAACAACTTTGTTCATACTGGCGCCACAATGTCAAATGAGTCGGTTTGCTACAGTGTCAGCAAAGCTATGTGGAGAACCTAAGACTAAGGGCCTTTGTGGGTCTACAGTAGGGTGGCCATCTAACATTTGAGCTACAGCGGAGTAGGCAGCATCTATGTGAAGAAAAAATATGTTGAACATCTTGCAAATGCATGGAAGCTTCCTACAGTACCTTTTAGCTATTGGAAAGAGGGTTCCAGAGACTTCTGATCTGGAGGTAATGCCCCTTTGAAAATAAAAACTCTACCCATGTCTTTCTCTCCTTGTTTGATTGAGATGTTTGTCTGTACAGTCATTTTGTGAACTTTTTTGTCATCCAATGCAAAGTTCATTAAGATAATGAAATGAGAGGTGTTTTGAATGAGAAATCCCCATGGTACGGCTGCTGCTGTCATAAATATAGGCCCACTTGAATCTTACACACTGTTATTACATAGGAATGTTGATTTGACATCTCTTGTGCAATCTATTTTGAAAAGTTCTCTACGCCATACCATCTATGCCATCTCACACAGGGACCAGAGGGGTGCAGGGAACAGACACACAAATGCTTTTCATGTTACTATGGCTAAATGCCCTCTCTAGCTCAAAGAGAAACCATGTTGCCCAGCAAATGCAAGGTTCCGGCCATGAAATCTGTACAATATGATCAAATTACCTCCATAAAACATGACAACCTCAGAGCATAATCTATTCAGATTCTTTCACGCTTTTTTTTTAACCCTTCTTTGACCCTCCCGAGTTGTGCAGCGGTCTAAGGCACTGCATCTCAGTACTAGAGGCATCACTACAGACCCTGGTTTGATCCCGGGCTGCATCACAACCAGCCGTGATCAGGAGTCTCATAGGGCGGCGCACAATTGACTCACAATTGGCGCTGTCCGGATTAAGTGAGGGTTTGGCTGGGGTCGGCCGTCACTGTAAATAAGAATTTGTTCTTAACTGACTTGCCTAGTTAAATAAAGGTTAAATGAAAATAAATAAAATACAATTGTAGAGTCGGCAGATGGGGTCATGTTTTTACATGGTGAGCGATGCCTGGTGTGTCTGATGTGGACCAGGTCAGGACAGCTGCTGATGAGGAAGACATGGGGGCTTCATGTGACGGGTGAAATCTCCTGTCTGATAAATGAACCTAACCTGTATCAGACATAAGATTAGTTCATACTGTAGCAGTGATTTCAATCTGTCCACGGGCCTGCGTTCTGTGCGATGGGTTTAGCATGCATGAGAAAGAGGCAGAATAAATGTGTGTGCATTTGTTGGGCTTCTGAAACATGCAGAGAATTCCAACATGGTGGTATAATGACAGAGGACATGTTTGGGTTGTAGATTAGAGACAGGGATGAGGTTTTCTAATTGGGAAGAGTTTTGCGGGTGTCTGTACATTTGAGACTATGAGAAATAAACAACAGACTGAGAAATAACTTCCAACTGGCCTCCAGGTCCACACTTTAACTGTTGAATCAGGTTCAGCCTCCACCAAGCCCAATCTATCTTGTCAACAAAGGCAAATATTGTCTCACAGGAGGAGTGTGGTGTCCATAAGTGACCCAGGATTAGTAGCCCACTCCTCCTATCCCCCCTACTGTCACTGATTATATCCTGAAGCTCATTACAGCCAAATCAGTTAATCATGGTGATCGTCTCTTAGAGGTCAATGACCCGCTGTACGCACCACGCTTGTTTGCAAATGTCTCATACAGTATTTACATTGTCGTTATTGGCTTGAACTGGATTCAGTGCAAAGCCTCCCAACAGTGGAACATGATAATGGTACACTACACTATTTGCACTTGTTTCAAACAAGGCGTGAATATGACATATTTTATTTTCAAATAAGCTACAGAAGCTTATGTGTTGCTTGAGGGAGTGAGGGAGAGATGTGGTAGCATGGTTGTAGTGGTTTACATAATTAACATGTAAAGTTCTCTGAGAAGATTGTCCTCTGTGAGTTTATACTGTATGTCTAACAAATCTTCAACACATTTCTGTTAATCGTCTAAGGGGAAAGGAGCAAAGAAATAAACAAGTTGGAGGGGGAAATAGAACTCAAACATGTATTTCCTTTAGACAGCTCTGATTATGGTCTGACTGCACACAATGGGAGGGAGACTGCCACCCTTCAACCTTGTGTGCTAACAGGAAAAAACACATTCTACTGAATAGTGTTTCCATGACATCATAACCAGCAACAGAGTGACATGAAGATTTTAGTTAAAAAAGATCACTTTTGTTTTATTACAAATCACACACATAAAAGCATTATACAGCATGTATTCACATCTTTGTCAAATAAAGACAAGTTAATTCATGGCTTCTCCAATTCTAATTCAATAAAAACACATACAAACACACACTAAAATGTAATCTGTCAGAGCAGTCACCTATTAGTTAGCCCTTCTCCTCCTCAACAACATTTGTCAGCTGCCATCTGTCCGTCTGGAACCCCCACTCGACGTGCCCTTGTCTCCCCTTCCAACCCTTTAATCAAACTGCAACACCTTTCTTTGACTGGCTGACTGGGGCAGATAAGACAAAGACAGTCTGGACGATGGGGTCTCACCTCTTTCCAATTAGCAAGTGCTTACAAAATAAAAACAAGAACAGCATGGTACACAGGCATGAATAATACATTCCACCGGTGTTAAAAGCCAGAGCCTTGGGACCCCCATCCAAGAGCTTGCCTTAAGTCCACACAGGACACCAGCAGAACAATATGAGCTACTTTGTCCTTTTGAAATACATTCAACTCTGTCCAAAATGTCTGGGTTCTGGTTTGCATCAACCTGGTATGGAGCTTGGTCCCCTGTATCAAGCAGTTCAAGGGATTTGTACAAACTTCTCAATCACTGAGAGTGGGCTTGGAGGATGTTAGTGAGTCTATCAGTTTCCCCACTCACTCAGTCTGCAGTCCACATGTATGGGGCAGGCAGATGATGACAACCCCAGGAACTGACTGGATAGGTAATTATGTCATGCACCTCTGAAGTCTTAGATGTACCTGCAGTGTTCAGGTGGAGGCAGGGCAGCTGGGGAACCATTCCCTCTGGCTGGCGTCCCTCTCCTGTGCCCTGGCTACAGCACAAACATCACATCTTAGTGGCCAGTGATTGGGCCTCTGTCTTCTGGGAGGACAGGGAACTATTTGGGCTGGCGTGCATGGCCTTCTTCAGGTTGAGCAGACAAAGGCACTGGGAGCGGAATCGCAGGTCGAAGAAGGCGTACAGGAAGGGATTGAGACAGCTGTTGACGTAGGCCAGGCAGGTAGCGTAAGGGTGGGCCAGCAGGAGGAAGCGGAGGAAAGCACAGGTGTTTGGAGCCAGGTTCAGGTAGGAGAGGGCATCAGCGCTCTTCAGCATGTGGAAGGGCATCCAGCAGGCAGCAAACACAAGAACCAGGGTGGTGATGATTTTCAGTAGACGCCGTTTCCTCTGGTCCTCCTTACGCAGACTGTTGAAGTGGCGTGTCACGGTGTAGCCGATGAAGCAGTAGCACACCATCATGGCCAGGAAGGGCAGGAGGAAGCCCAGAGCAGAGGAGGAGATGCTGAGCCCTGCGATCCACATGAACTCCTGCTGCTTCAATAAATTTGATTGATTGATTGTTTGATTGTCCCCACCCAACACCAGGCTGAAGTCCATGCCACAGGAGATGCGGTCGCTGTTCTCGTCGTACTTGGTGGTTCGGAAGATGAGGGTGGGGGCGGCCAGCAGGCCGGAGAGGAGCCAGATGGCCGTCAGGGAGGACTGCAAGTGAACACGGGTACACAGCTGGGCGCTGGACAGAGAGTGCACGATGGCTAGGTAGCGGTCAAAGCTCATGGCGGTGAGGCAGAAGACGCTGGCGTACATGTTGAGCAGCACCACGTAACTGCTGATCTTGCAGAGGGCCACACCGAAGGGCCAGTGGTAGCCTAGCGCAGTGTACACTGCCCACAGTGGCAGAGTCAGCACGAAGGTCAGGTCAGCCATGGCCAGGTTGCCTATGTAGATGTCTGCTGTCCGGCGCTTGGCCTGAGACCTCCACACAGTGAAGATGACCACGCCGTTGCCAGAGAGACCCAGGATGAAGATGAGCATGTAGAGGACTGGGATGACCGAGTAGGATGGCTCCCACTCAGAGTAGTCACACATGGTGCTGTTCTCCTGCTCTTCATAGTCATAGTCATAGTAGTCAGGGCTCTCGGTGGTTGTCCACGGCTCCATTCTTTCGTCTCAGAGTATCCTTTCCTTTTTTTCTTTCAAAGTTTCTATTATTTGATCAGTTTAAATAATTGTATCTAATATATTAATAAAATGTATAAAGCAATTAGAAACGTAGTCCAAATATCTGTGCAGGAAGTTCAGAAAAAGCACATGAGTTTCAAAATAGTTCCTGCTCAGTCGAGGGCAATTTCAGGTCTGGTGTCACAGGCAGGCTGCCTTTTTAAACCTAGTCAGTTCTGCACACACCCCTCTGTCCCCTCCTACCAGGCCGATCCCAGCACTCCCAACCCCCCTTTCCCATACGCTCTCGCTCTTTCACCAGCACCCATTCCCCCCGTGACTCCCTCCACATGCCCTTGTGAAGATAACTCTCCAATAGCCGGTAAAGCAGGGCTCAATTAAAAGCGAAACCGTAATGAAATTACAAATAGGGCATGAAAAGATACACTATTGCAACTCTTATGAAGCACACTTTTACAATCTTCGAGACTGTAGCCTATTTGTGAAAGCGCATCTTGTGGATCTGACACATTTTACAACCTTCAGAAGTCATAAGAAGTAGAATTAAATAGATTTTAACACCATTCGTTTTATTGCCTGTCTTGGCAAGCCAGGGCAAGCCACTAGTCTAACATTTGACAATTACAATTAATAAAGTGACGGCATTTGAGGGGAAACCACTGCTAATTTGGCAATTGTACACCCAAATTTGAATATACACTACCGGTCAAAAGTTTTACACAGTTTTACACCTACTTATTTAAGAGTTTTTCTTTATAATAGTGAAGACATCAGAATGATGAAATAACATATATGGAATCATGTAGTAACCAAAAAAGTGTTAAATAAATCCAAATAAATGTTATAATTGAGATTCTTCAAATAGCCACCCTTTGCCTTGATGACAGCTTTGCACACTCTTGCCATTCTCTCAACCAGCTTCACCTGGAATGCCTTTCCAACAGTTCCCACAAATGCTGAGCACTTATTGGCTGCTTTTCCTTCACTCTGCGGACCGGCTCATCCCAAACCATCTCAATTTGTATAAGGTCGGGGGATTGTGGAGGCCAGGTCCTCTGATGCAGCACTAGCACTCCATCAATCTCCTTCTTGGTACAATAGCCCTTACACAGCCTGGAGGTGTGTTTGGTCATAGTCCTGTTGAAAAGCAAATGACAGTCCAGCTATGCACAAAGCAGATGCGATGGCGTATCGCTGCAGAATTCTGTGGTAGACATGCTGGTTAAGTGTGCCTTGAATTCTAAATAAATCAGTGTCACCAGCAAAGCACCCCCACACCATAATACCTCCTCCTCCATACTTTACGGTGGGAAATGCACATGCAGAGATCATCCGTTCACCCACACAGTGGTTGGAACCAAAAATCTCTCATTTGGACTCCAGACCAAAGGACACATTTCCTCCGGTCTAATGTCTATTGCTCGTGTTTCTTGGCCCAAGCAAGTCTCTTCTTATTATTGGAGTCTTTTACTAGTGGTTTATTTGTAGCAATTCAACCATGAAGGCCTGATTCACACAGTCTCCTCTGAACAGTTGATGTTGAGATGTGTCTGTTACTTGAACTCTGTGAAGCATTTATTTGGGCTGCAATTTCTGAGGCTGGTAACTCTAATGAACTTATCCTTTCCAGCAGAGGTAACTCTGGGTCTTCCATTCCTGTGGCGGTCTTCATGAGAGCCAGTTTCATCATAGTGCTTAATGGTTTTTGAAACTGCACTTGAAGAAACTTGAAAAGTTCTTGAAATGCTCTCTATTGACTGACCTTCATGTATTAAAGTAATGATGGACTGTCGTCTCTTTGCTTATTTGAGCTGTTTTTACCATAATATGGACTTGGTCTTTTACCAAATAGGGCTATCTTCTGTATACCACCCCTACCTCGTCACAACACAACTGAATGCATGAAATGCATTAAAGAAGTGAAGAAATTCAACAAATAAACTGTTAATTGAAATCCACAAATTCCTTGTTTTGCTGGTTCGCTGTATTGTACATTGCTCTCCGTTAGTCTTTTTTTTTGTAAGGTCATTAGCAGATTATACATGATCCCAATTTTAGTTTCCAGACGCCGCCGGCATTTAGAAAAACTGAAAAAGTAGATTATGCGGATTTATTGGCACATTGAACTTATCGCTCATGGTAGTTTTAAAACTCTTTCTGGACAGTGCTAAAACAATGAGACCAAATCAGAATTTTGCCACTTTTATGCACATTTGCCATTGCAATGGTCTGCTTGTTCAAACATGAAATATGTTATTACTGCAGTGCTATATGAGTATAACACAGTATTTACCATAATAAATGTTAATAAAGTATCAATTATCCTGGTCTAGCAAATAGACATTGATGGAGAAAATTGGCTCATAAAATATTATATTATAAATATTATATTCTCTTTTGAATGGGAATTTGTTGTTCTGCATGAAATAAGACTGAAAAGTGTATTTGCCTATGTTGTCCATATACTGTATTATGTACAGTAAATGTTTAGCTTACTGTTTTCTTATCTGGCCTTTAGATGTCTTTGCGTGGGGTCTACCCTATCAGAGTGGGGTCTGCCCTATGTTAGTCTTTAAAGAACAAGAAAATATTATTTATTGTAATTTACCTAAAAACAACCCCAAGAAGCAGCATACTTTTTGGATATAGGCAGCCAGGAAGACTTGGTCTGCGAGGGCTCATCAGTTCAGACATATTCCCACATCCAGGACAATGTTATTGTTGGCCATCACTACCTGATATCAAATTACACTACATGACCAAAAGCATGTGGACACTGCTCGTCGAACATCTCACTCCAAAATCATGGGCATTAATATGGAGTTGGCTCCCCCCTTTGCTGCTATAACATCCTCTACTCTTCTGGGAAGGCTTTCCACTAGATATTGGAACATTGCTGCGGGGACTTGCTTCCATTCAGCCACAAGAGCAATAGTGAGGTCGGGCACTGATGTTGGGCGATTAGACCTGCCTCGCAGTCGGCGATCCAATTCATCCTAAATGTATTCGATGGGGTTGAGGTCAGGGCTCTGTGCAAGCCAGTCAAGTTCTTCCACACCGATCTCAACAAATAATTTCTGTATGGACCTCGCTTTATGCACGGGGGCATTGTCATGTTGAAACAGGAAAGGCCCTTCCCCAAACTGTTTCCACAAAGTTGGAAGCACATGATCATCTAGAATGCATTGTACGCTGTAGCTTTAATTATATTTCTTCCCTGGAACTAAGGGGCCTAGCCCAAAACATGAAAAACAGCCCCAGACCATTATTCCTCCTCCACCAAATGTTACAGTTGGCACTATGCATTGGGGCAGGTAGCGTTTTCCTGGCATCCGCCAAACCCAGATCTGTCTGTTGGACTGCCAGATGAGACGTGATTCATCACTCCAGAGAATGCCAATGGTGGCGACCTTTACACCACTCCAGCCAAAGCTTGGCATTGCACATGGGGATCTTAGGCTTATGTGCGGCTGCTCGGCCATGGAAACCCATTTCATGAAGCTCCTGACGAACAGTTCTTGTGCTGATATTGCTTCCAGAGGCAGTTTGAAACTCGGTAGTGAGTGTTGAAACCGAGGACAGACAATGCGGTACATACTTCAGCACTCATCAGTCCCGTTCTGTGAGCTTGTGTGGCCTACCACTTCGCGGCTGAGCCATTGTTGCTCCTCGACGTTTCCACTTCACAATAACAGCACTTACAGTTAACCGAGGCAGCTCTAGCAGAGCAGAAATTTGACGAACTGACTTCTTGGAAAGGTGCCATCCTATGACGGTGCTACGTTGAAAGTCACAGTTCTTCAATAAGGCCATTCTACTGCCAACGTGTGTCTATGGAGATTGCTTGGCTGTGTGCTCAATTTTGTACAACTGTCAGCAATGGGTGTGGCTGAAATAGCCCAATCCACAAATTTGAAAGGGTGTCCACATACTTCTGTGTGTGTGTGTATGTATGATCAAGTCTGTTGTGATGTACACTATATATATATATATATATATATATATATATATCACAACAGACTTGCTCATCATAACATTTTTTTCCCTGACTGATCTGGTGCTTTGGGGACATACTCATTATCCCGTGGGTCAGTGTGTTACTGTAAGGTTGAGAGTTGAGACCTGGCCTTATAATTTTAAATACAAGTGCTCAATAGTTTGTCTAATACCCACTCAGAAATATGATTTTGTCCAAATGGTTTAGTTAGTGAGAATCATCAGTTGACTGATGTAAAGTGAATCTGATCTAGTCGCTGTATATCCACGTTGAAGGAGCCCAGGTGGGAAGGCTCATTCTCTACCCTCTGTTTCTCAGTAGTGTGGCAGCAGTGGCGCCACAGACCTGACCCTCTCAGACACAACTATTACTCAACAATCTGCTCAGCTGGTTCCCTCCTCCTCCATCCCCCTATTCCTATCTCACCCACAGCTCTCTCTCGCTCTCTATCCCCCGACCCCTCTACACCCATCTCTCTCTTCCTCTGACGACGAGCCAGAACCAGGATATGTGAAAGTCTCTGGTTCTCGTCAGTACTAGTCTTCAAGCGTCACTTACCCTACATTGACCAGTTATTTTTGTTACTTATTTTAGTGGTTTGTGTGGTGAGTAACCTGGTCGAATTGTCTTTCTCCCTTTGCTCTGTCTCCTAACCCACTCTCTCTCCTTGGAGCTGTCTCCTGAGCTCTCTTGCAGGAAAGGAGCAGAGTGAGTTGAATCAATGCAAGCTTCCCCTGTTCTATTTATATGTGAGGTTGTAATTTGTGCAGCATTGTAGGGACGTTGGGAGGATATGCTGGTCAGGGCCGTGAAATCTAAAGTTAAATAAAAGATTACACCTAATCCCATTCACACCCACCCACCATTCAGCACCATAGACTTTATCAACCCTCTAACGAGCAGATAGGCTAATTTGACCGAGATCGGATATAAGAAACAGATGGCTAATGCTGATGATTAACATGAACGACACCTTCCTATGTCCATTGCAATGTTGCCTGATGTGTCGACCCATGTTGCCCTGAGAGATTCACTGATATCCAAAGGAATTCTAACTTTTCATTTTGTCAGTCAGTGTGATCTTAGTTCTGTTTTTCCAACATTCCATTGGTGTTCTCTCTCTAAATTGCCCACCTGTTTTTTTATTAGATTGTTTTTGCTACTGTGTGCTGTTTATTTTGCTCTCATCCTCTCCTGTGTGGCCTTGTGTAGTAAATCATGCACAGACAAGACACCATGAAGCTTCCTATACATGTGTTCTGCTGTTGACCACATGACATCTCATGTCATCTCCTGTTCTCACCCAAGGTCTTCATCTATAATCCGTTGGTTTACATAGCAAGTTTTAAAAACGTTGCGTATATTGAAAAAGAGAGGGATAAGAATGGAGACCACACACAACCAAACAAAGGCATGCATACACTCACACACAAATGCAAGAATGTACAAACGTACACACACGCTACACATACAGACAGAGGGTCTACATATGTCTGCATGGCAGCTGAGCGCTCCTTTGATGTGTGTTTATGAGCCAGGGGGTTCTGTTGTGTTTTTTTCACCAAATGAGTAGGAGGTGATACGGCGGGGTGTGTGTGTGTGTGTGTGTGTGAAGCTGTCAGAGACCACATACATTTGCCCCCTGTAACTTACTGTGACAGCTGGCTCTGCGGGGATTGATTTGTGAGCTGACCAACACTGAGCCAGTCAGTCACTACTACAGCCAGTGACATACATATCTGTTTTATAACTTTATATTTTGAGTGTACAAACACATAACAAACACTGAGGAGAAAATATTGAAGTCACACTAGTGAAGTACCATCAATGTCAAAATAAGACCGATATTGTGTACAGTCTCCAAAACTAACACCCCTTCCTGGTTGGAGTGCGCATATTTGGGCACCTTTATGGTTCATCCCCCTGTCCTCTCCACCTCCCTTCAACCAGGGGGATGAGATGGTTTACACCAGCCTGTTAAGCACTGGGGCCACTGCTGGGGAGAGGAAGACCACATGACGGAGAGTGTGACCGTCTGTTTGGACATGTAAACAATCATAATGCATGCGATTGATTGGACAGGTATCTGCTTCTGTGAGACCTCAGACTGTCTGATACCCTTGGCTGGTGCCGAATGTTCATGTGACAAAATGTCATAACACTTGGATGTGGTCTACCACACAACACACACCCATATGACTTGCTGCTCAAAAGCTAGATGAGAAATAGGCCAGGCATTGTAATGTCATGTCAGGTCTTATCATGTCTCATGTCTGCAAGGAGCATGGGCTAGCTGGGAGAAACACTTGGACAAACCGGCCAGGACCTGTGTCTTGTTTCACTTGTTAGGAAAGAACCCACAAGATAGTCAAAGAGAGGGGATCCAATGAAATGTGAATAACTGACCTCATAACAGGCCTCTCTATTGAGTTCACCTCCAGGCTGCTTTGGAGGGTTTAAACATGTTAATGAATGTGAAAAAACCTAGTTAAAATTAAATGTGCATAATTTCCTTATTTTCTTAACTGCTTCCTGCAGACAGAGAGCTATACAGAAAGCTATGTTCTGTCCTAGATTTGGTCTTGTCCCACAGTGACCCAAGCGCTGAGAATACTGAATGAGCTTTTTGAGGCTCATCTAATTTTTCTCTCTCTGCTTCCTCTATATATAAAAACTTATGAAATCATTGTACTGCACCATGAGGATTTCCATTTCAGCTTTCCCCAGCAATACTTTTTTGCGTGCCTAACACACTTTAACGAGTAGCCGTGCATTTAAGCCCCTCAACATCCCAAACACACACGTGTGACTGGACGATCACACGCACCCAGACCTCCGGTCTTCATCGTCCTGATGACGGAGCACCGGTGATTAGAAATCTGCATGATTGGGCCTTTCCCTCTGTCAATTAGATGAGGTGAAAGATGGGAGCTCCCAGCTGCTGAGGAGGAAGCATGCAACCAGTGCTGTGTTCACTTAAATGTCCCTTATCATCCCGCGTCAGAGGATCTGCGACTAGGGTTGCAAAATTCACGGGAACTTTCAATAAATTCACTGGTTTTCCCGAAATCACGGTTGGAGGATTCCCGGAATCAGGAGGGAATAAACAGGAAAACCAGTGAATTTATTGAAAGTTACTGGAATTTTGCAACCCTACCTGGGACAAACAGAGGAGATAACGGGCCCAGAGCATGTCCCCTTACTACAAGTAAGATTTCCTCCCTAGCTTTTTATGGCATTCCATGTGCATAAGCGACATGCCAGTGGAAAGGGAAGTCCACTCTTAGTGGGTGCATAGTTTCTTTGTCTCCCACTGAAGCTTTCTTATGGCATGCTTGAGAACAGAGAGGGTATGGTGGGAGCGACAGTTTAGCCAGTGATCAGTGATCCTCAGTGAAAGTAAAGCAAATATACAGTAAGTGAAAGTAAGACACAACAACACTTAAATAAATATAGGCATACAGTATGTAGACATGGTTTATTTTGTGCATTACAATGATGTGAAACTAAAATGTACAATTTAGTGCCAACATAACTGTAACTTTGTAAGGATATGCCATTTCTGCATCTGACAATACACCACAACCTTGTGGCATAAAGTTCACCCCTAAACGGTTTGAGCTTAGTTGTACAGACAATTTTGTATAGACAAAGCTACCCAGAGCACTTTCTATGTCAGAAAACAACATAAAAAGACCCTCATAGAGTGTATCCACTGTAACCACTCTGTTTCAGCACCCCAAGAACAAGGTTCACAAGGTGTTTTTCTGACCTCATTGCCCCCATGCCCACTTCCTGCCCTTTGGACAGACAAAACAGCGAGAGCTATCTTGAGCTTTGCTTTAAACCCTGGCTGACGCACCAGTGTCCGGTCTCTGTTTGTGGGCCACACTTCACGACGCTGGCTACCTTGTTCAGATTAATCATCTTCCTTTCACTCGGTTGTTGTCTTTATAAAGGGGGACTGTGTAATAAAAATATTTATAGCAAATGTGTGCACAACAGGGGAAATCCCCATTCATTGTTTTAATATTGAGTATAAATAAATAGCTCACTGTTCAGGGTCAGCAGTGAGAGTGCAGCAACTAGCATGTGAAGATGGGGAGCCAATGTATCTCTTAAGCAGGAGAGACTGCAGAGTTTATACCCCAGAGGGGAGAGGAGAGAGCGATTCGGAGCTAGTTGGCTATAACAATTGGGACAGCAAAGCAGCATCCCAACCTAGCTGGCCCGCAAGTCTGTTAGTGCTGATAGACATTGCCGCAGCAGGGTCAAAGGTTCAATAGGGACTTCCTGTCTGGCACAGGATGTGGACCAGTGCTTCAGGAGATTATCTTTGTTTGGGTAACATAAGATGTTATTTTTGGGGACTAGGTAAGGCCGTGTATAGCAATAGTCATGTAAACACTTTATTCTGCTTATCTTAATAAGCGTAAGGTCAAAATCGAACTAAGCATACGCAGATTAAAATACCTGGTTTTCTGAGCAATCTTTCAAATTATTAGGACATGTAAACAGCTTAATTGGCATTCCAGCTGTGTATTTGATCTGCACATGTGCTGGTAGCGCAAGCCTCCCTCTTACACAAGAGTGAGTTCAGAAAAACTGAAAGTAAGTGTCTTAGAAATAGTTCTCACATACAAACTTTATATGTCCCAACTCAAATACGCATCACAAAAATAACATGGTCGCTGTGGTAAAACATTTATTTTGATTGCCGATTTTCTGCCTTTACCCTGGGCTCTGGGAGTCACTTAAATGGCTATATTGGTTTGCTTAATTGTTTATCAGGGGCTTTGTGGAGATGTAACAATTAAGCATTGAGGCAACAAACAGTGCCTTGCGAAAGTATTCGGCCCCCTTGAACTTTGCGAACTTTTGCCACATTTCAGGCTTCAAACATAAAGATATAAAACTGTATTTTTTTGTGAAGAATCAACAACAAGTGGGACACAATCATGAAGTGGAACAACATTTATTGGATATTTCAAACTTTTTTAACAAATCAAAAGCTGAAAAATTGGGCGTGCAAAATTATTCAGCCCCCTTAAGTTAATACTTTGTAGCGCCACCTTTTGCTGCGATTACAGCTGTAAGTCGCTTGGGGTATGTCTCTATCAGTTTTGCACATCGAGAGACTGAAATTTTTTCCCATTCCTCCTTGCAAAACAGCTCGAGCTCAGTGAGGTTGGATGGAGAGCATTTGTGAACAGCAGTTTTCAGTTCTTTCCACAGATTCTCGATTGGATTCAGGTCTGGACTTTGACTTGGCCATTCTAACACCTGGATATGTTTATTTTTGAACCATTCCATTGTAGATTTTGCTTTATGTTTTGGATCATTGTCTTGTTGGAAGACAAATCTCCGTCCCAGTCTCAGGTCTTTTGCAGACTCCATCAGGTTTTCTTCCAGAATGGTCCATCTTTCCATCAATTTTAACCATCTTCCCTGTCCCTGCTGAAGAAAAGCAGGCCCAAACCATGATGCTGCCACCACCATGTTTGACGTTGGGGATGGTGTGTTCAGGGTGATGAGCTGTGTTGCTTTTACACCAAACATAACGTTTTGCATTGTTGCCAAAAAGTTCAATTTTGGTTTCATCTGACCAGAGAGCACCTTCTTCCACATGTTTGGTGTGTCTCCCAGGTGGCTTGTGGCAAACTTTAAACGACACTTTATGGATATCTTTAAGAAATGGCTTTCTTCTTGCCACTCTTCCATAAAGGCCAGATTTGTGCAATATACGACTGATTGTTGTCCTATGGACAGAGTGTCCCACCTCAGCTGTAGATCTCTGCAGTTCATCCAGAGTGATCATGGGCCTCTTGGCTGCATCTCTGATCAGTCTTCTCCTTGTATGAGCTGAAAGTTTAGAGGGACGGCCAGGTCTTGGTAGATTTGCAGTGGTCTGATACTCCTTCCATTTCAATATTATCGCTTGCACAGTGCTCCTTGGGATGTTTAAAGCTTGGGAAATCTTTTTGTATCCAAATCCGGCTTTAAACTTCTTCACAACAGTATCTCGGACCTGCCTGTTGTGTTTCTTGTTCTTCATGATGCTCTCTGCGCTTTTAACGGACCTCTGAGACTATCACAGTGCAGGTGCATTTATACGGAGACTTGATTACACACAGGTGGATTGTATTTATCATCATTAGTCATTTAGATCAACATTGGATCATTCAGAGATCCTCACTGAACTTCTGGAGAGAGTTTGCTGCACTGAAAGTAAAGGGGCTGAATAATTTTGCACGCCCAATTTTTCAGTTTTTGATTTGTTAAAAAAGTTTGAAATATCCAATAAATGTCGTTCCACTTCATGATTGTGTCCCACTTGTTGTTGATTCTTCACAAAAAAATACAGTTTTATATCTTTATGTTTGAAGCCTGAAATGTGGCAAAAGGTCGCAAAGTTCAAGGGGGCCGAATACTTTCGCAAGGCACTGTACACACAGCAGACGTTAGGTTTTATTACCTGGTTGATCGCAATGAGGATGCAAAACACTGGCTGATTCCTTTGGATTGTATTTCATCTAGGAACCGGGTTTAAATCCTAAATGGCACCCTATTCCCTTTATATTGTACTCCATTTGACCAGGGCCCATAGGGAATTGGGTGTCATTTGCTACGCAACCTGGGTGAAGATAAAATATGACTCAGGGGGCATAGAGAAGAATAATCTAGAGTAGAATATGATGGATATTTTTCTCCGGCATCAACATTCAATAATCTACGGCAAGTTTCAGTTTAATGCCTAGCTCTATAGTTGTTGAGCTGACTCAATAAGACAGTGAAGAGGACCTACTTTTCAGGTCAGTATTTACTGTAATTGCTTATTCGCATTGCTTATTCCGTTACGATTGGACCCGAGGACAGTAAGACCCGTTCCGAAAAGGTCTGTGTAAAAACCGTCCTAAACAGACTCGCGCCGGTTCGGATCCGAGAGACTCGTTCAGATCCAAGAGAGAAATAAATATCAGACTGGGTGCTGCCAGCGTCATCTCTAAATGAGCGATATTGGCCAAATGATCCACAGTTATATGTCCTTAAACTGCCTATATCATATTTAAAAATATATTTGTTGTGTTTCGTGTGTAGCATTTTCAAAAAAATGTAGCCTATTGTTTTGTTGTTTTTTACTTTCCTAAAACAATAATTGTCCACCTCATGGTTCAGCTGTCAGAGATTTGAGCACTAAATGCATCAGGGCATTGCATGCATAGACCTATAGGCGTCCACTGTATGATATGAATATTTCAAATATAAATGCATTTCTTTATAGGCTACTTATCAGTTACTGCTATACAGATACAGTATAGGCAAACAGAAGGAGACTAATTCCAAAATGTTCAATCAGAATATGTTTTATAAAGATAAGTGTTATATTGTTAGATTAAAAGAGTAACTCTGGTAGGCCTAAAACATTCTTCCTCACCTCATATTCAACTGTGCGCACTGGAACCCTGGCGCGTACTATCTTCTTAGGCCTTCATAGCTAAGCCTAATAATAGCCATACTGCATCAAACCTTCACAAAAGTTTCTGAACTTTATTGGGGTAATATCAAAAGTCAAGTCATTGTTAATAGGAAAAATATGAACAGGTTATTACATAGCTGCATTCAATTAAGTTTTGCATCTTGCCCTCTTTTGGTTTTTAATTTTCATGGTTTGAGTGTGAGCCCTATAGGCCTACCGGTATTTCTAAATATATTGAGGCAAACACAACATGAACATAATTTGGACAAAGAATATGGATTGGCCTCCCGAGTGTCGCAGCGGTCTAAGGCACTGCATCGTAGTGTTTTGAGGCATCACTACAGACCCAGGTTTGATCCCAGGCTATGTCACAACCTGCCGTGACCGGGAGTCCCATAGGGCGGCGCACAATTGTCCGGGTTAGGGGAGGGCAGGGGGCTTGACTTGGCTCATCGAGCTCTAGCAACTCCTTGTGGTGGGCCAGGCGCCTGCAGGCTGACTCCGGTTGTCAGTTGAATGGTGTTTCCTCCAACACATTGATGCGGCTGGCTTCCGGTGTTAAGCGGGTGGATGTTAAGAAGCGCGGATTGGTGGGCCATGTTTTGGAGGACGCATGACCCGACCTTTGCCTCTCCCAAGCCAGTTGGGGAGTTGCAGCGATGAGACAAGATCAAAAAAAGGGGTAAAATTTAAATTAAAAAAATTTGTTAGAAAAACTCTAATCATGAAAAATGGATCAACAGAATGAAACAAAACACTTGTTCAAATCAAATCAAAGTTTATTTGTCACGTGCTCCAAATACAACAGGTAGACCTTAGTGAAATGCTTACTTACAGGCTCTAACCAATAGTGCAAAAAAAAGGTATTAGGTGAACAATAGGAAGGTAAAGAAATAAAACAGCGAGGCAATAAAAGTAGCGAGTCTACATACAGACTCCGGTTAGTCAGGCTGATTGAGGTAGTATGTACATGTAGATATGGTTAAAGTGACTATGCATATATGATGAACAGAGAGTAGCAGTAGCGTAAAAGAGGGGTTTGTGGGTGGGACACAATGTAGATAGTCCGGGTAGCCAATGTGCGGGAGCACTGGTTGGTCAGCCCAATTGAGGGAGTATATACATGAATGTATAGTTAAAGGGACTATGCATATATGATAAACAGAGAGTAGCATCAGCATAAAAAGAGGGGTTAGGGGGGGCACACAATGCAAATAGTCCGGGTAGCCATTTGATTACCTGTTCAGGAGTCTTATGGCTTGGGGGTAAAAACTGTTGAGAAGCCTTTTTGTCCTAGACTTGGCACTCCAGTAACGCTTGCGATAGTAGAGAGAACAGTCTATGACTGGGGTTTCCTCTGACACTACCTGGTGTAGAGGTCCTGGATGGCAGACAGCTTAGCCCCAGTGATGTACTGGGCCGTACGCACTACCCTCTGTGGTGCCTTGCGGTCAGAGGCCGAGCAGTTGCCGTACCAGGCAGTGATGCAACCAGACAGGATGCTCTTGATGTTGCAGCTGTAGAACCTTTTGAGGATCTCAGGTTCCATGCCAAATCTTTTTAGTTTCCTGAGGGGGAATAGGCTTTGTCGTGCCCTCTTCATGACAGTCTTGGTGTGTTTGGACCATTCTAGTTTGTTGTTGATGTGGACACCAAGGAATTTGAAGCTCTCAACCTGCTCCACTACAGCCCCGTCGATGAGAATGGGGGCGTGCCCGGTCCTCCTTTTCCTATAGTCCACAATCATCTCCTTAGTCTTGGTTACATTGAGGGAAAGGTTGTTAATCTGTCACCATCCGGCCAGGTCTCTGACCTCCTCCCTATAGGCTGTCTCGTCGTTGTCGGTGATCAGGCCTACCACTGTTGTGTCGTCTGCAAACTTAATGATGGTGTTGGCATCGTGCCTGGCCATGCAGTTGTGGGTGAACAGGGAGTACAGGAGGGGACTGAGCATGCACCCCTGGGGAGCTCCAGTGTTGAGGATCAGCATGGCAGATGTGTTGCTACCTACCTTCATTACCTGGGGGCGGCCCATCAGGAAGTCCAGGATCCAGTTGCAGAGGGAGGTGGTGTTTAGTCCCAGGATCCTTAGCTTAGTGATGAGCTTTGAGGGTACTATGGTGTTGAACACTGAGCTGTAGTCATTGATTAGCATTCTCACATAAGTGCTCCTTTTGTCCAGGTGGGAAAGGGCAGTGTGGAGTGCAGTAGAGATTGCATCATCTGTGGATCTGTTTGGGCGGTATGCAAATTGGAGTGGGTCTAGGGTTTCTGGGATAATGGTGTTGATGTGAGCCATTACCAACCTTTCAAAGCACTTCATGGCTACGGACGTGAGTGCTACGGGTCTGTAGTCATTTAGGCAGGTTTCCTTTGTGTTCTTGGGCACAGGGACTATGGTGGTCTGCTTGAAACATGTTGGTATTACAGACTCAATCAGAGACATGTTGAAAATGTTGCATAGCCTATGTAAAGAACTTGTTTAACAAGTCACATAATAAGTGTGCAATAATAGTGTTTAACATGATTTTTGATTGACTACCTTATTGCTGTACCCCCCGATATACAATTATCTGTAAGGCCAGTGAATTTTAAACACAGATTCAACCACAAAGACCAAGGAGGTTTTGGATGGTTTATCAATACACCCAGTCACTACTAAGATGCAGGCCGGAGAGGAGGGAAAACATTTCACCATGAGACCAATGGTGAATTTAAAACAGTTACAGAGTTTAATGGCTGTGATAAGAAACAACCGAGGATGGATCAACAACATTGTAGATACTCCACAATACTAACCTTTTTGACAGAGTGAAAAAAATAAAGACTGTACATAATACACATATTCCAAAACATGCATCCTGTTTGCAACAAGGCACTAAAAAAATGTGGCAAAGCAATTAATTTTTTGTCCTGAATACAAAGTGTTATGTTAGGGGCAAAGACATTGCAACACATTATTGAGTACCACACTCAATATTTAGAAGCATAGTGGTGACTGCATCATGTTATGTGTATGCTTGCAATCGTTAAGGACTGGGGAGTTTTTCAGGATAAAATATAAACAGAATGGAACAAAGCACAGGAAAAATCCTAGAGAAAAACCTGGTTGAGTCTGCTTTCCACCAGACACTGGGAGATTAATTCATGTTTCAGCAGGACAATAAACCTAAATACAAGGCCAAATCTACAATGGAGTTGCTTACCAAGAAGACCGTGAATGTTCCTGTGAATGATCCTGTGACCGTGACTTAAATATCTTTGAAAATGTATGGCAAGACCTGAAAATGGCTGTCTAGCAATGATCAACAAAATGTTACTTTTTAAAATAAAAATGGACAAATGTGGCACAATCCAGGTGTGGAAAGCTCCTAGAAGCTTACCCCGAAAGACTCACAGCTGTAATAATTGCCAAAGGTACTTCTACAAAGTATTGATTCAGGGGTGTGAGTACTTATGTAAATGAGATATTTCATTTTCAATACATTTGCAAAAATGTCAAAAACAAGTTTTCACTTTGTCATTATCGGTTATTGTGTGTAGATGGGTGAGAGAAAAAAGTAATTTTATCCATTTTGAATTCAAGGCTGTAACACAACAAAATGTGGAAAAAGTCAAGGGTTAGGAATACATTCTGAAGGCACTAGGTAGGTTAAAAATAGGCCTAAATAAATGTGCCTACTGCTGTTATTTGTTGCGTAGGCCTAGAGTAGGCACTCACCTTTGTTGGTTATTTTAGCAATATAGGTCTAGCCTTTTAATTTTTTTAAAGGTTTAAGCAATTTAGGCTTTCCATAACAAAGGGGTTGAGTACTTATTGACTGACATTTCAGCATTTCTAAAAACATAATTCCACTTTGACATTGTGGGGTATTGTGTGTAGGCCTGTGACACAACATCTCAATTGAATCCATTTTAAATTTAGGCTGTAACACTACAAAATGTGGAAAAAGTCAAGGGGTGCGAGTACTTTCAGAAAGCACTGTAACTAAATATAGCACAAAATTAAAAAGACAGTTCAAACTACATTTAGCCAACAAAACTGTGTCAAGAAATGAATCAAAACACTTTTTGCATATGTAATGAACTGGTTTCTGAACTGGAACTGGTTAACTTAACTGAACTGGTTTCTTAAAATGGTCCGCTCTGGTCCCAGGTCAGACCTCGGAATTTGGTCAAAAGTAGTGCACTATTTATGCACAATATATAGTTTGGGATATTGGACCTTTATCTACTCCCCGCGAGTCAGATGAAACTTTGGATACCCTTTATTTATCTGCGTCCAGTATGAAGGAAGTTAGAGGTAGTTTTAAGATACAATGCTAACTAGCTTAGCACAAAAACTGGAAGTCTTCGGTTACAGCTAGTATGCTAAGCTCGGCCAAACAACCAGATCTCACGGTTTGACCAATTTGACTTCAGATTCTGCCGTTTATCCATATTTCTCCAAATGTAAAATTTCAAAGTTGCTCAAAACGTCAAATTCTGAGGTGTTTTGGACACCCTGGGTTTCTCCTCTTAAGGGTTAATGTTTGGCATCGGGTTAAAAACAAGTTTAAAAAATGAGTGACTAGCACTGGGATTGAATCGACCATTGGAGCTGGAGCTCACAGTTTACACCCATCCGCAATCCTCGTTCCCGACGCCCTACCAAAACCCAAGCCTACTTGATGGTAATATTGCTCACCGATTCCCCTAATGGCGGGTTTTAAAGGCATCTCCAGACAGTCTCGGGACATGGACTAAAGTCCAATTTCGATGTGAATCTTTTTTTTTTTACCCCCTTTTTCTCCCCAATTTCGTGGTATCCAATTGTTGTAGTAGCTACTATCTTGTCTCATCGCTACAACTCCCGTACGGGCTCGGGAGAGACGAAGGTTGAAAGTCATGCGTCCTCCGATACACAACCCAACCAGCCGTAAAGAATTTCAGCAGCACTGAAAACAGAGGATACATCTCAAATGCCACCCTATTCCTTATATAGTGCACTACTTTTGACCAGGGCCCATAGTGCACTATGTAGTGAATAGGGTGCCATTTGGAACAGACCCACACGCACGCACACACACACCACTGTGTTGTGATGATTTATGCATCAGTGGTTACGTTATTCCCTAAATCTGACGATATCCCTCAATGGGCTCTATTCGTTGCATTTAAAGTAGTCTTTTGCTCCCTGTGTTTAAAATGTAAATCAGTGGAATGGAAAGACAGCGGTTAATTAAACACGGTCTTCCTCCAAAACGGCACCCTATTCCCGATTTAGTGCATTACTCTGGATCCTGGCCCATAGGGCTCTTGTTAAAAGTAATGCACTCGATGGAATATGTTGCCATTTGGGACTCAAAATAGTCTTCCTGCTGGAATAATGTCAAATTGTCTAGATGAGAACAGGAGAGAAATATAGCAACAACACGCTGAGACTAGCATCAAATAACACTTTATTTGTCACATGCTTCGTAAACAACAGGTGTGGACTAACAGTGAACACGCTTACTTATGGGCCCTTCACAGCAATGCAAAAAGAAAGAAAATAGAGAACTAATCAGGACCAAGTTTATGTTGTCTAACAACCCAATTCAACATGGAAACAAAGACATACAGACATACAGACAGACAGACAGACAAATCTCGTTACTTATCTCTTCCTCCATATTTCTACCCCCTCCCTTCAACATGGCTGGTTTCCCCAAAATCCTGGTTGGAGGATTACAGAAATCAGGATAGAATAAGCAGGAAATCCTGTACCAAGATTTCTGGAAAACCAGGGAATTTATTTAAAGTTCCTGGAATTTTGCAACCCAAAACATGACCATTGACCAGCCAAACTCTGTTTTGAAGAATATAACCTACACATGCATCACAAAATGTAACTAAATTCTCATATCCTATCAGAAACCCAAATATAAGTTGTAAAACTTCAAAACATGGTTGTGTAGGGTATAATGGGTATTTTACATTCATTTAAAAGTAAAAAAAATGATGTTTTAAATGCAGATTGCATATTTAAAGAGGCAAGAAAAAGTATGTGAACCTTTTGGAATTACCTGGATTTCTGCATAAATTTGACATACATTTTTATCTGATCTAAGTCATAATAGACAAACACAGTGTGCTTAAACTAATAACACACAAATTATTGTATTTGTCTTGTCTATATTGAATACATAATTTAAATATTCAGTGTAGGTTGGAAAAAGTATGTGAACCCCTTGGCTAATGACTTCTCCAAAAGTTAATTGGAGTCAGGAGTCAACTAACCTGGAGTCGAATCAACGAGATGAGATAGGAGATTATTGTTAGAGCTGCCCTGCCCCATAAAAAAACATTCACAAAATTTGAGTTTGCTATTCACAAAAAGCATTGCCTGATGTGAACCATGCCTGGAACAAAGGAGATCTCAGAAGGCCTAAGATTAAGAATTGTTGCCTTGCATAAAGCTGGAAAGGGTTAGAAAAGTATATCTAAAAGTCAGTCCACGGTAAGACAAATAAATGGATACATTTCAGCACAGTTGCTACTCTCCTAGCCATCCTGCAAAGATGACTGCAAGAGCACAGCACAGAATGTTCAATTAGGTTAAGAAGAATCCTAGAGTGTCAGCTAAAGACTTACAGAAATCTCTGGAAGATGCTAACATCTCTGACGAGTCTACAATACCTAAAACACTAAACAAGAATGGTGTTCATGGGAGGACACCATGGAAGAGGTTACTGCTCTTTCATGGTGTCTGAAGTTTGCAAAAGAGCACCTGGATGTTCCACAGCACCACTGACAATGCCACCAGCCAAACTGCTCATTCTGTGAGTGATTTCCTGCAAGACAGGAACGCCAGTGAATCTGCCATGGCCAGCGAAGAGCCCGGATCTCAATCCCATTGAACACGTCTGGGACATGTTGGATCGGACGGTAAGGGCTATGGCCATTCCCCCCCAGAAATGTCCGGGAACTTGCAGGTGTCTTGGTGGAAGAGTGGGGTAACATCTCACAGCAAGAACAGGCAAATCTGGTGCAGTCCATGAGGAAGAGATGCACTGCAGTACTTAATGCAGCTGGTGGCCACACCAGATATTGACAGTTACTTTTGATTTTGACCACCCCTTTGTTCAGGGACATATTATTCCATTTCTGTTGGTCACATGTCTGTGGAACTTGTTCAGTTTATGTCTCAGTTGTTGAATCTTGTTGGGTTCATACAAATATTTACACATGTTAAGTTTGCTGAAAATAAACGCAGTTGACAGTGAGAGGACATTTCTTTATTTGCTGAGTTTACTTTTTCTTCCCACTGTAAATACCACTAGATAACACCTAGCCCCTACCCTGGCAATCATATGATCTGGTTTCCCCTAAGTAGCTGGGGAACCGAAGTGTCAGAGGAGAGCAAGCAGATGTGGTAAAATACCACTGATAAAAACATGTTTATGATGATCGAAAAACAAGTGGTCTTTGTGGTCTGTGGTTTTAAACTTTGTGGTCTGAAGAGTTATGCAACTTTTGAGGGCTGTACGAATATGATGCTCTATCCAACAGCAACAACCAGTGGTTATGAAAAAAGGGTTCAAAAACAGAATCTTATGGTAGTAGCTCCACTCCACCCTGCCTTCTAATATAGGCCATATAACACACATGGTCTCATTTAAGATGAGGAGAACCATTCTTTTTTTTATGAGCAAAACCCCAAGATTTTTTTTTGGGGGGGGCACATAGGGTGGTCGACTGAGCAGCGGGGAGTGCCAGAGCCTGTTTGGAAGTCGGTGGAGGAATTCAATGAAAGATACCGGAGAGAGGTGGAGGCGAGGAGTAGGCTACAGCGCAGGCGTGCTGAAGAGTGTGTCATCAGTCCGGTGCTAGTGCGCCTCCCCAGCCCGGTATGTCCTGTGCCGGTTCCTCGCACTCTCCATGAGGAGTGTGTCTTCAGTCTGCTGCCACAGAAACCCCAATATTATTTTGGGAGAAGCACATGGAGCTGGCGGCTGAGCAGAGGGAAGAGCCAGAGACCGTCAGGGAGGCGATGGAGAAGTTGGAGGAGAGAGATGTCGGTCAAGTGTGTTCTCCTCAACATTCAACCCGAGGAGCCTGTCAGCAGTCTGGTGAAACTTGTGCCGGCTCCACGCATCTGGCCTCCAGTGCGCCTCCCCAGTACGGTACATCATTTACCAGCTCGCCCTGAAGTGCGTGTCACCAGTCCGGTGCCACCTGTGCTGACTCCACGCACCAGGCCTCCAGTGCGCCTCCCCAGTCTGGTACATCCTGTGCCAGCTCCCCTCACTTGCCCTGAAGTGCGTGTCACCAGTCCGGTGCCACCTGTGCCGGCTCCACACACTAGGCCTCCAGTGCGCCTCCCCAGATCAGAGCATCCTGTGCCGGCTCCACGCACTCGACCTGAGGAGCGTGTCATCAGTCCGGTTCAACCTGCGCCGATGCCCATTCCAGGCACGGTGGCCAACCTGTCTCCATGGCCGGAGCCGCCTTCTGCGCCGGTGCCCAGTCCAGGCACGGCATCCAGTATCGCTCCAAGGCCGGAGCCTTCCTCTGCGCCGATGCCCAGTCCGGCGTTCAGCCCAGTGCCATGGCCGGATCCGGGGTCTGGGCGGGGCCACGACCCGCTCCGGAGCCGCCACCAACACTAGTAATCCCCCTACCCTCCCCATTTGGTTTCAGGTTATAAGTCAGGAGTCCGCACCTTTGGGGGGGTACTGTACTGTCACGCCCTGACCATAGAGAGCCCTCGGTTCTCTATGGTGTTTAGGTCAGAGCGTGACTAGGGGGGTGTTCTAGTCATTTATTTTCTGTGTTGGTGATTTGTAGGGTTCCCAATTAGAGGCAGCTGGTAATCGTTACCTCTAATTGGGGATCATATTTAGGAAGCACTTTCTCCTACCTGCTTTGTGGGATATTGTTTTGTTGAGTGCTGCTGTGTGCTCTGTTTGTTCACGGTCGGTGCTCGTTTATTGTTTGTTGTAGTTTCACTTTGGAGCAAAACGCTATAAAGAAACGCTCTTCACACCCCTGACTTTTTCCAAATATTGTTGTTTTTCAGCCTGAATTTGAAATGGATTGCATTTAGATTTGTTGTCACTGGCCTACACACAATATCCCATAATGTGGAATTATGTTTTTCAACATTTTTACAAATGAATTAGAAAAGAAAAGCTGAAATATCTTGAGTCATTACGTATTCAACCCCTTAGTTTCAGCAAGCCTACAACATTTCAAGAGTAGAAATGTGCTTAACAAGTCACATAATAAGTTGCATGGACTCTCTGTGTGCAATAATAGTGTTTAACAGGATATTTGAATGACTACCTCATCTCTGTACCCCACACATACAATTATCTGTAAGGTCCCTCAGTCGAGCAGTGAATTTCGAACACAGATTGAACCACGAAGACCAGGGAGGTTCTCCAATGCCTCGCAAAGAAGGGCACCTGTTGGTAGATGGGTAAAAGAAAGCAGATATTGAATATCCCTTTGAGCATGGTAAAGTTTTTAACACTTTGTAATTGTATCAATACTGCCAGTCACTACAAAAATATAGGTGTCCTACCTAACTTAGTTGCCAGAGAGGAAGGAAACCGCTCAGGGATTTCACCATGAGACCAATAGTGAATTTAAAACAGTTACAGAGTTTAATGGCTGTGATAGGAGAAAACTGAGGATGTATCAACAACATTGTAGTTACTTCACAATACTAACCTAATTGACAAAGTGAAAAGAAGGAAGCTTGTACATAACGAAAATATTCCAAAACATGCATCCTGTTTGCAACAAGGCACTAAAGTAATACTGCAAAAAAATGTGGCAAAGCAATTAACTTTATGTCCTGAAAACAAAGTGTTATGTTTGGGCCAAATCCAATACAACACATTACTGAGTACCACACTCCATATTTTCCAGCGTAGTCGTGGCTGCATCATGTTATGGGTATGCTTGTAATCGTTAAGGACTGGGGAGTTTTTCAGGATAAAAAATAAATGGAATGTGGCTAAGCACAGGCAAAATCCTAGAGGAAAACCTGGTTGAGTCTGCTTTCCACCAGACACCGGGATATTAATTTACCTTTCAGCAGGACAATAACTTAAAAACACAACACAAATTTACACTGGAGTTGCTTACCAAGAAGACAGTGAATGTTTGGCCGAGTTACAGTTTTGACTTAAATATACTTGAAAACGTATGGCAAGACCTGAAAATGGTTGTCTGGCAATGATCAGTAAACAATTTGAGTTTGAATATTTTTTTATAGAATAATGAGCAAATGTTGAACAATCCAGGTGTGGAAAGCTCTTAGACTCACATCTGTAATCGCTGCCAAAGGTGCTTCAACAAAGTATTGACTTCTACAAAGTATTATTGACTTCTACAAAGTGAAAATGTATGCACATTTGATATTTTTGTGTTTCATTTTCAATAAATGTGCAAACATTTCTAAAAACATGTTTTCACTTGGTCATTGAGGTATTGTGTGTAGATGGGTAAGAAAATATATATATTTCATTTTGAATTTAGGCTGTAACACAACAAATTGTGGAATAAGTTAAGGGATATGAGTAGTTTCTGAAGGCGCTGTATCTGTTGTTTAGCTGGAATGTTCATATTCTGTATATTTATTTGACTGTGATATGTAGTTGTCTCTAGCTTAACATGAATGCACTTACTGTAAGTAGCTCTGGTTAAGAGCATCTGCTAAATGACCAAATTGCCAAATGTTTTACATACAGATCTCTTATTACTGTATTAAATAATAAAATATATACATATATTGATGTCATAAATGTATCATTTGTTACATTTGACTGTGTTAAACCTAGCAGTTCAACTTATTTGTCTGAGAAGGATGGCGTTGCAATGGATAGCAGCCGTTTTATGGGCTCCTGACCAATTCTGCTATTTTGTCCGTTCTTTTCCGCTGATCTTCACTTTTCTTGTACATAATGCCTCCGCCATCGTTTCCTATGACCGGAAATGAGTTCTGGACATCAGAACAGCGATCACTAACCTTGATTTCTACTTCAACGAGTCAGGGGCGCAAGACATATTGCTCATATTGACCAGGCCCTAATCCCAAAGACTCGAAGACAAAGGCAGTGTAAGAGAGGCCGATGTGCGGGCACCCTGACGAACTACGTACATAAATAACTTCTACCTTCCACTATTGGCGAATGTACAATCGCTGGAGAACAAACTGGACGAGCCCCGTTCAAGACTATCCTATCAACGGGACCGGAAGAACTATAAAATCCTATGTTTCGCAGAGTCGTGGCCCGAACAAGGACATGGATTATATACATCTAGCTGGTTTTTCTATGCTTCGCCAGGACAAAACAGCTGATGCGCAATCTCTAATATTAAAGATGTCTCGAGGTTCTGCTCGCCTGAGTTTAGAATTTAATCTACAGTGGCAAGAAAAAGTATGTGAACCCTTTGGAATTACCTGGATTTCTGCATAAATTGGTCATAACATTTGATCTGATCTTCATCTAGGTCACAACAATAGACAAACACAGTCTGCTTAAACTAATAACACACAAACAATATGTTTTATTATATTGAACACACTGTGTAAACATTCACAGTGCAGGGTGGAAAAAGTACGTGAACCCTTGGATTTAATAACTGGTTGACCCTCCTTTGGCAGCGATAACATCAACCAAACGTTTTCTGTAGTTGCGGATCAGACCTGCACAACGGTCAGAAGGAATTTGGGACCATTCCTCTTTACAAAACTGTTTCAGTTCAGCAATATTCTTGGGATGTCCGGTGTGAACTGCTCTCTTGCGGTTATGCCACAGCATCTCAATCGGGTTGAGGTCAGGACTCTGACTGGGCCACTCCAGAAGCATATTTTCTTCTGTTGAAGCTTTCCTGGTGTTGGTTTACTTCTGTGTTTTGGGTCGTTGCCCTGTTGCATCATCGTTGCCCTGTTGCATTCTGTTGAGCTTCAATTGGCGGACAGATAAAGACATTTTGCAGGAGAATGTTAGGCTAAACTTGGGAATTCATTTTTCCGTTGATGATAGCAAGCTGTCCAGGCCCTTGAGGCAGCAAAGCAGCTCCAAACCATGATGCTCCCTCCACCATACTTTACAGTTGGGATGAGGTTTTGATGTTGGTGTGCTGTGCCTTTTTTTCTCTACATAGTGTTGTGTGTTCCTTCCAAACAATTCAACTGTAGTTTCATTTGTCCACAGAATATTCTGCCAGTAGCGCTGTGGAACATCCAGGTGCACTTTTGCAAACTTCAGATGTGCAGCAATGTTTTTTTTATGGACAGCAGTAGCTTCTTCCGTGGTGTCCTCCCATGAACACCATTATTGTTTAGTGTTTTACATAGCATAGACTTGTCAACAGAGATGTTAGCATGTACCAGAGATTTCTGTACGTTTTTAGCTGACACTCTAGGATTCTTCTTAACCTCATTGAGCATTCTGCGCTGTGCTCTTGCAGTCATCTTTGCAGGACGGCCACTCCTAGGGAGAGGAGCAACAGTGCTGAACATTCTCCATTTATAGACAATTTCTTACCGTGAACTGATGAACATCAAGGCTTTTAGAGAGAATTTTGTAACCCTTTCCAGCTTTATGTAAGTCAACAATTCTTAATCTTAGGTCTTTGAGATCTCTTTTGTTCGAGGCATGCTTCACATCAGACAATGCTTCTTGTGAATATCAAACTCAAATTTTGTGAGTTTTTTTATAGGGCAAGGCAGCTCCAACCAACATTTCCAATCTCGTCTCATTGATTGAACTCCAGGTTAGCTGACTCCTGACTCCAATCAGCTTTTGGAGTGGTCATTAGCCTAGGGGGTTCACATACTTTTTCAAACCTACACTTGGAATGTTTAAATGATGAATTCAATATAGACAAGAAAAACAAACTAATGACACACAAATTATTGTATGAATACTATGTTTGTCTATAGTTGTAACTTAGATGAAGATCATATAAAAAATGATGACCAATTTATGCATAAATCCAGTTAACTCCAAAGGGTTCACATACTTTTTCTTGCCACTGTATATTTTTCGTAGCATCAATACAGGACTAACATCGAATCCTACTACACCGGCTCTGACGCTTGTCAGATGTGGCAACGTTTGCAACCTATCACAGATTACAAAGGGAAACCCAGCCGTGAGCTGAGCTGCCCAGTGATACGAGCCTACTAGACGAGCGAAATGCCTTCAATGCTCACTTCGAGGCAAGCAACACTGAACCATCCAGAACGCACCAGCTGTTCCGGACGACTGTGTAATCACGCTCTCTGTAAGACTTTTAAGTAGGTTAACATTCACAAGGCTGCAGGGCCAGACATATTACCAGGATGCATACTCAGAGCATGCGCTGACCAGCTGGCAAGTGTCTTCACATACATTTAAAACCTATCTGTGACTCAGTCTGTTATACCTACGTTTCAAGGAGACTACCATAGTCCCTGTGCCCAAGAATGCTTGGGTTAACCTGTCTAAAGGACTATCGCCCAGTAGCACTCACATCTGTAGCCATGAAATGCTTTGAAAGGCTGGTCATGGCTCACACACCATCATCCCAGACACCCACTCCAATTCACATACTGCCTCAACAGATCCACAGAAGATGCAATTTCTATTGCACTCCACTTTGGCCTCTCCCACCTGGATAAGAGGTACACCTATGTGAGAATGTTGTTCATTTACTACAGGTCAGCATTCAAATACACAGTACCTTCCAAGCTCATCACTAAGCTAAGGACCCTTGGACTGAACACCTCCCTCTGCAACTGGATTCTGGACTTCCTGACAGGCCGTCCCCAGGTGGTGAGGGTAGGCAACAACACGTCTGTCACGCTGACCCTTAACACTGGTGTCCCTCAGGGGTGTGTGTTTAGAGCAGCATCCATTTTTCAGTACTGCAGTATTATTCTATATTCAATTCCGGAGCTCTGTCTGCTCTGTAAATTTCATACCCAGCCCTTCTGCCACTCCAGGCAGGCTAAAGCAACAGCCTGAAGGATTTGACTTTGAATATGATGTGAACCCAAATCTCTGTATTTTGAATACATTTTGTCAAATACATTAAAAATAAAAAACAGATACCTTATTTACCTTATTATTCAGACCCTTTGCTATGAGAATGGAAATTGAGATCAGGTGCATCCTGTTTCCATTGATCATTCTTGAGATGTTTCTACAACTTGGAGTCCACCTGTGGTCAATTCAATTGATTGGACATGCTTTGGAAAGGCACACACCTGTCTATATAAGGCCCCACAGTTGACAGTGCATGTCAGAGCAAAAAACCAAGCCATGAGGTCGAAGGATTTTTCGTTAGAGGTCCAAGACAGGATTGTGTCGAGGCATAGATCTGGGGAAGGATAACAAAAACATTCTGCAGCATTGAAGGTCCCCAAGAACACAGTGGCCTACCTCATTCTTAAATGGAAGAAGTTTGGAACCACCAAGACTCTTCCTAGAGCTGGCCATCCGGCCAAACTGAGCAATCAGAGGAGAAGGGCCTTGGTCAGGGGTTGACCAAGTTCCCGATGGTCATACTGACATAGCTCTAGAATTTCTCTGTGGAGATAGGTGAACCTTCCAGAAGGACAACCATCTCTGCAGCACTCCACCAGTCAGGCCTTTGTGGTAGAGTGGCCAGACGGAAGCCACTCCTCCGTAAAAAGGCACATCACAGCCCGCTTGGAGTTTGCCAAAAGGCATCTAAAGGACTCTCAGACCATGAGAAACAAGATTTTCTGGTCTGATGAAAACAAGATTGAAATCTTTGGCCTGAATGCCAAGTGTCACGTCTGGAGGAAACCTGGCACCATCCCTATGGTGAAGCATGGTGATGGCAGCATCATGCTGTGGGGATGTTTGTCAGAGGCAGGGACTGGGAGACTAGTCAGGATTGAGGGAAAGATGAATGGAGAAAAGTACAGAGAGATCCTTGATGAAAACTGCTCCAGAACGCTCAGGACCTCAGACTGGGGCGAAGGTTCACCTTCCAACAGGACAACGACCCTAAGCACACAGCCAAGATAATGCAGGAGTGTCTTCGGGACAAGTCTCTGAATGTCCTTGAGTGGCGCAGCCATAGCCCGCACTTGAACCCAATCGAACATCTTTGGAGAGACCTGAAAATAGCTGTGCAGTGACGCTCCCCATCCAACCTGACAGAGCTTGAGAGGATCTGCAGAGAAGAATTGGAGAAACTCCCCAAATACAGGTGAGCCAACCTGGTAGCGTCATACACAAGAAGACTCGAGGCTGTAATCACTGCCAAAGGTGCTTCAATAAAGTTCTGAGTAAAGGGTCTGAATCAGTTCAAATAAAAACAACATTTGCAAACATTTCTTCTAGACCTATCGGCTGCCTTCGATACTGTGAACCATCAGATCCTCCTCTCCACCCACTCCGAGTTGGGCATCTCCGGCGCGGCCCACGCTTGGATTGCGTCCTACCTGACAGGTCGCTCCTACCAGGTGGCGTGGCGAGAATCTGTCTCCTCACCACGTGCTCTCACCACTGGTGTCCCCCAGGGCTCTGTTCTAGGCCCTCTCCTATTCTCGCTATACACCAAGTCACTTGGCTCTGTCATAACCTCACATGGTCTCTCCTATCATTGCTATGCAGACGACACACAATTAATCTTCTCCTTTCCCCCTTCTGATGACCAGGTGGCGAATCGCATCTCTGCATGTCTGGCAGACATATCAGTGTGGATGACGGATCACCACCTCAAGCTGAACCTCGGCAAGACGGAGCTGCTCTTCCTCCCGGGGAAGGACTGCCCGTTCCATGATCTCGCCATCACGGTTGACAACTCCATTGTGTCCTCCTCCCAGAGCGCTAAGAACCTTGGCGTGATCCTGGACAACACCCTGTCGTTCTCAAATAACATCAAGGCGGTGGCCCGTTCCTGTAGGTTCATGCTCTACAACATCCGCAGAGTACGACCCTGCCTCACACAGGAAGCGGCGCAGGTCCTAATCCAGGCACTTGTCATCTCCCGTCTGGATTACTGCAACTCGCTGTTGGCTGGGCTCCCTGCCTGTGCCATTAAACCCCTACAACTCATCCAGAACGCCGCAGCCTGTCTGGTGTTCAACCTTCCCAAGTTCTCTCACGTCAACCCGCTCCTCCGCTCTCTCCACTGGCTTCCAGTTGAAGCTCGCATCCGCTACAAGACCATGGTGCTTGCCTACGGAGCTGTGAGGGGAACGGCACCTCAGTACCTCCAGGCTCTGATCAGGCCCTACACCCAAACAAGGGCACTGCGTTCATCCACCTCTGGCCTGCTCGCCTCCCTACCACTGAGGAAGTACAGTTCCCGCTCAGCCCAGTCAAAACTGTTCGCTGCTCTGGCCCCCCAATGGTGGAACAAACTCCCTCACGACGCCAGGACAGCGGAGTCAATCACCACCTTCCGGAGACACCTGAAACCCCACCTCTTTAAGGAATACCTAGGATAGGATAAAGTAATCCTTCTCACCCCCCCCTTAAAAGATTTAGATGCACTATTGTAAAGTGGCTGTTCCACTGGATGTCATAAGGTGAATGCACCAATTTGTAAGTCGCTCTGGATAAGAGCGTCTGCTAAATGACTTAAATGTAAATGTAATTTCTACAAACCTATTTTTGCTTTGTCATTATGGAGTATTGCGTGTATATGATGAGGGGGAAAAAACTACTTAATCCATTTTAGAATATGGCTGTAACGTAACAAAATGTGGTCAAGGGGTATGAATATTTTCCGATTGCACTGTAAGTGAGGGATGGGAAACGTATTGTTATCAACCACAATTAAAAAGGCAAATACACTTCCTGTCATCGGTATACTGTAAAAGCATCTGTTTGACTCCTGACCCCTACTAGTCTGAACCAGCATCCTGTCCCACACGCTCAGGAGGAGCCTACTGGAATCTGGTTTCATCAAAGCTGTTTCCCACAGACATGAAGGACATGGAAACATCACATGAATGGGTTGGGGAACTCCATTTTATCTGAACTCCACTGACGAGGATAATGGAATAGTGAGACCCTAAGTAACCAAAAAGCTTTAGAGGAGCTTTAGGGCTCATTAAACCAGACTATAATCCCCCAGACGGACGCTGTCCACATATGGCCCTATGACATCATTCCTCCACACTGCTATACATACATACACACACGCCCTATAAAGTGCTATAATGCACAAACACATCATGGAAAGATGATGAGCAAGGGATTCATAACACAGGATCCTAATCTTATAAAACATGAGTGTACTGGTATCGATGCCTTGATTCACTGGGATATACTTTATGACAAGGAAATGTGGAGTGTCTGGCTGATTTTATTCATTTATTTATTTATTTCACCTTTATTTAACCAGGTAGGCCAGTTGAGAACAAGTTTTAATTTACAACTGCAACCTGGCCAAGATAAAGCAAAGCAGTGCGACAAAAACAACAACACAGAGTTACACATGGGATAAATAAAAGTACAGTCAATAACACAATACAAAAATCTGTATACAGTGTGTGCAAATGAAGTAAGGAGGTAAGGTAATAAATAGGACAATAGTGGCGAAGTAATTACAATTTAGCAATTTACACTGGAGTGATATATGTGCAGATGAGGATGTGCAAGTGGATATACTGGAGTGCAAAAGAGCAGAAAAACAAAAACAAATATGGGGATGAGGTAGGTGGTTGATTGGATGGGCTATTTACAGATGGGTTGTGTACAGTCTTTTATCGATGGCGGTTATGATATCGTTTAGGACCTTGAGCGTGGCTGAGGTGCACCCGTGACCAGCTCGGAAACCAGATTGCATAGCAGAGAAGGTACGGTGGGATTTGAAATGGTCGGTGATCTGTTTGTTAACTTGGCTTTTGAAGACTTTAGAAAGGCAGGGCAGGATGGATATAGGTCTGTAACAGTCTGTCTCCCCCTTTGAAGAGGGGGATGACCGTGGCCACTTTCCAATCTTTAGGAATCTCAGACAATACGAAAGAGGTTGAACAGACTAGTAATAGGGGTTGCAACAATGGCAGATCATTTTAGGAAGAGAGTGTCCAGATTGTCTAGCCCAGCTGATTTGTAGAGATGCAGATTTTGCAGCTCTTTCAGAACATCTGCTGTCTGGATTTGGGTGAAGGAGAAGTGGGGTGCTGTGGGGGGTGCAGAGTTGTTGGCTGGGGTTGGGGTAGCCAGGTGGAAAGCATGGCCAGCCGTAGAGAAATGCTTGTTGAAATTCTCGATTATCGTGGATTTATCAGTGGTGACAGTGTTTCCTAGTCTCAGTGCATTGGGCAGCTGGGAGGAGGTATTTTTGAAAAAGCTAGCCTTTGCTTTCCTAACTAACTGTGTGTATTGGTTCCTGACTTCCCTGAAAAGTTGCATATCGTTGGCGACCATTCGAAGCTAGTGCAGTACGCCACAGGGTGTTTTTGTGCTGGTCAAGGGCAGTCAAGTCTGGAGTGAACAAAGGGCTATATCTGTTCTTAGGTCTACATTTTTTGAAGGGGGCATGCTTATTTAAGATGGTGAGGAAAGAACTTTTAAAGAACAACCAGGCATCCCCTACTGACGGGATGAGGTCAATATCCTTCCAGGATACCCGGGCCAGGTCGATTAGAAAGGCCTGCCCACAGAAGTGTTTTAGGGAGCGTTTGACAGTGATGAGGGGAGGTTGTTTGACCACGGACCCATAACGGATGCAGGCAATGAGGCAGTGATCGCTGAGATCCTGGTTGAAAACAGCAGAGGTGCATTTAGAGGGCAAGTCGGTCAGGATGATATCTATGAGGGTGCCCATGTTTATGGATTTGGGGTTGTACCTGGTAGGTTCCTTGATCATTTGTGTGAGATTGAGGGCATCTAGCTTAGATTGTAGGACGGCAGGGGTGTTAAGCATATCCCAATTTAGATCACTTGGCAGTACGAACTCTGACGATAGATTGGGGGAAATCAATTTAAACATGGTGTCCAGGGCACAGCTGGGAGCTGAGGGGGTCTATAACAAGCAGCAACAGTGAGGGACTTATTTCTGAAGAGATGGATCTTTGAAAGTAGAAGCTCGAACCGTTTGGGCATAGACCTGGATAGTATGACAGAACTCTGCAGGCTATCTCTACAGTAGATTGCAATTCTGCCCCCTTTAGCTGTTCTGTCTTGACGGAAAATGTTGTAATTGGGGATGGAAATTTCTGCATTTTTGGTGGCCTTCCTAAGCCAGGATTCAGACATGGCTAGGACATCAGGGTTGGCGGGGTGTGCTAAAGCAGTGAATAAAGGAAACTTAGGGAGGAGGCTTCTGATGTTAACATGCATGAACCCAAGGCTTTTACGGTTGCAGAAGTCAACAAATGAGAGCGCCTGGGGACACACAGGGCCTGGGTTAACCTCTACGTCACTAGAGGAACAGAGGAGGAGTAGGATGAGGGTACAGCTAAAGGCTATAAGTACTGGTTGTCTAGTGATTTGGGAACAGAGAATAAAAGGAGCAGATTTCAGGGCATAGTGTATAGACATGGGTATGGTAGGGTGCGAGTACAGTGGGGGTAAACCTAAGCATTGAGTGACGATGAGAGAGGTTGCATCTCTGGAGGCGCCAGTTAAGCTAAGTGCGGTCTCCACATGTGTGGGGGAGTGGGACAAGGGGGCTATCTAAGGCATGTTGAGCAGGACTAGGGGCTCCGCAGTAAAATTAAACAATGAGAGCTGCCCTAAACAACAATATACAAGGCATATTGACATTAGAGAAAGGCATAAAGCAATCACAGGTGTTGATTGGGAGAGCTAGCTAAGACAACAACGGGTGAGACAACATGACGATGAATGGGCAGAGAGGGTCAGTTAGCTACAGACAGGGCCTGGGTTCGAGGCTGGAGCCGACAGATAAACAAAATGAAGTACCGTGTTAATGAACAGTCCAGCAGGCATCAGCTGTGTAGCCGAGTGATCATAGGGTCCAATGAGAAGCAATAGATGAAACAGGGAGGCGCTCGGTAGTCGAACGGCTAGTGGTTACAGTGACCTACACTGTTACAGTATGTCCTGTAAGTTGGGTTGGTTCTAGAGGAATGTCTGTGTCGTTTCTTGTCCTCCACAGATCAGCTCTGATGCTATTCACTGTTCTCCAATTACACTCCCTGTAATCTGGGCCCCTGTCTGAATGTCCCTGAGCAACAGAGGAGACGGGTGGAGAGCAGAAGGACATGCATTGTTTACCCCAGTAATCAGGAGAAAGGCCAAAAGGAGACAAGAGAAACCATGCAATAGCTTCCAATGACTGGTATTCTCTGATTGTTAGACACAATGATGGTGGCTCTGAGGGCGGCTTATCAATGCCAAACACAGAGGAAAGAGAAAGAAACGTACTCCATCATCTGATCTGAAATTCATATCATCTTGTCTTCTGGCTGACTGTGGAAGTGAGGATCCCTCTCTCCTTTCCCTTGGGGTAGAGTAAATAAATCTTCTCCTTCAACTCAACGGTGAACTGTTGGGACTCCCGAGTGGTGGTGTTCTAAGAGACTGCATCTCAGCGCAAGAGGTGTCACTGCAGTACCTGGTTTGAATCCAGGCTGCATCACATCCGACTGTGATTGGGTGTCCCATAGGGCGGTGCACAATTCGGCCGGGGTAGGCCGTTATTGTAAATAATAAAAAATAATAAACGGAAGAAGCAATCCATCGGACAGAGTGTGAAACGGCCTTTTCTGGTAATTATGACTGTCTAGATAAAAGCATCACAGTGAGGAACACGGTTATCTTTATCGTTTGGCCGTTGCACATTTTACAGGCCCTGCACATCCATTAATGGGTGATGGGAAATAGTTGGGGCGAGGCGTGTCTTTGAGATGCAAATACCGCTCAGAGCTGAAAGACCCAGAGAAACAGGTGTTCAAGGAAGTGCGTTAATGTGCGTATGTGAGGGTGGTTGGATGATTGGGGGAGTATACAGAGATCACATTACCCTCTATCCAGTCATCTTCTGTTCTGCCATCAGTATCTTTTCCACCAAATGTTTTACTATATTGAACGAGAAACAGACATAACTGATTAGTCCAAGAATATCACATTTTATTCATGTAAATGCGAGTGGCTTGGTTCATACACAGCTGGTAGATACAAGGAGATGTAGTCTAATAACAAAACTAAAATGGAGAGTGCCTTTACTATCTCTTCATCATCACTCATGGCAATGTGGAAAGTTGATAGCTATATTCTTCTGGTTCCTCCTAAATATAACCTAAAATGAGACCAACATAATGCCTAATTTGTTAGCATTTAGGTTCCAAACATTGACAATTCTTCTTACAGATGAAGTTCCAGCAACAGAGAATCTCCCAAATGTGCTTAATCTATAACTGTTTTCCCATACGTACCACGTTCCCCAAAAGTCCGTGCACACTTAACGTGGTTGTAGAAATATGACCCAGGATCAAGACCCAGGATCATTAGCACATTTGAGTCGGATTAGACCCATGCTAGGATTTCCTGTTTAACAAAGCTCAATGTACACACCAGTATTTAAAGAGCTGATATACCCTTCTGCACATTTCACCTTCTATTGTGTCAGATAGTTGGTAAAATGTGTCAGAACTCAGGTGGATATAGATTTCCCACTAATATATATATATTCGGAAAGTATTCAGACGCCTTGACTTTTTCCACATTTTGTTACGTTTCAGCCTTATTCTAAAATGGATTAAAATAGTTTCCCCCTCATCAATCTACACACAATAAATACCCCATAATGACCAAGAAAAAGCGATAAAAAAAAACACAAAAAGCTGAAATATCACATTTACATAAGTAAGACCCTTTACTCAGTACTTTGTAGGAGCACCTTTGGCAGCGATTACGGCCTCAAGTCTTCTTGGGTATGGCACTACAAGCGTGGCACACCTGTATTTGGGGAGTTTCTCCCATTCTTCTTTACAGATCCTCTCAAGCTCTGTCAGGTTGGATGGGGAGCGTTGCTGCACAGCTATTTTCAGGTCTCTCCAGAGATGTTCGATCAGGTTCAAGTCTGGGCTCTGGCTGGGCCACTCAAGGACTTTGAGACTCGTCCCAAAGCCACTCTTGGCTGTGTGCTTAGGGTCATTGTCCTGTTGGAAGGTGAACCTTCGCCCAGTCTGAGGTCCTGAGCAGGTTTTCATCAAAGATCTCTCTGTACTTTGCTCTGTTCATCTTTCTCTCGATCCTGACTAGTCGCCCAGTCCCTGCTGCTGAAAAACATCCCCACAGCATGACACTGCCACCACCATGCTTCACCGTAGGGATGGTGCCAGGTTTCCTCCAGACATGACTCTTCAACCGAATGGCTTGGACTTTTCTCTGACATGAACTGTCAACTGTGGGACCTTTATATAGACAGGTGTGTGCCTTTCCAAATTATGTCCAATCAAGTTGTAGAAACATCTCATGGATGATTAATGGAAACAGGATGCACTTGAGCTCAAATTCACATCTCATAGCAAAGGGTCTGAATAATTGTGAATAAGGTATGTTTTTTATTTTTAATACATTTGCAAAAAAAATTAAAAACCTGTTTTCGCTTTGTCGTTATAGAGTATTGTGTGATCTGATGAGAAAAAAAACCCATAATTGAATCAATTTTAGAATAAGGCTGTAACGTAACAAAATGTGGAAAAAGGGAAGTGCTCATAATACTTTCCAAATGCACAGTACACTAAACAAAAATATAAATGCAACTAGCGACAATTAGAAAGATTTTACTGACAGTACATAAGGAAATAAATGTATTCATTAGGCCCTAATCTATTGATTTAACATGACTGTGCAGGGGTGCAGCCATGGGTGGGATTAGCCCCCCCCCGAGGATCCCGCAGATGAAGTCAGACGTGGAGGTCTTGGGCGGCATGGTTACACATGGTCTGTGGTTGAGGCCAGTTGGACATACTGCCATATTCTCCAAAACGACATTGGATGCAGCTTATGGTAGAGAGATGAACATTCAATTCTATGGCAACAGCTCTGGTGGACATTCCTGCAGTCAGCATGCCAATTGTACGCTCCCTCGAAACTTGACAATAGTGGCATTGTGTTGTGACAAAACTGCACATTTTAAAAGTGGCCGTTTATTGTGCCCAGCACAAGGTGTACCTGTGTAATGATCATGCGGTTTAATCAACTTCTTAATAAGCCACTGTCAGGTGGATGGATTATTTTGGCAAAGGAAAAATGCACACTAAAAGGGATGTTAGCAAATTTGTGAGAAAAAAAATTGAGACATAAGCATTTTGTGCGTATGGAACATTTCTGGGATTTTTATTTCAGCTCATGAAACCAACACTTTACATGTTGTGTTTACATTTTTGTTCAGTATATATACACACACATGGACAATTTTAGAGAAGACAAACAAAATGTTATTGTTCATTCTATTCTTAAAGGGATTGACCAGGGACAAAGTGCTTCATCTTAGACAAATATAAAATCTATAGTATATTACATTTTATACTACGCTATGTGCAAGTGTGAAAATCTACAGCAATTTTTATGAAATCATTTTTTTATCCAGTTCTTCCCTTCAGAAACGTCAATTTCAGCAGGTGTAATCTTATCTACAGGAAAATATTTGACCGTGACACACATTTACGTGAAACATAGATGATTGTATACAAAGAAATTGTGCAGAGTTAATAAACAGCTATACACAAATAGCTTATACTTCTCATCAAAACGGCTAGATGAAATCAACATGGCTGAGTATGTGGTCTATCGACTGGCATTCTACCATGTTTCTTCCACTGCATGACCACACACACACACACACACTCACTCACTCTGTTCTCTGGAGCTCAGCAAAGAATCAAAAACACACTCAGGAATAATTCAGACAACATGGCTCTTACAACACATACTATATGTCAAAACATCAATTCAACAAGCTTTGGTCTAGTGACAGGAATTGTCCAGCAAATGTCAATTTCCTTCATTTAAAACTATGAAGATGATATACAGATGATTGATTTTCCCTCAACCAGTCAATCAAGTTCTTTCATTGGTCAGGGCAGGAAAATGCCCCACAGAGCCCTCTAGTGTTCATCAACATCCACTACAACCAGAGAGAAAGGATGCACCAATGAGTGAATGACAATAGCATTCATCTTTATACAGTATGTTGGCAACCTATGCGAGTCAAAATATTCTGCTGGGATTACAATTTAATTGACATTCCCTGTGACTGAACTAAATCTAACAATGCTGGATTGGTGTGTGTTGGCAATGTAGTGTCTCATACTACAGTATATATTAGGTGGAATACGTAAATAGGCAGTGGTCCAGCCTCCAGATCCAGAACTCTTGGCTAAGCAGACTTCATAGTTATGTCATCTGATATTGACTCAGTCTAAGACTTCTTCAGTGAGAATAGATTGAGATAATGAACTGATATGATTATACAGCCTGCCACTGAGCTCAATCTACCCTCAGCCCAAGTGCATGTATACCCGTATGGCCAACTAAACAAAGGTTAGTGATGCACTCTCCCAACTGATTGAATTGTCATTTCGCATATGTGTGAGGAAAAACAACTACTACTTGGTCTATGCCAGAAGCTTCCAATTGTTTTAGAGTGTTTTGCTATGGATGCAAATGGCTATAATGGAAAAGGTCAGTCAAGAGGTGTGGGACCTGATCGTCAGGGCAGAGGTGGGGATGGGTCAGAGGGTAAAGGTATACTAGGGATATGGAGTCAGTGAGCAGTAAACAAGTGTTGACATCTACCCGCTTACAGGTAGGTGTCATGGCTACCCGTACCGGGCTTACAGGTAGGTGTCATGGCTACCCGTACCGGGCTTACAGGTAGGTGTCATGGCTACCCGTACCGGGCTTACAGGTAGGTGTCATGGCTACCCGTACCGGGCTTACAGGTAGGTGTCATGGCTACCCGTACCGGGCTTACAGGTAGGTGTCATGGCTACCCGTACCGGGCTTACAGGTAGGTGTCATGGCTACCCGTACCGGGCTTACAGGTAGGTGTCATGGCTACCCGTACCGGGCTTACAGGTAGGTGTCATGGCTACCCGTACCGGGCTTACAGGTAGGTGTCATGGCTACCCGTACCGGGCTTACAGGTAGGTGTCATGGCTACCCGCACCGGGCTTACAGGTAGGTGTCATGGCTACCCGTGCGGGCTTACAGGTAGGTGTCATGGCTACCCGTACCGGGCTTACAGGTAGGTGTCATGGCTACCCGTACCGGGCTTACAGGTAGGTGTCATGGCTACCCGTACCGGGCTTACAGGTAGGTGTCATGGCTACCCGTACCGGGCTTACAGGTAGGTGTCATGGCTACCCGTACCGGGCTTACAGGTAGGTGTCATGGCTACCCGTACCGGGCTTACAGGTAGGTGTCATGGCTACCCGTACCGGGCTTACAGGTAGGTGTCATGGCTACCCGTACCGGGCTTACAGGTAGGTGTCATGGCTACCCTACCGGGCTTACAGGTAGGTGTCATGGCTACCCGCACCGGGCTTACAGGTAGGTGTCATGGCTACCCTGCCGGGCTTACAGGTAGGTGTCATGGCTACCCGCACCGGGCTTACAGGTAGGTGTCATGGCTACCCGTACCGGGCTTACAGGTAGGTGTCATGGCTACCCGTACCGGGCTTACAGGTAGGTGTCATGGCTACCCGTACCGGGCTTACAGGTAGGTGTCATGGCTACCCGTACCGGGCTTACAGGTAGGTGTCATGGCTACCCGTACCGGGCTTACAGGTAGGTGTCATGGCTACCCGTACCGGGCTTACAGGTAGGTGTCATGGCTACCCGTACCGGGCTTACAGGTAGGTGTCATGGCTATCCGTACCCGCTACAGGTAGGTGTCATGGCTATCCGTACCGGGCTTACAGGTAGGTGTCATGGCTATCCGTACCGGGCTTACAGGTAGGTGTCATGGCTATCCGTACCCGCTTACAGGTAGGTGTCATGGCTATCCGTACCCGCGTACAGGTAGGTGTCATGGCTATCCGTACCCGCTTACAGGTAGGTGTCATGGCTATCCGTACCCGCGTACAGGTAGGTGTCATGGCTATCCGTACCCGCTTACAGGTAGGTGTCATGGCTATCCGTACCCGCTTACAGGTAGGTGTCATGGCTATCCGTACCGGGCTTACAGGTAGGTGTCATGGCTATCCGTACCGGGCTTACAGGTAGGTGTCATGGCTATCCGTACCGGGCTTACAGGTAGGTGTCATGGCTATCCGTACCGGGCTTACAGGTAGGTGTCATGGCTATCCGTACCGGGCTTACAGGTAGGTGTCATGGCTATCCGTACCGGGCTTACAGGTAGGTGTCATGGCTTACAGGTGGGTGTCATGGCTATCCGTACCGGGCTTACAGGTAGGTGTCATGGCTATCCGTACCGGGCTTACAGGTAGGTGTCATGGCTATCCGTACCGGGCTTACAGGTAGGTGTCATGGCTAACCGTACCGGGCTTACAGGTAGGTGTCATGGCTATCCGTACCGGGCTTACAGGTAGGTGTCATGGCTATCCGTACCGGGCTTACAGGTAGGTGTCATGGCTATCCGTACCGGGCTTACAGGTAGGTGTCATGGCTATCCGTACCGGGCTTACAGGTAGGTGTCATGGCTATCCGTACCTGCTACAGGTAGGTGTCATACTCTGTGCTGCTCAGGCTCTGATTGGAGCCTAGCAGGGCTGTGTCTTTGAGGGGGGAGGGCTCGCTGGGTTCAAGGTAGGCTGCCACTGGGGTCGGAGAGCTGTTTTTCTTCCCATTCTTCTGCTCTTTGGTATTTTTCCTTTCCTTGTCCTCCCCATTGCTCTTGGTTGCCAGGGGCGACTCAACTATGATGGTGGGGTTCTGTCTCAAGTCTTGGCGACTGGGCGGCTCGGCAGCCATGATGGCCTTGGCACCGTGCATTCTGGGAAGGGACTTGCAGTGCAACTCACCCCGGGTCTCCTTCCAGCGCCGCACTGATGCCAGGTGCTCCTTCTCAATGTCCCGCTCTGACACCGGCAGCTCTAGAATCTGGGACAGAGCACAAGGAGTAGTGGTTAACCAGTGGTCTTAGCAGAAAGCATGACTGTAATAGTGTTTTATTAAAGTATCACTAGGTGGCAGCAGGGTATTTTTTCCAGTTTACACCACAACCCTTAGCATGCAATGTGGCCATGACAGTCTCGTGACTAAAAAACATTCTCAGCTATTCTTAAAGTGACTAAAAAACATGACACTGAGCATTCTCCAGTAATTGATGTTTCTGTTCTTTAAGTATGGCTGTGGGTGGTTGTACCTCCCGCACTAGAAACCCCTCCTGCATGTAGCGTGTATCTATGGTCTTTAGCAGCTCCATAGTCTCATACTGGCCCTGACACGCCTTCAGCTTGTCCTGGGAGCCCAGCATGCACTTCAACAACACCAGGCCCACCCGGAAGATGATCTTCACTCCTGGACGAACACACATCAGACAGCAGTGGTGTAATGTGCTTAAAAGTAAAAATACTTTTAAAAAAAACTACTGAAGTAGTTTTAGGGTATCTGTACTTTACAATTTATATCGATGACAACTTTTACTTCACTACATTCCTGACACTCAAAAGTACTCGTTACATGTTGAATGCTTAGCAGGACAAGAAAATGGTCTAATTCACATACTTATCAAGAGAACATCCCTGGTCATTCCTACCGCGGACTCACTAAACACATGCTTAGTTTATGGGCATGTGATGAAAGAAATAAAAGCTTAAATAAATACAATTCTCTACTATTATTCTGACATTTCACATTCTTAAAATAAAGTGCTTGATCCTAACTGATCTAAGACAGGGAATTTTTACTAGGATTAAATGTTAGGAATTGTGAAAAACTGAGTAACACTCCTGAGACAGGTGTGTGTGTGTTCCTTTGTATGTTTCAATGTGTCTATGATGTACACTACCGTTCAAAAGATTGGGGTCACTTAGAAATGTCCTTGTTTTTGAAAGAAAAGCAAATTTTTTGTCCATTAAAACAATAAATTGATCAGAAATACAGTGTAGAAATGGTTAATGTTGTAAATGACTATTGTAGCTGGAAACGGCAGATGGCAATTTCTCACATGGAATAGCATTTCTTAGAACAACAATAGACTGACAAGTTTCAGAAGAAAGTTCTTCTGTCTGTAATCTAACCCACAAATGCTGATGCTCCAGATACTCAACTAGTCTAAAGAAGGCCAGTTTTATTACTTCTGTAAATCAGAACAGTTTTAAGCAGAGCTAACATAATTGCAAAAGGGTCTTTTAATGATGAATTAGCCTTTTAAAATTATAAACTTGGATTAGCTAACACAATGTGCCATTGGAACACAGGAGTGATGGATGCTGATATAATGTAGATATTCCATAAAAAATCTGCCATTTCCAGCTACAATAGTCATTTACAACATTAACAATGTCTACACTTTATTTCTGATCAATTTGATGTTATTTTAAGATGGACAAAAAAAAAAGTGTTTTTCTTTCAAAAACAAGGACATTTCTAAGTGACCCCAAACTTTTGAACGGTAGGGTATATAATGATGAGTATGCCGGCGTGTGTATGTTTCTGTCTGTCAAAAGAGCATGCCTCTCAGAGTGCGCTCATGTGGACATAATTTAATGTGTGTATGTTTACTGTGTGGAATGTCTCTCTCACCCTCACAGAGGAACATGTCCCAGACGCGCAGCACGGACACCCAGGGCAGGGTTCTGGAGAAGGCACACATGAACCACTCCGTCATGTACAGGATGGGGTCCAGCTTGTGCTTCTTCAGGTGGCGGTGAGCCAGAGGAGACACCCGCTTCAGCAGAGTAAACAGGATCTCTCCATCCAGCTGGATCGCCTCCTACAGGAGCACACAGGAACAACAGTCAGAAAGGAGAGCAGACTCCTTCCTCTGTTAAATCTAATAGTTGCATTATCTGGACCACATTGTCTGGTCACCCGCTCACTCAGGGTATTATGTCATTAGCATGTCACGGTCACAGACAACAAGCTACAGGTATGCAATGACAGCAGCACATGCCATTTAATATGTACTGCAAGCCTGCATTTCAACATGATTGTCACCTAAAATTGTACAGCTTTTCTTTTCCAAGACACAGGTGTTCCTGACAATGATAAACATGCTGAATGAATGTTTCATTTGGTTTTAGGACAGGTAAGTTCTTTGAGTTAACCCAATTAACTGTATCCCGTATGCCTGATCTTTAAACCCTAGTAAAAGACCTCACCCTGTCACAGCCAACAGTCAGCAAATTCTCTAAAGCACATGATCTTGGGTCATTGTATTTTTGTGTCTATGTGTTCTATTAGAGTATAAGTATGAGTGAAGGAGAGAGAATGTGTATGTAGTTTGAAGTAACGTGCATCTTACCAGCCCTGCACTGTAGTATCCGGGAAGGTACTTCTCACAGATCTGGACCAGACCCCAGAATGCATCCTGCCAATAAAGCAAAAACATAAATGAAACATGCAACATTATCAGAAAACATTGTGGTGTGAGTAACAGTATGTGTGTGTCTGTGCAGGCTCACCTCAGCAGGCATGTGCATTAGCAGCACAGCAGCAATGGGAGCCTGGGCCTGGCAGTAACCCTCCTCTGGCCGGTGCAGAGTATAGGCCTTCAGGACACGGTAGAGGTCCTGCTGCCTAAATACATAGTAAGCACAATTCAGTTACTGAAAAATACTGAGACAAAGGCACAAGTAACACCAACAGAAACAATGACAAACAACCCATTCACATTGCTTACCCATGGCCTCCTCTTGCCACAAACATCTCATGGAAGGGGAACTGTCTGTGGAGGTCCCTCTCTATCACATCCACCCACTTAGGGTCTCCTGCCTGGCTGTCCAGCTCCTTAAAAACAAACACAGCTATTTACATGCTACACTATGTGTAAAAGTATGTGTGTGTGTGTGTGTGTGTGAGACAAACTGGTATTAACGGTGGACGGTAGTGAGTAACCTCAAATTTGCCCTTGTGCTGCTCCCTCTTCACCTTTCCTCCAGACAGGTAGAGCCACGCCCGGCCTCTCAGAGAGGGGGGTATGCCCTTCTGACAGCGCAGCTTCATCTAGGGATATGGAGTTAGTGCTATTGGTTACAGCCACTCATTATCATGCACGGTCAGATCAGTTTAAAAATCACAGGAATTCCATCAGTGTAATATATTAAAATATCAAGCAAGGGGGACAGGTTGTTCAAGTATGTGTTCAATGACTTTCCTTCTACAGTTCATGACCTAAGGACTTTTCTCCAGGCTGGTTTGTGTACACTGTGTGTGTAATAATACATGAGCTGAGTTACACATTGCAAAACAGGTGGGCTGTGGTGACTGGAATGTGACCTGACAGGTACATACTGTAGTATCCAAAGCAGTCACTCAACAGGAGTAAAAGGGGTGACACATGACAGCTTGCAAGGCTACCTTAACATGCTTCTAGAAAAGACCAACACAGGAATTTGCTGTTATCGTCAGCAATGAGATTTGTGTAGATCAGCCAGTGTTTGACTGACTTACCTTCTTGTGTCTCTTTGCCATCCACTTGTCCCAGTTGTTGAGCATGTCCAGCCATTTGGCCTCCCTCTGCCTCAGCACCTCAGGAGGGATGTTTTCAGCTCTGTGGGAGTCAGGAAGACAGACAGACCGACCCAGGGTCACACTACAGACACATACATCTGTCTCTCTAAACAAACACTCAGGATTTTATTACTTTAGACATGAAAAGAAAAAAGGTAGTCAAATGGGCAACCAGACATTCGACCCCACACCCCTTTGTTTTACACTGCTGCTACTTGCTGTTTATTATCTATGCAGTCACTTTACCCCTACCTACATGTACAAATTAACCCGACTAACCTGTACCCCCACACACTGACTCGATACCGGTACTCTCTGTATATTGCCTTGTTACTGTTATGTAATCTTGTGTTACTTTTTGATTACATTTTTTAACTTTATTGAGTAAATATTTTCTTAACTATTTTTTGAACTGCTTTGATGGCTCAGGGCTTGTTAGCGTTTCATGGTAAGGTTGTTGGTACCTGTTGTATTCGGCGAATGTGACAAATTTGACTTGATTGTCAACACAGACAATAGTGAAACAAGAAGAGAGTGAGGGAGGGAGGGCCGGGGGCCAAACAGGAAGCGCCATCCATCACACAGGAAGTTGTCTTGGAGAAAAACAAAAATACAAGCTGCTTCCTGTTGCTTTTTAAAATCATTCGACCAGAGGAGCCTACATTGTTTCTTTCAGAAACAACCCTTTCGCTAGAAAACTTGAGCCATATGATCATAGTGTCCATTGAAACAAGAGCGGAGATTGAAGAAAATATAACAAAGACAAGGACAATGGCTGCCATTGTAGCGCCTCTCCAGATGAAAACAAGAGACATAGGAGGAGAGCTGGGCTTGTGCTCCTTCCCTTGGAAAAGAGAGAGCAGAGGATAGAGGCGAGGACAGTAGAGTTCGAGGGCGGTTCAAAGGGGACCCTCAAGAGGCTGCGTGTGTTTCAGAAGGCCTCTGAGAAAGAGCATCTTTATTGCACCCAGCAACCTGGAACGACTGTGGTCAAATTAGCCAAGGGGGGTGGAGGAAGGAGGGGTGAACTGTGTAGATGGGGCTGCAATGGCAGTCTTACGGGCTATTTTGTGTTCCCCCCCCCTTTTTTTTGTAGGTAATATTTCCACCATACCAAGCGGAAATGAAACCGGGTCGGGGTGCTCTCGATGGTGCAGCTGTAGAACTTTGAGGATCTGGGACCCATGCCAAATATTTTCAGTCTCCTGAGGTAGAAAAGGTGTTGTAGTGCCCTCTTCACAACTGTCTTGGTGTGTTTGGACCATGATAGTTTGTTGGTGATGTGCACCAAGTCTGGAACCAACAGGACCCTGAACAGCTTCTACCCCAAGTAGTGATGGGAAGTTCAGCTCTTTTTACCAACCTTGATCTTTTTAGGTCGTTAGATCAAAATAATTAAATCATTCAACTACTGATTTTCAAATGAATTAAATTAATGCCCAGAGCGTGCAGGACTGCCTACCAGTGAACAATGAATAAAACACTTGAGTCATGATTCTACAGGCCTCTCATTCACTTGTCCTTCACCATAGAGGCTAATTTGATCTGTCATTTGTAACTGACTTGTAAAAGTGTGCTTTAAACAAATGTTAATTTGTTGATTGCTAGGCATACAAATAAGATTATTTCTTGATACATTTGAGACGAGATCTAGTTGTGGCCGCAACCAGACTAGATTGTGAATGACACGGAATGCATAGCTTGACTGCCGTGAGAGTGATTCGCTCAATATAGTTTGTACTGCAGCCCCCCAAACGATTCATTTCCGAGTTAAAGTTTGTTGAGCAGAGGTTGTGTATGTTTTGGTTCGACAAAGTTGTGTCCATCATAATAATTCATTGCATTCATTTTTGCACCATGCGATCAATTATCAGTTCTAAACATGTATTTTTCTTCTCTATGCTGCCTGCAGCATGATCAAGTTTCCCTAGCGGACATGATAGACAGTTGTTGGTCAGAGCAAGTCTCCAGAGGCGCTGAGCCGGACGACCATGTATTTATCCTGCTGCAGAATTAATTACGGCCAGCTGGTGAAATGAATGACTTAAATGAACAAGTCACTCAGAAAAAACAAATCTTGACTCGAGTCAGCAAAGAGTCGTTCAAAAAGAACGAATCATCCACGAACTACACATCACTACCTCCAAGCCATAAGACTTCTAAACACACTGGACTCTACCCACAAATATACTGTACTTACACCAACACACACAAAAGCTGAGACGATAAACTGAAAAAGATTGACAACGATTATACCGACCACTTATCGTGGGCATTTTGCTGACATCGTTCACTATGATAAGTAGCCTATACTAGAGAAATATGGGTGACTTAATGGGAAAATTGGTAGCTACAAACATTCAAACTAGTAGTTTAAAGGGTCAGAAGAAAATGTAGTTTACATTTAATGTTGTACATGTCTTGTTTTGCACACTTTGTCCAAAATAATAAAATGCAGTACTACAGGATATTTCTTAACGTAGCTCTTTATTAGCTAGCTATAACGGGCATGTTCACCTATCGCCAGCCAGGCTCAAACGACCATGACCTAACCATTTGGGTGGTCTTAACCAATCATAGCACAGTATGATATGGCGGTAAAATGCATCCAATTACAACTCAGTATGTATACACACATGAATATTACATCCCCATTCTTTTAAAACAAAAGAAAAATGTTTACATATTTTAAGTGTTTCTTTTGAATACATGCTCTGTAGTGTGAACTCAAGGTAGGTACCCATTTATATTGCATACTACACCAACTGAATCAACATAGACTGAATCAATAATCCAACATACTGTTACTTTTCAAACAAGGGATTCTCAGCAACTCAGCTTTCACTGTAGAAATAACATCTTAATATTTCAAACAAATACCAAAGCATTTCAAGTGAACTTTCAATAACAAGTTTACAGTCTGGAACTCTTTTAGGGCAGCGATCCGCCTACACCCTTTGACATTGCACAGGTCTAAGACAGCTCTGGGCTTGACCTCTCTTCCTGACCTTGTGAGATATGATGCTGAGCATGCTTCCGTGTCAGTCAACAGTTCTTGTGGTGTAGCAGGATTTAGCGAAGTCTGCGGCTCATCAATAGCTGGGCTGGGGATTTTAAGTTGTCAACTGGAGTGTTGCAGTATTCAAGGAGACTGCGGTAGGGTCTCTCGTCTGCTTTTGCTTTGTCCATGAGCGATTTAGCAATCTGCACCGATTTTTCAGCAAGGCCATTACTTTGAGGGTAATGTGGGCTTGTGGTGACGTGTGAAATCCCATGCTTTTGTGAAGGATTCAAATTAATTTGATTTGTAACAGGGCCCATTGTCAGATATTAAAAAGTCTCTACAATGCCATGCCTGGCAAAGGCTGCTTTCAGCTTGTGTATCACAGCTGCAGATGTGGTGCTGTGAAGCTTGTCGAGTTCGAAGTATCTGCTGTAGTAGTCCACTGTTACGATGTAGTCCTCATTGTTCCAGGTGAACAGATCGGTTGCCACGACCTGCCAAGGTCGGTCTGGGATACAGTGAGGTAACATAGGCTCTTTGGTGTTTGAGGGGCGTCGTTCAAGACATATGGCGCATTTACCAACGATGTCCTCTATTTGTTTGCACATTCCGGGCCAAAATCAAATGTCCCATGCTCTCCGTTTGCACTTTTCCATGCCCATGTGTCCAGCATGGATCTTTGTCAAAATCTCTTCTCTGAGACTGGAAGGAATAATGATTTTCTCTCCTTTGAAAATTATTCCGTTGATCTGTGATAGTTCATCACGATGGTTCCAGAATTCTGAGACGCTGTGAGGGCATTTTCTCCTCTCCTCAGGCCATCCATCCTGTATGACTTTCCTCAGCTGTGTGAGTTGAGAGTCCATTTCTGTTTCTGCTTGGATCTCCTTCAGTTTTGTGTCACTAACTGGTAAGTTGCTGTACACCGTGTGCACTTGCATGTCCATGCCTTCATTGAGGCTGCTGTCCTTATAGGTAAGAAACTTCCTGGAGAGTGTGTCTGTGACAGGGATGTCTTTGCCTGGACGGCGAGTTATTGTGAAGTTGTATTTTTGTAGTTGAAGGATCATTCTCTGTAGCCTTGGCGGGGCTGCGGCTAGTGGTTTCCCCATAATTGACTCAAGGGGCTTGTGGTCGGATTCCACAATGACTTGTCGTCCATATATGTACTGATGGAAACGTTTACATCAGAACAGAATGGTGTAGAGCTCCTTTTCGCTTTGAGCGTAGTTGATTTCACAGTCTGTGAGAGATTTCGAAACGTAGCCGATGGGCTTTCCTTCTTGCAGTAGCATTGCATCTAGTCCATACTTCGACGCGTCCACTTGGAGTCTGAGCTCTTTGTCGGGGTCGTAGTAGGCAAGTATTGGTCCTGGTTCTCTCGAGGTCAAGTCTTTCACATTCTGGAAAGCAATGTCGTGTTGCTTGTCCCAGAGAAAGTCACTGGACTGCTTTAGCAGCTGACGCAGGGGTGCATTAGCATTGGAAAGGCTGGGTGCGAACTGGGCTAAGTAGTTGACCATGCCAAGCACTGTTTCCAGCTCTGCACAGTTCTTTAGTGGCTCCATTTATTTTATGGCTGAGATCTTCTGTGGATCTGGCTTGATTCCAGTCGCTGTGAGAAGATGTCCGAAGTAGCTGACCTCTGTAGCGCCGACTATGCTCTTCTCGGGGTTGAGCCGGACTCCTCTCTCGCAGGACCTATGCAGCATCGCGCTGAGGTTTTGGTCGTGCTCCTCTTTGGTTCGACCATAGACAAGGATGTCGTCCACAATTGCCACAACTCCATCGAGGCCTTCGAACACTTCGGCGATCTTTCGCTGAAACTCGTCTTGGGCTGAGATAATCCCAAAAGGCAGGCGACGGAACCTGTAGAGTCTAAACGGTGTGTTGAATGTTGTGAGCTTAGATGACTGCTGTGAGCTTGATAGCCCAGTAGCCTGATCTAGCGTCCATGACACTGAAGTAGTGTGCTCCCGCTAGCTTGTGTGTGATGCCATCTAGTGTTGGTAAAGGGGGCATTTGATAGCCTTGTTCAAGTCTCTTGGGTCGAGACACACTCGGAGCTTGCCTGTGCGTGGTTTCGCCACCAAGACTAACGCGTTTACCCAGTCAGTCGGTTCTGTAACCTTGGTGACTATGTCAGATTGCTCCATGCTCTCCAACTCTTTCTTCAGACGGGCACGGAGAGCAAGGGGAATCTTTCTCCGTGGGTAAACCACAGGGGTTGCGTCTGGGTCAAGGTGGATGGTACATTAGAGAGTAATAGGATACGGCATGTGTCAAAATTGATTGATTGCTGACAGGTGTCAAAATTGATTGATTGCTGACCTTATGACCTGATGACATGTACAGAATATGTGCCCCCGCCCCGCCTGTTCGTGTGGTCATGTGTTAGAGGGTGTTTGAACTTTTGGGGCCCATGCCCCCCTCCACCCCCCAGTTTTATCTCCCTTATGGTTGTTATCTATGAAGCAGGAATGTCTGGGGCTATAGCTAGCGCTGGGGCCTCAGCATTATAAATGTCCAGAACAAGCCATTTTTTTAAGACCTGAATATGTGTGTGTGTGTGTGTGTGTGTTAGAAACAAGGTCCCTTGGGCATTGTGTCCATTTCAGGCTTTAAACAACAATTAAACAGCCATCTAAATAATGTTTCTCAGCCTAGTTTCCTATTGAGTTCTCTTTATATGTACAGGCACAGAGCTTCCAGATGGCTCCAGCCTAAGGATTTTCAGTGCATGTACACACGGGGAGATTAGAACCCCAAAGAAAAGATCCTAAAGGTACTTTCAGATTCAGGTTTATCATGACAGCCGCTTTATGAAAGGCCTTTACTTATGGCTAAACAGCTTCTACACAGCTTATTAATTAATGCTGTGGGATGAAATTATGTGTTTCTAGGAGGGCTTAAACAAATATACAGTGAAACACACATGGCCACTTTACACACATTTTTATTGACTTTTAAAAAGACCACAGTAACATGACAGAATTTGTGCAAAGGCAACGAAATCTGCTAGGGGATATTAAATGTACAACAGTAGTATTCTGTAACAAGCAATACGTGTTAAACATAAGGGACATGCAATCATGACAGGCTCTTTATGAAAGGCCTTTAACTATGGCTAAACAGTTTTCTACACATCTTATTCATTAATGATGTGGGCATACCCAGGATTTACAGGCAGGACGTTTGATCTACACAGGGAGGGAAAACTTACGGAGTTATGATGGAGCGGGCAAGCGTCTTTGAGTTGGTGAATTCGAAACGAATAATGGTCTTGTAGCTCCTTCAGTAACCACGAGCACAACCGTTCCATGATTTTAACTGGCGGCTTTATTCAGTAGTTTCAGTGAGAATTATCCCCTTCAGTGAGAACTATAAAGTAAATTAAAAATACAGTTAAGCACACTCTTACAACATTATCTTAGGAGTGACTTATTAGCTTGGTATAACTCTGAAGTGCTTACATACATAACAGTTTAACCGGCGTTATAACGGGTTCAGATTAAACACATGAATAAAGGAAAAAATACCTCATTGGATGCTTATTACAGAAGGAGGAAATCAAACTTCACACTTATTATTCCTGGCATGAATTCACACTTCATCCTAACATACACTCTTCAACCTTTATGAACTACACCCGATGACATGAAAACTTAGCTAACGCAGCGCAGGATTGCCTTCCCTACAAAAGTGTGTTGCTACAATAAGGATCCCCAGTTACAACAGTATTAGCTACGTAGTTCCGCTTGTATTATCATTTTCCCCCACAGCGGACACATAATTTGGAATTATAACATGTGTTAAAATGTAGGTACTAAATATTTTGAATTAAATCACTGGTTTTAAAAATGTATCGCACGCTTTAACGATAGGGGAAGAGGTCATTTCATATTTCGTTTTAGGGGGGGGGGGGTTATTAACTTTATGGAAAACAATATTCACACAAACAACACCGCTTAGAGCAGCTTGGAGATTATTAGCCATGTAAACGGGGAGCAAAAGAGCGGATTTAACCAACTCTGTACAAACCGGCGCTCCAGGGACAAGGTATGGGACCATTATACAGTTTTGTTATTAGTTATCAGCCTTTTTATTAGTTATAGATCTGTTGATAGCCTATGTTAAAACAAGGACAAATAATGTTTTTTCAGACTGCCCGGAGACAGACCCAGCAGAATCTGGAACGCTAGAGGGAAAAAGTCACACACCCCCGGTTTCGGCGATTCGTCACAACAAGCGCCAAAAAAGCTGAGGTATTTTAACTATGTACTGTTAATATATATTATTATAACGGAAAGGTATTTGACATTTGTATGTAGCTAACATATATATTTTTATATCTAATAACGTAATTATGTATGTATTATTTTCATTCAGACTCCGCACCGGCGAAAAACGTCACAGACGACCACATAAATCTAGAGCTGGGGGATTCCGGCGCCCCGAGCATTCCGAATGAAACACCCAAGAGACCTGTTTTTAATGACATGTCAGATGTTGATGACCAGCTATTCTGTGATGCGGCCAACCTTATAGACCCAGTCAATTCTACGGCCTCAATACCTGCAGCCGAACAAGAAAGGTTTTTCACATTATTTTCCAGGGCTTTGAAATCGAGGAATGTTTTGCTATACAAACGACTGGGGGATTTAATTGAGAGACAGTACAGAGACGATATGTTATTCTGGCATAGAACAATTCCACGCATGTTAAACAGCAACCCCATTAAAAAACGCAAATACAGACGCTAAAATCATACATGTAACACCAACCATTACAGAAAGAAAAAAAACGAACACTCTTAATTATACAAAAATGGCAGAATAACATATCGTCTCTGTACTGTCTCTCAATTAAATCCCCCAGTCGTTTGTATAGCAAAACATTCCTCGATTTCAAAGCCCTGGAAAATAATGTGAAAAACCTTTCTTGTTCGGCTGCAGGTATTGAGGCCGTAGAATTGACTGGGTCTATAAGGTTGGCCGCATCACAGAATAGCTGGTCATCAACATCTGACATGTCATTAAAAACAGGTCTCTTGGGTGTTTCATTCGGAATGCTCGGGGCGCCGGAATCCCCCAGCTCTAGATTTATGTGGTCGTCTGTGACGTTTTTCGCCGGTGCGGAGTCTGAATGAAAATAATACATACATAATTACGTTATTAGATATAAAAATATATATGTTAGCTACATACAAATGTCAAATACCTTTCCGTTATAATAATATATATTAACAGTACATAGTTAAAATACCTCAGCTTTTTTGGCGCTTGTTGTGACGAATCGCCGAAACCGGGGGTGTGTGACTTTTTCCCTCTAGCGTTCCAGATTCTGCTGGGTCTGTCTCCCGGCAGTCTGAAAAAACATTATTTGTCCTTGTTTTAACATAGGCTATCAACAGATCTATAACTAATAAAAAGGCTGATAACTAATAACAAAACTGTATAATGGTCCCATACCTTGTCCCTGGAGCGCCGGTTTGTACAGAGTTGGTTAAATCCGCTCTTTTGCTCCCCGTTTACATGGCTAATAATCTCCAAGCTGCTCTAAGCGGTGTTGTTTGTGTGAATATTGTTTTCCATAAAGTTAATAACCCCCCTAAAACGAAATATGAAATGACCTCTTCCCCTATCGTTAAAGCGTGCGATACATTTTTAAAACCAGTGATTTAATTCAAAATATTTAGTACCTACATTTTAACACATGTTATAATTCCAAATTATGTGTCCGCTGTGCGGGAAAATGATAATACAAGCGGAACTACGTAGCTAATACTGTTGTAACTGGGGATCCTTATTGTAGCAACACACTTTTGTAGGGAAGGCAATCCTGCGCTGCGTTAGCTAAGTTTTCATGTCATCGGGTGTAGTTCATAAAGGTTGAAGAGTGTATGTTAGGATGAAGTGTGAATTCATGCCAGGAATAATAAGTGTGAAGTTTGATTTCCTCCCTTCTGTAATAAGCAGCCAATGAGGTATTTTTTCCTTTATTCATGTGTTTAATCTGAACCCGTTATAACGCCGGTTAAACTGTTATGTATGTAAGCACTTCAGAGTTATACCAAGCTAATAAGTCACTCCTAAGATAATGTTGTAAGAGTGTGCTTAACTGTATTTTTAATTTACTTTATAGTTCTCACTGAAGGGGATAATTCTCACTGAAACTACTGAATAAAGCCGCCAGTTAAAATCATGGAACGGTTGTGCTCGTGGTTACTGAAGGGAGCTACAAGACCATTATTCGTTTCGAATTCACCAACTCAAAGACGCTTGCCCGCTCCATCATAACTCCGTAAGTTTTCCCTCCCTGTGTAGATCAAACGTCCTGCCTGTAAATCCTGGGTATGCCCACATCATTAATGAATAAGATGTGTAGAAAACTGTTTAGCCATAGTTAAAGGCCTTTCATAAAGAGCCTGTCATGATTGCATGTCCCTTATGTTTAACACGTATTGCTTGTTACAGAATACTACTGTTGTACATTTAATATCCCCTAGCAGATTTCGTTGCCTTTGCACAAATTCTGTCATGTTACTGTGGTCTTTTTAAAAGTCAATAAAAATGTGTGTAAAGTGGCCATGTTTGTTTCACTGTATATTTGTTTAAGCCCTCCTAGAAACACATAATTTCATCCCACAGCATTAATTAATAAGCTGTGTAGAAGCTGTTTAGCCATAAGTAAAGGCCTTTCATAAAGCGGCTGTCATGATAAACCTGAATCTGAAAGTACCTTTAGGATCTTTTCTTTGGGGTTCTAATCTCCCCGTGTGTACATGCACTGAAAATCCTTAGGCTGGAGCCATCTGGAAGCTCTGTGCCTGTACATATAAAGAGAACTCAATAGGAAACTAGGCTGAGAAACATTATTTAGATGGCTGTTTAATTGTTGTTTAAAGCCTGAAATGGACACAATGCCCAAGGGACCTTGTTTCTAAACACACACACACACCCACACACATTCCTTGTTTCTCACACACACACCCACATATTCAGGTCTTAAAAAAATGGCTTGTTCTGGACATTTATAATGCTGAGGCCCCAGCGCTATCTATAGCCCCAGACATTCCTGCTTCATAGATAACAACCATAAGGGAGATAAAACTGGGGGGTGGAGGGGGGCATGGGCCCCAAAAGTTCAAACACCCTCTAACACATGACCACACGAACAGGGGGGGGCGGGGGCACATATTCTGTACATGTCATCAGGTCATAAGGTCAGCAATCAATCAATTTTGACACCTGTCAGCAATCAATCAATTTTGACACATGCCGTATCCTATTACTCTCTTACATTCTCCTGGGAATAATCCTATTCCTGCAAAAACATCAGCAAACCCGTCCAGTACATTATCTGTCTCATCTGATACGGTCACTGATAAAACTAGCTTGATGAGGTCCATGTCTAAACATGCTTCAAGACCAAGCACTGCAGGTGCTCTAATGTCAACAACATAAAAGTCCAACATCATGTCACTTTCCTTGTATTTGCATTTGAAAGTGCATGTGCCTTTTACTGGGAGCTGTTCACCACCATAACCTAGTCAGTCTGCGCGTGGTGGCCTGTAGCTCGCACTCAGATGTCTAGCTGTGGTACTTATTCAGAGGAATAATGTTTACTTGTGCACCAGTGTCTAGTTTGAACTTTAGCTCTGTGCCTTGTGTTCCGATCTCAATGTCAGCAAAGGCTTGCTCTGTCTCTGATATTTGACTTTGTGTCACTGAATCAATAAACAGTTCATCAGCGTTTGACTCTTTGATTGACATTTCATCTTCACTCACTGTGTGTACTGTTTTTCCGTGGTAAGCTCTGCACACTTTTGCAAAGTGATTCCATTTACCACATTTAGTACAGTTTGCCTTTAGCTGGGCAATTTCCTTGTTCGCCATGCACTTTGTATCCACATGTTTTGGGGCGTTTTGAGTCCGTGTTGCTCTGTTTTGAAGTTGTGTCTCTCTCCGTTCTAAAACGCGCTCTCTGTGCACCGGAGGTGTGCATTGATGTCTGCGTGCACTGCTTGTTCACGTGATGCGCTCGTGCTGCCGCGCTAAATGGTTTTCATCTGAACCTGTGCTAGCTCGTGAGATCTGGTGGATAGCTTTGTCCAGCGTTACCTCAGACCCAACATTCAAAAGTTTCCAAATGAGTGTATTCCAAATACAATACGGTCCCTGACCATCTCATCCTTGTTTGCATAAGCACAGTCGTTCACAAGCAGACACAGCTCTGTCACAAACTGTTCAAAAGACTCGCTAGCTCCCTGTACTTTCTCATGGAATTTGTACCTAGCGAAAATTGTATTGGTCTTCGGCGCAACATATGCTTCAAAACGATCGTAGTATGTTTTCAGTACTTTTGATTCAGCCTTGGTAAGTGTCCATGTGTAGTAAATATCTCTCCCTTTTTCACCGATCCAGAGCAGCAACTAGCTGCATTTTCCTCTTCTCCTCTGTCCCACAGAGGACCCGTGAACATTAGCTCCACATGCTGTTTGTACTTACGCCATGCATCTGGTAAGTTTGTAGACTCCCAGTCCATTCGAGGTGAAGGAATTCCAGAAAAATCCATCTTTTAAGACCTTTTACTCTGACACCATGTCTTGTTTTGCACACTTTGTAGAAAATAATAAAATGCAGTACTACAGGATATTTCTTAACGTAGCTCTTTATTAGCTAGCTATAAATCGGTATGTTCACCTATCGCCAACCAGGATCAAACGACCATGACCTAACCATTTCGGTGGTCTTAACCAATCATAGCACAGTATGATATGGCGGTAAAATGCATCCAATTACAATTCAGTATGTTTACACACATGAATATTACATCCCCCTTCTTTTAAAACAAAATAAAAATGTTTACATATTCTAAGCATTTCTTTTGAATACATGCTCTGTAGCTTGAACTCAAAGTAAGTAACCATTTATAGGTGGGGGGGAAATTAACTATATTCTGGTAATCTGACTAATTGAACATATGCGGTGGTACTTAATGAATATGATGTCAGTTCGGTTGTCATCGGAGACGTTCTCATCAATGATAAGATGACAAACTCTACAGTGGAAAGTCTACACATCAGAGTTATCGGACTAACATTGAATTGTTGTTCAATTTAAATGTTTGAATATGAAATTATTCGTGATGGAATGAAATGTAGTGAGATTTGGGTTGTCATAAGATAGGGCTCTGCTCAATCAGTGGCCCGCCCCTGTGAAGGGACATGGGCTATAAAACTTTTCAAACACGCCCTCCTCTCCCTTCCTATATAAGCCCTCGACGACAATATAACCTCCTGTTCCGAGGATGACGGTCCGATGTGAGAATGGTTCAGATAATAACTACAGAACGAAGCCAACATCCGCGTGAGCTTTGGTTGCGAATGGTATGAACTTTGAACTCTTATTCACTACAGAAGTAATACCTCCTAGCCATTGAGTTAGCGACAGCCGCTGCAAATGAGGGTTAGGAAGGAACAGACAGAGTATCTTCATTCTTCAAAAGAACAAAGGACTCGGTTGGGCAACACGACCTTCCATCTACCACCAACCTACCGAAGCGCAGCTCAGAGTAAATAGTCATTTAGAATGCATAAGATACTGTATTTCCGATAGCACAGCTTTGCCCTTTGTTCCTCAGTCTTCCCGCTCTTTCACTCAAACCCAGACCCTTTTCTTTTGTGTAACAAGCGGTCATATATTTTCCGCACGCTAGGGACGTTTTCCTTTATGATGTAATTTGTAATCAAGTTATGATTTAATTATGTGTAATTCTGTGTGATTAGTTAGGTATTTAGTGAATAAATAATTAAACCCAATTTTGTATTGCTGGTTCAACTTGTTAACCAGGGTTTGTGCAGATAACCAAGAATTTACAACTTTCAGATGAGACTGAATTAAGATGACGATTAATATTGACTGCTATTGATGTAAAATATTACTTGGTCTTTAAGAGTTTATTCGGAAGATAACAGCTCTATAAATATTGTTTTGTGGTGCCCGACTCTAGTTACTTTTACATGATTATCTCAATCAGGTAATATTAGTTATGGAAAAATTATTTTATAGAATAGCATGTCATATCACTTAATCCGGCATAGCCAAAGACACAACACTAATCACTTTACCCCTAACTATATGTACATATCTACCTCAATTACCTCCTACCCTTGCACATCTACTCTGTACTGGTACTCCCTGTATATAGCCATGTTATTTGGATAGTTATTCACTGTGTATTTATTCCTCATCTCTCTATTTGTATATACTTTTTTATCTTTATCTCTGCATTCTTGGAAAAGGACTCTTAAGAATTTCACTGTTACACCTGTGGTTTACAAAGCATGTGACAAATAAAATTAGATTTAGAATTATACTGTGTCATTGTTCTCATTATATGTAGCCTCTCCTTTTTCTCAGCGATGAATGAAAATAACTCCCTGTTCACCCACGACTGCATGGCCAGGCACGACTCCAACACCATCATTAAGTTTGCTGACGACAACAGTGGTAGGCCTGATCACAGACAACGACGAGACAGCCTTTAGGGAGGAGGTCAGAGACCTGGCCGGGTGGTGCCAGAATAACAACCTATCCCTCAACGTAACCAAGACTAAGGAGATGATTGTGGACTACAGGAAAAGGAGCACCGAGCATGTCCCCATTTTAATCGACGTGGCTGTAGTGGAGCAGGTTGAGAGCTTCAAATCCCTTGGTGTCCACATCAACAACAAACTAGATTGGTCCAAACACACCAAGACAGTCGTGAAGAGGGCACGACAAAGCCCATCCCCCCTCAGAAAACTAAAAAGATTTGGCATGGGTCCTGAGACCCCTCAAAAGGTTCTACAGCTGCAACATCGAGAGCATCCTGACCGGTTACATCACTGCCTGGTACGGCAATTGCTCGGCCTCCGGACGCAAGGCACTTCAGCAAAGCTGCATGCCATCCAGGACCTCTACACCAGGCGGTGTCAGAGGAAGGCCCTAAAAATTGTCAAAGACCCCAGCCACCCCAGTCATAGACTGTTCTCTCTACTACCGCATGGGAAGCGGAACCAGAGTGCCAAGTCTAGGACAAAAAGGCTTCTCAATAGTTTTTACCCCCAAGCCATAAGAATCCTGAACAGGTAACCAAATGGACTACTTGCATTGTGTGCCCCCTCCCCAACCCCTCTTTTACACTGCTGCTATTCTCTGTTTATCTTATATGCAGTCACTTTAAGTATACATTCATGTACATACCACCTAAATTGGCCCGACCAACCAGTGCTCCCACACATTGGCTAACCGGGCTATCTGCATTGTGTCCCACCACCCGCCAACCCCTCTTTTTTACACTTCTGCTACTCTCTGTTCATCATATATGCATAGTCACTTTAATGATACCTACATGTACATACTACCTCAATAAGCCTGACTAACAGGTGTCTGTATATAGCCTTGCTACTCTTTTTTTCAAATGTCTTTTTACTGTTTTATTTCTTTACACACACACACCTTTTTTCCCCCTCACCATTAGTTAGAGCCTGTAAGTAAGCATTTCACTGTAAGGTGTACACCCGTTGTATTCGGTGCACGTGACAAATAAACTTTGATTTGAAATAGGGTGTGTTGTAGGTTTTATTTTATTTATGTGGCCTAAGGGGAGGCACAGACCTCAGACTTATCAAGCATACAAGGCAATAGCACATACACAGATCTATGAACACACATACCACTGTTCTGTCACAGTGGCAGCAACTGTGGTAGCTGTAGCATCATTAGTCAAAGAACAACATGCCCTTCCAATGGAGCAAACCAAAACAGCCAGAAAAGCCTGGTGCAGAATGCACAACAAAAATACTTAACAATAATAATAAAAAGACAGTTTGGACAGGCTAAAACTAACAAGCTCTTCGCTTAAGAGGCTCTGACAAGTCTGCTTTGTTTAGACTTTTTACATTCATTCTAGGGACTGCCTCGCAGTCATTAGTCTACATCCAACAAAATGGGCCGAACACTTAGGCCTGCATTCTCTTTCAAACTCCAGCAGATCATATGACATGACAGATACTAGGAGATAAAAACCCCAGAGTGAAAGACAAGGGGTCACTCATGCCGTGCAAACAGCAGTGCCTCACACAAGCACCTGCTTTACAAGGTAGACAAATACCAGGTAGTACAAAGGGCTGAGTGCAGCACAGACAGACAGTGATTGGCATTAGCCTGGCTGAATTAGTGCAGACTATCAGATTACAGTCATCCCGGGTCGAGGGTGACCTCAGGAAGCTCTAGGTAAACAGGGACAGGTGTAGTCCAAATACTAGCATTTTGAGCAATCGCTCTCAAATACAAAATACCATACACAGTTCAGAGTGCTGGGATGTGGCATCCTTTTTATCACATCTTGACACTCTAGGGGGAGGGGCCTGTCATTGGTGGGGGAGGATCAGCGTCTGATCTCTTCCTACTCCTCAAAGGAAATGAATCCTCAGACAAAACAGTGGAACACTTGCCACAGCCTGTGAAGGACACAGAAAACAGGAAGCTCTGAGAACATTCCCCTAGTTCTGCCCACCACCCACTCCTACTCCTGGTGCTTGTTAACCACTCACAGGGGGCCTAAACACAAGAGAAATGCACATCACAATAGGTTGTATGTAGAGTCAGAAGACGTTTGTTTGGACCAAGTGGTGACACATCAGGCGGTATTCTGATTTGCAGGGAACCAGCGGCACATGTTGAACACAGTGGCTAAAAGCCATAGTAGTGTAGAAAAGAAAATGTCTGTGTCCGAATACCCATACTTGTGTTCTAAATAGTAGGCTTCTTAGGCATGCAGGAATTTTAATCTGATCCTAAAGTCTTCTTAGACTCAACAACTCAATGATCAGCAGACAAATAATTATCAATAAAAACAGAGACATTGTTAAAAGATTAACGCGGAGGAAAAACACCAGGAAAGGACGGCTTTCCCATAGAATTCATTTAACATTTTGGGACAAAGTAGCGCTCCTATTTACACAAATGACAATACACTCAATTCAGTGCTTCCTAGTTACATGTATTAAAACGAGGAAAATCTGGAGAGTCCTCTACTGATTACAGATCCATAACTTCAATAAATTGTGACAAAATAATAAAGCTCATAAGCAATAAGAATGGCAAAAGTATTACCCAGACTTGATACATATCAAACAGGGCATATTAAAAATAGACAATACAATAACATTTCAGTTTAATACAATATGCTAAAAAACAAGGTATAGATTTATCAATAATGGCTGGTGATGTCGAAAAGGGTTTAGACCCTATTGAATGGCCTTTTCTATTCGAAAAATAGAACCTTTTATATACATTTCAAAAATGTAGTATGCTTTAAAGGGTAACTCTCGACCCCAATTTCAGCCTTTACCCAACCCCTTCAAGTAAAATAAAAAATGCATTCAGGTGAGAAGTTGTGAGTGGGGGGAGACTGCTCATAAATGTTAAGTTTGGGGGTGGGTAAACAGTTGTACCTGATCCCAACACTTTCTCACTAAATCATACCAGAAGTCCACTGGCACCCTCTGATAAATCTAATTATGTGCATCGTGCGCAAATTCAGCTTTGGACAGTAACCGCACATCTACCGCCACTTGTGGTATATGTTCAAATCCTTGAAAATGTGGACTCGCATGTATTGGGGAATTGTGTTTGGAAAAGAAGTGCAATCATCACCGTGAAAATGAAGATTAGTGTCTCAAATCAATCCAACACACATTTCAGTACACAGTAGCTCTTTTTCCAATGGTCAAAGGAACTCAGACTGATCTTGGGCACTGTTAAAAACATATATATATTTTTAAATACTACCAGGGTTACCCCTCTCGCAGGTATGCCTTCACTTTTCAGAATTAAAAGTGTTCGGGCACGGGATGAATACTGTAAATAATGGGATTAGAACTCACAACCATTGAATTAGTGGACTGCGCCACCAGTCTGGAAAAACATCAAACGAGTCAACATGACCACCACTGTCATCTATTTCTTGTTAAGATGGATGTAGCTACCACAGGAGGTTGGTGGCACCTTAATTGGGGAGAACGGGCTTGTGGTAATGACTGGAGAGGAATCGGTGGAATGGTATCAAATACATCAAAAAGCATGGTTTCCAGGTGTTTGATGCCATTCCATTTGCGCCGTTCCGGACATTATTATGACCCGCCGTTCTTCCCTCAGCAGCCTTCACTGACAGCTACGAATATAAACATATAATCCTCATAGCCTTCAGATGTGCATGAAGCGGTAAGCAAGAACTGTGAACTTGGCCTTTTGAATTTTGCATCAAGCAAAATATATTGGCACAGTCCACTTACCAAGTCCATTGCCAAATAAAGCACACTGTCACCTGCTTTTATATAAAGACTTGAGGTGGTACCACCCAGCACATCTAGAAGAGAGTGCATTTCATACTGAACCCATTCCTTGAGATGGTACCACCCAGCACATCTAGAAGAGAGTGCATTTCATACTGAACCCATTCCTTGAGATGGTACCACCCAGCACATCTAGAAGAGAGTGCATTTCATACTGAACCCCTCCCTTGAGGTGGTACCACCCAGCACATCTAGAAGAGAGTGCATTTCATACTGAACCCATTCCTTGAGATGGTACCACCCAGCACATCTAGAAGAGAGTGCATTTCATACTGAACCCATTCCTTGAGATGGTACCACCCAGCACATCTAGAAGAGAGTGCATTTCATACTGAACCCATTCCTTGAGATGGTACCACCCAGCACATCTAGAAGAGAGTGCATTTCATACTGAACCCATTCCTTGAGATGGTACCACCCAGCACATCTAGAAGAGAGTGCATTTCATACTGAACCCCTCCCTTGAGGTGGTACCACCCAGCACATCTAGAAGAGAGTGCATTTCATACTGAACCCATTCCTTGAGATGGTACCACCCAGCACATCTAGAAGAGAGTGCATTTCATACTGAACCCATTCCTTGAGATGGTACCACCCAGCACATCTAGAAGAGAGTGCATTTCATACTGAACCCCTCCCTTGAGGTGGTACCACCCAGCACATCTAGAAGAGAGTGCATTTCATACTGAACCCATTCCTTGAGATGGTACCACCCAGCACATCTAGAAGAGAGTGCATTTCATACTGAACCCCTCCCTTGAGATGGTACCACCCAGCACATCTAGAAGAGAGTGCATTTCATACTGAACCCCTCCCTTGAGGTGTTACTACCCAGCACATCTAGAAGAGAGTGCATTTCATACTGAACCCCTCCCTTGAGGTGGTACCACCCAGCACATCTAGAAGAGAGTGCATTTCATACTGAACCCATCCCTTGAGATGACATAAGTGTTCCTACATTACCATTTCAAATGGTTAAGAGTTGAAGCGCTAGGGGCAAAAAGAGCTAGGTTTACTACTAAAAGTTCAAAATATATCACTTTTGAAATGAACTGTCCAAATGATGCCCAGAATTTGTGTGTTTCACTATAACTAAGCCTAAAACATGTGGTTTTCTACGTTGTTTCTTTGCATGAAAGTTATTTAAAGGCCCAGCGCAGTCAAATACCAATTTTATTTAAGAGCCGTTTTGAAAAGAACACCTGAAATTTCAGGCTGTTTTGGTGGGATGGAGCTTTGGCTTGCCTGATGACACCACCAGGCAGTAAAGGAGTTAATAGACCAATAAGAGAGTTCAAAATCAAATAAAATGTTATCGGTCACATGCATCGAACAGGTGTAGATATTACTGTGTAATGCTTACTTACGAGCCGATTTCCAACAATGGAGCTTTAAAATGTAAGAAAAATATTTGCAAAGTAAAAAAAGATAATAGTAATACAATAAAAGGCTATACACAAGGAGTACAAGTACAAGTCAATGTGCAGGTGTACGAGGTAGTTGAGGTAATACAGTATTGTACATGTAGGTAGGGGTAAAAGTGACATGGCAATCAGGATATATAATAGAGTATCAGCAGTGTATCCGAGGAGTGTGAAAGTGTGTTTATGTGCAAGTCTGTGTGTGTGTGGCATCAATATGCATGAGTGTGACCGTATGTAGTGTGTGTGTTGGAGTGTCAGATCTAGGATCCAGGTGTTCAGTCTCAGGCTCCTTAGCGTAATGATGAGCTTGAGGACCCTATGGTGTTGAACACTGAGCTGTAGTCAATGAACAGCATTGTCACATAAGTGTTCCTTTTGTCCAGATGGGAAAAGACAGTGTGTAGTGCAATAGAGATTGTGTCATCTGTAGATCTGTTGGGGCGGTATGCAAATTAGAGTGGGTCTAGGGTTTCTGGGATGGTGTTGATGCGAGTTATGACCAGTCTTTCAAAGCATTTCATGGCTACAGATGTGAGTGCTACAGGGCTTTAGTCAATTAGACAGAATACCTTGGCGTTCTTGGGCACAGGGACTTTGATGGTTTGCTTGAAAGATGTAGGTAACATGTCAGTGTATGCTTTGAGTACACGTACTGGTAATCCGTCTGGCCCCACGGCTTTGTAAATGTTGAACGGTTTAAAGGTCTTGCTCACATCGGCTACAGAGAGCGTGATTACAGAGTCATCCGGATCACCTGGTACTCTCATGCATGCTTCAGTGTTGCTTGCCTCGACGCGAGCATAAAATGCATTTAGCTTGTCTGGTAGGCTTGTGTCACTGGGCAGCTCACGGCTGGTTTTCCCTTTGTAGTCCGTAATAGTTTTCAAACCCTGCCACATCTGACGAGTGTCAGAGCTTCACTAAAGAAGCTATTTTTGTTCATTTAAATTTTTAAACAAAAATGTCTTTCAGCCACCAGTAAATATAATACGTTTCAAAATAGTTTTCCCTCAATCAATCTTAAAATATATATTTATTTTTTTGAATGGAATGGACTACCTACATGTGTATTTATCCTACTGTATTTACCAAAACCATCCCAAGCCCACCTGGTCGTGCTGCTGATCCAGTTTCTGCCATTCTGCCTGCAGCTATGGAACCTTGACCTGTTCACTGGTCGTGCTACCCTGTCCCGGACCTGCTGTTTTGACCCTCTCTCTCCCCCCTATGAAAAGCCAACTGACATTTACTACCGAGTTGCTGACCTGTTGCACCCTCTATAAGCACTGTGATTAATATTTGACTCTGCTGGTCATCTTTGAACGTTAGAACATCCTGAAGAACCATCTGGCCTTAATGGCCATATACTCCTATAATCTCCACCCGGCACAGTCAGAAAAGGACTGGCCACGCCTCAGAGCCTGGTTCCTCTCTTGGTTTCTTCCTAGGTTCCTGCCTTTCTAGGGAGTTTTTCCAGAGCCACCGTGCTTCTACATCTGCATTGCTTGCTATTTGGATTTTTAGGATAGGTTTCCATATAAGCACTGGCTATTGCTGATGTAAAAACAGATTTATAGATACATTTCATAGAGCATTTGATTGATTTTAATAGAAAAATATAACAGTAAGGTACTTAATTGTTACCCAGAAATGATTTGATATTGAGATGAAAACAGCTGCATATGGCCTTTCAATGCCAGGATGTTCTACTAACTTCGACATTTCATGAAGTAGAATTCGCTGCACGCTACCGAGGTAGAGAACTGTCTTTTCACAAACGTATTTGACAACAGTTGAAAATCAGATGAACAAGCTTGATTGCGCATTAGATGCCTTCTCAGTGTGGATGAGCATTATGTTCATATTTGTTCCTTACTACATTAGGCTGTTTTTACTAAACTTTAAAATAGAGGTCGAGCGATTGTTTTTCAACGCCAAACCCGATTATTGGCAGAAACAAAAAAAGCCGATACAAAAAAAATTGGCCAATTAATCGGTATTGATTTATATATTACAACAATACTGAAGGAACAATGAACACCTATTTTAACTTAATATAAATCAAATCTAATTCATCTCAAATAAAATATGCTCAATTTGGTTTACAGTGCCTTGCGAAAGTATTCGGCCCCCTTGAACTTTGCAACCTTTTGCCACATTTCAGGCTTCAAACATAAAGATATAAAACTGTATTTTTTTGTGATGAATCAACAACAAGTGGGACACAATCATGAAGTGGAACGACATTTATTGTATATTTAACTTTTTTAACAAATCAAAAACTGAAAAATTGGGCGTGCAAAATTATTCAGCCCCCTTAAGTTAATACTTTGTAGCGCCACCTTTTGCTGCGATTACAGCTGTAAGTCGCTTGGGGTATGTCTCTATTAGTTTTGCACATCGAGAGACTGAAATTTTTTCCCATTCCTCCTTGCAAAACAGCTCGAGCTCAGTGAGGTTGGATGGAGAGCATTTGTGAACAGCAGTTTTCAGTTCTTTCCACGATTGGTTTCTCGATTGGATTCAGGTCTGGACTTTGACTTGGCCATTCTAACACCTGGATATGTTTATTTTTGAACCATTCCATTGTAGATTTTGCTTTATGTTTTGGATCATTGTCTTGTTGGAAGACAAATCTCCATCCCAGTCTCAGGTCTTTTGCAGACTCCATCAGGTTCTTCCAGAATGGTCCTGTATTTGGCTCCATCCATCTTCCCATCAATTTTAACCATCTTCCCTGTCCCTGCTGTAGAAAAGCAGGCCCAAACCATGATGCTGCCACCACCATGTTTGACCGTGGGGATGGTGTGTTCAGGGAGTTGCTTTTACGCCAAACATAACGTTTTGCATTGTTGCCAAAAAGTTCAATTTTGGTTTCATCTGACCAGAGCACCTTCTTCCACATGTTTGGTGTGTCTACCAGGTGGCTTGTGGCAAACTTTAAACAACACTTTTTATGGATATCTTTAAGAAATTGCTTTCTCCTTGCCACTCTTCCATAAAGGCCAGATTTGTGCAATATACGACTGATTGTTGTCCTATGGACAGAGTCTCCCACCTCAGCTGTAGATCTCTGCAGTTCATCCAGAGTGATCATGGGCCTCTTGGCTGCATCTCTGATCAGTCTTCTCCTTGTATGAGCTGAAAGTTTAGAGGGACGGCCAGGTCTTGGTAGATTTGCAGTGGTCTGCTACTCCTTCTATTTCAATATTATCGCTTGCACAGTGCTCCTTGGGATGTTTAAAGCTTGGGAAATCTTTTTGTATCCAAATCCGTCTTTAAACTTCTTCACAACAGTATCTCGGACCTGCCTGGTGTGTTCCTTGTTCTTTATGATGCTCTCTGCGCTTTTAACGGACCTCTGAGACTATCACAGTGCAGGTGCATTTATACGGAGACTTGATTAAACACAGGTGGATTGTATAATTTTGCACGCCCAATTTTTCAGTTTTTGATTTGTTAAAAAAGTCTGAAATATCCAATAAATGTCGTTCCACTTCATGATTGTGTCCCACTTGTTGTTGATTCTTCACAAAAAAATATAGTTTTATATCTTTATGTTTGAAGCCTGAAATGTGGCAAAAGGTCGCAAAGTTCAAGGGGGCCGAATACTTTCGCAAGGCACTGTAAATAATGCAAAAACACAGTGGGGAAGAAAGTAAAAGTGCAATATGTGCCATGTGCCATGTAAAAAAGATAAAGTTCCTTGCTCAGAACATATGAAAGCTGGTGGTTCAATATTCCCAGTTAAGAAGTTATGTTGTAGTTATTATAGGAATTATGGTGTGTCGACTATTTCTCTCTATACCATTTGTATTTCATATACCTTTGACTAACGGATGTTCTGATAGGCACTTTAGCATTGCCAGCATAATCTCAGGAGTTGATAGGCTTGAAATCATAAACAGCGCTGTAAATCAAGCATTGCTAAGAGCTGCTGGCAAACGCAGTAAAGTTTGAATGAATGCTTACGAGCCTGCTGCTGCCTACTGCTCTATCAAATCATAGACTTAATTATAATAAAACCCATAAATTGGAGCCTTTGGTCATTAATATGGTCAAATTCGTAAATTATCATTTCGAAAACAAAACATTTATTCTTTCAATGAAATACGGAACCCTTTCATATTTTATCGAACGGGTGACAACCCTAAGTCTAAATATTGCTGTTACACAACCTTCAATGTCATAATTACGTAAAATTCTGGCAAACTAGTTCGCAACGAGCCAGACGGCCCAAACTGTTGTATATACCCTGACTCTGCGTGTGTAACAGAATGGACTTTATGTCCGTCCCCTCGCCCCGACCTGGGCACGAACACTGCACACTTTAACAGTCACCCTCGAAGCATCGTTACCCATCGCTCCACAAAAGCCACAGCCCTTTTTTCACCGATTGAAATGCTATCAGCGCGCACCACCGCTAACTAGCTAGCCATTCCGCATCGGCTACACGTGCAATGAACGCAAGAGAAGTGACAATTTCCCTAGTTAATATTGCCTGCCAACATGCATTTATTTTAACTAAATATGCAGGTTTAAAAATATATATCTCTGTGTATTGATTTTAAGAAAGGCATTGATGTTTATGGTTAGGTACATTCGTGCAACGATTGTGCTTTTTTTCACAAATGAGCTTTTGTTAAATCATCACCCGTTTGGCGAAGTAGGCTGTGATTCGATGATAAATTAACAGGCACCACACAACAAGCTAGTTAACCTAGTAATATCATCAACCACGTGTAGTTAACTAGTGATTTTGTGAAGATTAATTGTTTAAGATAAGTTTAATGCTAGCTAGCAACTTACCTTGGCTCCTTGCTGAACTCGCATAACAGGTAGTCAGCTTGCCACAGTTCTCGTGGAATGCAAAGTAATCGGCGGCTAAAAATGCCGATTACGGTTGTTATGAAAACTTGAAATTGGCCCTAATTAATCGGCGATTCTAATTAATCGGTTGACCTCTACTTTACAAGGCAGCAGTACCCAGCAGAACATAACACACATTGGTAAACAAAATGAGAAAGGGAAAATGCCATACAACACAAAGGCTATCAAGTCTCCATGGAAGCAGATTATGTACAATATGTTACGAATTCCAATGTGTTGTGGCTAACGTTAGCTTGGCGGCTAACGCTAACTAGCCCTAGGAGCTAGGGGTTAAGGTTAAGATTAGGAGTTGGGTTAAAGGGTTTAGGTTAGGGAAAATCTTAGCTAAAAATGTCAAGGTTAGGGGATGGGTTCGCTAACATGCTAAGTTGTTGCAAAGTAGTAAATTGTTGTTAATTAGCTAAAATGCTAAAGTTGTCCGTGATGAGATTCGAACACGCAACCTTTGGTTTACTAGACGTTCGCGTTTTAAGTCTTAAATATGTAACCATACCAAAGATAACGTAAGTTTATTATGTTACGTCTAGTCTATGAGACCAAGTAACACTGAGCAAGAGGAAGAAATGTTTATGTTGGCCTCCAGGGATAACAAATAACAGGCTACTGATTAAAATGTGGATTGCATATTAGAAAATAAACAGTAGTGGTGTGAAGTCAGATGACAAGGGGTCAATCAAGTGACTAATCTGTAAGAAATTTCTTATGACAACGTCTTGACAATTTAGAACAGTCATGTCTGTCATCCACAGACGAACGAGCAAGCGACGTCATTTTTTAATGGAAAATTCTAAATAGATGGGTCATACTTACGATTGTTCTGAATATTGTTGTGCACCCCCAATAAATCCATATTTATCCGTCTGTCTCTCACTGGTATAGACATTTAGTTCCGAGTCCGAGCCGAAGAGGTTGCCTTCTCCATCTGTCAGTGCCAGACTTTCTGTCGTGCCCCGCAAACTTTTGCGGGACTCTGCTGACTTAAGTCCATTGCCTGGTTCTATTTTTGCCATTTAAACCACTAGCTCCCTCTAGCTTACTTCTTCAAATACAATTAGTCAACTAAACCTCCCATTATTTAATTGTAACTTTAGCTAGGTAGCTAGTTTTTGGTTGTCCAACATCTTGTCATAAACTGACCATAGCATCGTCGCAGTTAAATCAGTAACCTTGCTAGCTAGCCTTAATCAAAGCAACTAGCTAGTTATCTCGACTAACTAGTACGCTAATAAACGTTAGCTCGCCAACCAGTTAACGAAAATAAAAACAGAAAGTCAGAATCAATGAATGGCAACTAGATAGCTAGCTGGCTATGTTAGCCAACCGCTAGCACTGCCAGTGAGAAGCATGCCACTAACGTTAACAGTTTAACAAAAACCGGTATACTTCTAATGACGGTTCAGCCCGATAAAACCATTGAAATCAAATGACAATCAATCTCTCACAGGACTGGCACGTCTAAAGAGTTTATGTATAGACAGAAATGATAACCCAGATATGTCACAGGTCTTCTTCTTCTTCGGTGGGGTTTATCAGCGGTTGGCATCCAACGTTATGGTGCATTACCGCCACCAACTGCTGGAGTGTGGGCCGAAGACAGGGAGATAATAAATCCTACCTGACAGCCCTGTTGCTTTAAAAAAAGACAACAACATATTTGAGACTATATCTAAGGAAGTTCTACTCAATAAATGCTTTAAACTAATTCCCTGTATCTCCATCTTCCTCATATGAGATCTCATCCTCTCTCTTTCCCTCTGATACTGCCCACACTGTAGCAACACATGCTCCACGGTCTCTGTTTCCTGGCAATAATAACACTTTCCTGTTGGATACTTTCCTATCACATTTAAAGTCTTATTCAACCGGCTGTGTCCCACCCTTAATCTTGTAAAAATAGTCTCCTCTCTTCTGTACCATCCTGTACTTGAAATAAATGCCTGCCCTTAGTATCTCTACTCCACTGCTCCGGCCATCTCTGCACCATCACTGTCCATATCAGGCGTTTTGCCTCTGCCTTGCTCATTAAAACTACTAAATGCTTGTTTAGCCAGTACATCAACTGCCTCGTTCCCCTCCACCCCCACATGGGCTGGGACTCAATCAATCTTATCTGTATACCCATTTGTCTAATCCTGCCATGGGTTTGTTGTACCTCATAAAGCAGGTCTTGTCTGCTACGTGTGCTAAAGGACAGCAGACTCATCAACACTGCACATGAATCAGAGCAAATAACTACTCTCTCTGGTTTGACTTCCTCCATCCACTGCAAGGCCAACAGTAATAGCCATCAGCTTCACCAAATATACAGTGCCTTCAGAAAGTATTCAGACTCCTAGACTTTTTCCACATTTTGTTATATTGCAGCCTTATTCTAAAATGAATTAAATAAATAAAAATACTCAGCAATCTCCACACAATTCCCCATAATGAGGAATCAAAAACATGTTTTTATAAATGTTTTTATAAAAAACAGAAATACCTTATTTACATACGAATTCAGACAATTTGCTATGAGACCTTGAGATGTTTATACAACTTGATTGGAGTCCACCTGTGGTAAATTCAATTGATTGGACATTATTTGGAAAGGCACACACCTGTCTATATAAGGTCCCACAGTTGACAGTGCAGTTCAGAGTGAAAATCAAGGCATGAGGTCGAGGGAATTGTCTGTAGAGTGATTGTGAATAATGATGCGCGAAGGAGATGGCCGCCGTTTTATGATCCCATAACCAATTGTGCTATTGTTTATGTTTTTTCAGGTTATTTGTAACTTATTTTGTACTTAATATTTCTGACACTGTGTCTTATGATCGAAAAGAGCTTCTTGATATCAGGGAAGCGATTACTCACCCCATACTGAAAGAATTCTTCTTCTTCAATGAGTCGGATGGGAAGGATTTACTCCAGACACCCGACTAGGCCCTCATCCCCGTCATTCACAGGAGGAAAAGATGGAGATATCGTGGGTGACGTTCCGGGTGCATTGTTAGGATCCGGCGTCTAGAGGGTAATCTACCTTCACCATCAATCCTATTAGCCAAAGTACAAACAATCGCTAATAAAATAGACAAACTACAAGCACGTATATCCTACCATCGGGACATTAAAAACTGTAATATCTTATGTTTCACAGAGTCGGGATTGAACGACAACATGATTAATATACAGCTGGCGGGTTTTAAGGTTTTTCAGCAGGATAGAACAGCGGCCTGTGGTAAGATAAGGGGTGGTGGCCTGTGTATATGTGTAAACAACCGCTGGTGCACGAAATCTAAGGAAGTTTCAAGGTTTTCCTGCTCCTAGTGGCCGGGGACTTTGATGCAGGGAAACTTAAATCACTTTTACCTAATTTCTATCAGCATGTTAAATGTGCAACCAGAGGGAAAAAAACTCTGGACCACCTATACTCCACACACAGAGACGCATACAAAGCTGTCCCTCACCCTCCATTTGGAAAATCTGACCATAATTCTATCCTCCTGATTCCTGCTTACAAGCAAAAACTAAAGCAGGAAGCACCAGTGACTCGGTCAATAAGAAAGTGGTCAGATGAAGCAGATGCTAAGCTACAGGACTGTTTTGCTAGCACAGACTGGAATATGTTCCGGGATTCTTCCGATGGCATTGAGGAGCACACCACATAAGTCACTGGCTTCATCAATAACTGCATCGATGACGTCGTCCCTACAGTGACTGTGCGTACATTCCACAACCAAAAGCCATGGATTACAGGCAACATCCTCACTGAGCTTTCAAGGAGCGGGACTCTAACTCAGAAATGATAAGAAATCCCGCTATGCCCTCCGACGATCCATCAAACAGGCAAAGCATCAATACAGGACTAAGATTGAATGGAGTACACTGGCTCCGACGCTCGTCGGAGGTGGCAGGGCTTGCAAACTATTATAGACTACAAAGGGAAAAACAGCTACGAATTGCCCAGCGACACGAACCTACCAGACGAGCTCGCTTCGAGGCAAGTAACACTGAAACATGCATGAGAGCACCAGCTGTTCCGGACGACTGTGTGATCACGCTCTCCGTAGCCCATGTGAGTAAAACCTTTAAACAGGCCAACATTCACAAGGCCGCAGGGCCAGACGGATTACCAGGACGTGTACTCCAAGCATGCACTGACCAACTGGCAAGTGTCTTCACTGACATTTTCAACCTGTCCCTGACTGTGTCTGTAATACCAACATGTTTCAAGCAGACCCCCATAGTCCATGTGACCAAGAACACTAAGGTAATCTGCCTAAATAACTACCGACCCGTAGCACTCACATCTGTAGCCATGAAGTGCTTTGAAAGGCTGGTCATGGCTCACATCAAAATCATTATCCCAGAAACCTTAGACCCATGCCAATTTGAATACCGTCCCAACAGAGCCAAAGATGATTCAATCTCTATTGCACTCAATACTACACATTCCCACCTGGACAAAAGGAACACCTATGTGAGAATGTTATTCATTCACTACAGCTAAGCTAAGGACCCTGGGACTAAACACCTCCCTCTGCAACTGGATCCTGGACTTCCTGACGAGCCGCTCCCAGGTGGTAAAGGTAGGGAACAACTCATCTGCCACGCTGATCCTCAACAGGGGCCCCTCAGGGGTGCATGCGCAGTCCCCTCCTGTACTCCCTGTTCACTTATGACTGCATGGTCAGTCATAACTCCAACTTCATCATCAAGTTCACCGATGACACAACAGCCTGATCACGGACAACGATGAGACAGCCTGTGGGGAGGAGGTCAAAGACCTGGCCACGTTGTGCAAGGACAACAACCTCTCCCTCAACATATCAAGACAAAGGAGATGATTGTGGACTACAGGAAATGGAGGACCGAGCACGCCCCCATTCCCATCTACGGGGCAGGTTGTGGAACAGGTTGAGAGCTTCAAGTTCCTTGGTGTCCACATCACCAACAAACTATTATGGTCCAAACACACTAAGACAGTCGTGAAGGGGGAACGACAAAGCCTATTCCTCCTCAGGAGACTCAAAAGATTTGGCATGGGTCCTCAGATCCTCAAAAGGTTCTACATCTGCACCCTCGAGAGCATCCTGTCTGGTTGCATCACTGCCTGGTATGGCAACTGCTCGGCCTCCGACCTCAAGGCACTACAGAGGGTAGTGCGTACGGCCCAGTACATCACTGGGGCCAAGTCGAGGTCCAAAAGGCTTCTTACCAGCTTCTATCCCCAAGCCATATGACTCCTGAACAGCTAATCAAAGGGCTACCCAGACCAATATTTACTCTGCTGATACTCTCTGTTTATAATCTTTGCATAGTCACTTTAACTCCACCTACATGTATATATTACCACAATTACCTTAACTAACCGGTGCCCCCGCACATTGACTCTGTACCAGTACATCTTGTATATAACCTTGCTTGTTATTTTACTACTGCTGTTTAATGATTTGTTACTTTTATTTTCTACTTATCTATTTTTTACTTAACACTTTAAAAAAATCTTAACTTCTTAAGCATTGTTGGTCAAGGGCTTAAAGTAAGCATTGCAATGTAAGGTAGTTCGGCGTGTGTGACAAATACAATTTGATTTGATAGAGCTCCAAGAACAGGATTGTGTCGAGGCACAGATGTGGGGAAGTGTACAAAACATTTCTGCAGCATTGAAGGTCCACAAGAACACAGTGGCCTCCATCATTCTTAAATGGAAGAAGTTTGGAACCACCAAGACTCTTCCTAGAGCTGGCCGCCCGGCCGAACTGAGAAATCGAGGGAGAGGGGCCTTGATCAGGGATGTAACCAAGAACCCGATGGTCACTCTGACAGAGCTCTAGAGTTCCTCTTTGGAGATGGGAGAACCTTCAAGAAGGACAACCATCTCTGCAGCACTCCCCAGTAAGAGGCACATGGAGTTTGCCAAAAGGCACCTAAAGATTCTCAGATCATGAGAAACAAGATTCTTTGGGCTGATGAAACCAATATTGAACTCTTTGGCCTCAATTCCAAGCATCACATCTGGAGGAAACTTGGCACCATCCCTACAGTGAAGCATGGTAGTGGCAGCATCATGCTGCGGGGATGTTTTTCAGCGGCAGGGACTGGGAGACTAGTCAGGATAGAGGAAAAGATAACAGAGCAAAGTCCAGAGAGATCCTTGATAAAAACCTGCTCCAGAGCGTTCAGGACCTCAGACTGGGGTGACGGTTCACCTTTCCAACAGGACAATGACCCTAAGCACACAGTCAAGGCAATGCAGGAGTGGCTTCGGAAGGAGCCTCTGAATGTCCTTGAGTGGCCCAGCCAGACTCCGGACTTAAACACGATCGAACATCTCTGGAGAGACCTGAAATAGCTGTGCAGCAACGCTCTCCATCCAACCTGACAGAGCTTGAGAGGATCTACAGAGAAGAATTTGAGAAACTACCCAAACACAGGTGTAGCGTCATACCCAAGAAGACTCGAGGGCTGCCAAAGGTGCTTCAACAAAGTACTGATGTGGACACCAAGGGTCTGAATACTTATGGAAATGTGATAATTCAGTTTAGCATTTTTTATAAATTAGCAAACATTTCTAAAAACCTGTTTTTGCCCTGTCATTATGGGGTATTGTGTGTAGATTGATGAGGGTAAAAACAGTTTAATAAATGTTTGAATAAGCCTGTACCCTAACAAAATGTGGAATAAGTCAAGGGGTCTGACTACTTTCCGAAGGCACTGTATACAGCCAAATGATCTGTAATACGTGTCCTGACTGACATCCCACATTCCTGCACTACAAATGCTGACCCTGTGCATCCTGTCCTTGGATCTTTTGAACCATCTGTGTAAATGGCCACAAAATCCTGATACACAGTATCCATACATCTCTTAAACAAATCAGATGGATCAACACCCTTCCTATCTGTCTGTAGTCTCTCCAACACTTCTAGATCAACTACTGGAGGCGGTAGAAGCCATGGTGGATTTATAGGAATAGCTACCGTTGGACTAAACTCCCTTCCATACAGTCCCATCTTCTTCACCTAAGTATTACCCACCCACCCATAGCTTGTGTTCTGTCCTCGCTGATGTTCCCGGCATGCTTGTAAAATCCCTTTCGCAGGATGAGACACCCCATGTCCCTGTAGGTTGACCCAATATTTCATGCCAGCTGCTGTCTCAACCTGTTATGGCTGCAACCCTTTGTTCTCAATTTCCGCCTGAAGACATACCCAAATCTAACTGCCTGTAGCTCAGCCCCAGAGGCAAGGATATGCATATTCTTGGTATCATTTGAATGGAAACATTCTGAAGTTTGTGGAAATGTTAATTGAATGTAGGAGAATATAACACAGTAGATCTGGTGGAAGAAAAGAGAAAGAAAGAGCATACGTTTTCTGTTTTTTATTGTTGTAGTATCATCTTTCACATGTACTAGAATAGCCACACAGTCAGATAGGATGCTGGAGATAATTTTGATGGATAACAGGGCAACTGTAGGTGTGCAAAGTTTGAGACTGATAACTTCAGGAATGGGTGAGCTACATGACATTTAGCATGAAGTCCCCCAGGTGTCCCACACAAGTTGCCCAAATGTACCCAAGTGGGCGAATTGGTGAAATTACCTATAACTATATACAGCAGTGCAAATAACTATATACACCATATCAAAAAGCAATTCTAACACACACACACAAAAATTTTTAAAAAAATATTAGAAAAAAAACATTAAAAAAAAAACAGTACACACCCCTTGGAAGTCCTCGTCATAATATTTTGCTGCCTGTGCCATGTCCCATAGCAGTCTCTTTCTGATGTAAAGCAGAGGCAAACTGAACAAGTGGTGCATTTCATGCGACACAGAACACAACGACGCCTCCATGCTGTGCCCTTTTGGCTCTGAGGCACAGTCATGCCTGCAGTAATGAACTGTGGCATATGAACACCACTGGGGGCACAGGTAGAGCGGGCAGCTTGGCACCGGGGCCTCCCAGTCGGAGTCGCTATCACTGTGAAAGAAAACATAAAAAAAATACTTGTATTGTATGAGCCTTTTATCATCACATAAAATAAAAACAGATATGTATTGATTGTATATATATATATATATATACACACAACAATGGCCGGAGTTGAATGGAACACCTTAGTGACTGTTCCCTCTGCTCTATACAATCAATACATATCTGTTTATATATACACACACACACACACACACACACACACACACAAAAACAAACTACACATTTCATTGCAATTTTTAATTTTTTTTTTTTTAAATATGTTTTATATATAATATATATATATTTTTATATTTCATAAAACGGCATTAGCACTTACCCGTCCAGAAGTACGTCCTGTCCTTGCAGAAACAGCTCCTCAGTTTGTTTGAATCATAACACTCCAAGATTCCTCAAACAAAAAATCTGTCTCACTTTCACTTTTAGAGTTTGACTTCGCTTTACATGAAGTATTCGCCAGGATATCCAGAGGAATGCACTGAAACCCACCATGACGAAATAAACGATTGTTTACAGGGGCGAATCACGCCGAATGCTCCGTAAAAAATTGATAGAGATGGAATTCACTGCACAAATAGTTTACAAAATGTTTAGATTTAGGCTATAAAAATGGATTTTATCAAATAAAACGGCACTTCATTTGATCAATGGGATACTCAGGAAGAGAAATAAGAGCAAGATATCAGAATGTAAGTCATAATTTTACCTTCAGATGTAAATGTGTAAAAACTGTCATGGCAGAAAATGTTTCTGTTCTCGATTGCTCTTCTCAAACAAAAGCATGGGATTTGTTCTCTGTAATAGCTATTTTAAAGATGAAAGATTCTAATCTTTTGAAGGGTGTAAGACACTTGCATTTTCAAGAATGTTTAATGCTACGAAATTGTATTTTTAGTTGTCACTCTGAAATTTCCCCTGATGTTGGTCCCTGTAGGGGGACAGCAGCCATAACAGGTTTATGCAATGGCATATCAAATCAAATTAAATCAAATTTTATTTGTCACATACACATGGTTAGCAGATGTTAATGCGAGTGTAGCGAAATGCTTGTGCTTCTAGTTCCGACAATGCAGTAATAACCAACAAGTAATCTAACTAACAATTCCAAAACTACTGTCTTATACACAGTGTAAGGGGATAAAGAATATGTACATAAGGATATATGAATGAGTTTTTTTTATTTCACCTTTATTTAACCAGGTAGGCAAGTTGAGAACAAGTTCTCATTTACAATTGCGACCTGGCCAAGATAAAGCAAAGCAGTTCGACAGATACAACGACACAGAGTTACACATGGAGTAAAACAAACATACAGTCAATAATACAGTATAAACAAGTCTATATACAATGTGAGCAAATGAGGTGAGAAGGGAGGTAAAGGCAAAAAAGGCCATGGTGGCAAAGTAAATACAATATAGCAAGTAAAACACTGGAATGGTAGTTTTGCAATGGAAGAATGTGCAAAGTAGAAAGAAAAATAATGGGGTGCAAAGGAGCAAAATAAATAAATTAATTAAATACAGTTGGGAAAGAGGTAGTTGTTTGGGCTAAATTATAGGTGGGCTATGTACAGGTGCAGTAATCTGTAAGATGCTCTGACAGTTGGTGCTTAAAGCTATTGAGGGAGATAAGTGTTTCCAGTTTCAGAGATTTTTGTAGTTCGTTCCAGTCATTGGCAGCAGAGAACTGGAAGGAGAGGCGGCCAAAGAAAGAATTGGTTTTGGGGGTGACTAGAGAGATATACCTGCTGGAGCGTGTGCTACAGGTGGGAGATGCTATGGTGACCAGCGAGCTGAGATAAGGGGGACTTTACCTAGCAGGGTCTTGTAGATGACATGGAGCCAGTGGGTTTGGCGACGAGTATGAAGCGAGGGCCAGCCAACGAGAGCGTACAGGTCGCAATGGTGGGTAGTATATGGGGCTTTGGTGACAAAACGGATTGCACTGTGATAGACTGCATCCAATTTGTTAAGTAGGGTATTGGAGGCTATTTTGTAAATGACATCGCCAAAGTCGAGGATTGGTAGGATGGTCAGTTTTACAAGGGTATGTTTGGCAGCATGAGTGAAGGATGCTTTGTTGCGAAATAGGAAGCCAATTCTAGATTTAACTTTGGATTGGAGATGTTTGATATGGGTCTGGAAGGAGAGTTTACAGTCTAACCAGACACCTAAGTATTTGTAGTTGTCCACGTATTCTAAGTCAGAGCCGTCCAGAGTAGTGATGTTGGACAGGCAGGTAGGTGCAGGTAGCGATCGGTTGAAGAGCATGCATTTAGTTTTACTTGTATTTAAGAGCAATTGGAGGCCACGGAAGGAGAGTTGTATGGCATTGAAGCTTGCCTGGAGGGTTGTTAACACAGTATCCAAAGAAGGGCCGGAAGTATACAGAATGGTGTCGTCTGCGTAGAGGTGGATCAGAGACTCACCAGCAGCAAGAGCGACCTCATTGATGTATATAGAGAAGAGAGTCGGTCCAAGAATTTAACCCTGTGGCAACCCCATAGAGACTGCCAGAGGTCCGGACAGCAGACCCTCTGATTTGACACACTGAAATCTATCAGAGAAGTAGTTGGTGAACCAGGCGAGGCAATCATTTGAGAAACCAAGGCTGTCGAGTCTGCCGATGAGGATGTGGTGATTGACAGAGTCGAAAGCCTTGGCCAGATCAATGAATACGGCTGCACAGTAATGTTTCTTATCGATGGCGGTTAAGATATCGTTTAGGACCTTGAGCGTGGCTGAGGTGCACCCATGACCAGCTCTGAAACCAGATTGCATAGCAGAGAAGGTATGGTGAGATTCGAAATGGTCGGTAATCTGTTTGTTGACTTGGCTTTCGAAGACCTTAGAAAGGCATGGTAGGATAGATATAGGTCTATAGCAGTTTGGGTCAAGAGTGTCCCCCCCTTTAAAGAGGGGGATGATCGCAGCTGCTTTCCAATCTTTGGGAATCTCAGACGACACGAAAGAGAGGTTGAACAGGCTAGTAATAGGGGTGGCAACAATTTCGGCAGATAATATTAGAAAGAAAGGGTCCAGATTGTCTAGCCCGGCTGATTTGTAGGGGTCCAGATTTTTCAGCTCTATCAGAACATCAGCTGAACGGATTTGGGAGAAGGAGAAATGGGGAAGGCTTGGGCGAGTTGCTGTTGGGGGTGCAGTGCTGTTGACCGGGGTAGGAGTAGCCAGGTGGAAAGCATGGCCAGCCGTAGAAAAATGCTTATTGAAATTCTCAATTATGGTGGATTTATCAGTGGTGACAGTGTTTCCTATCTTCAGTGCAGTGGGCAGCTGGGAGGAGGTGTTCTTATTCTCCATGGACTTTACAGTGTCCCAGAACTTTTTTGAGTTAGTGTTGCAGGAAGCAAATTTCTGCTTGAAAAAGCTAGCCTTGGCTTTTCTAACTGCCTGTGTATAACGGTTTCTAGCTTCCCTGAACAGCTGCATATCACGGGGGCTGTTCGATGCTAATGCAGAACGCCATAGGATGTTTTTGTGTTGGTTAAGGGCAGTCAGGTCTGGGGAGAACCATGGGCTATATCTGTTCCTGGTTCTAAATTTCTTGAATAGGGCATGTTTATTTACGATGGTTAGGAAGGCATTTAAAAAAATATCCAGACATCCTCTACTGACGGGATGAGATCAATATCCTTCCAGGATACCCCGGCCAGGTCGATTAGAAAGGCCTGCTCGCTGAAGTGTTTCAGGGAGCGTTTTACAGTGATGAGTGGAGGTCGTTTGACCGCTGACCCATTACGGATGCAGGCAATGAGGCAGTGATCGCTGAGATCTTGGTTGAAGACAGCAGAGGTGTATTTAGAGGGGAAGTTGGTTAGGATGATATCTATGAGGGTGCCCGTGTTCAAGGCTTTGGGGGGGGTACCTGGTAGGTTCATTGATAATTTGTGTGAGATTGAGGGCATCAAGTTTAGATTGTAGGATGGCTGGGGTGTTAAGCATGTTCCAGTTTAGGTCGCCTAGCAGCACGAGCTCTGAAGATAGATGGGGGGCAATCAGTTCACATATGGTGTCTAGAGCACAGCTGGGGGCAGAGGGTGGTCTATAGCAGGCGGCAACGGTGAGAGACTTGTTTTTAGAGAGGTGGATTTTTAAAAGTAGAAGTTCAAATTGTTTGGGTACAGACCTGGATAGTAGGACAGAACTCTGCAGGCTATCTTTGCAGTAGATTGCAACACCGCCCCTTTGGCAGTTCTATCTTGTCTGAAAATGTTGTAGTTTGGAATTAAAATTTCTGAATTTTTGGTGGTCTTCCTAAGCCAGGATTCAGACACAACTAGAACATCCGGGTTGGCAGAGTGTGCTAAAGCAGTGAATAGAACAAACTTAGGGAGGAGACTTCTAATGTTAACATGCATGAAACCAAGGCTATTACGGTTACAGAAGTCATCAAAAGAGAGCGCCTGGGGAATATGAGTGGAGCTAGGCACTGCAGGGCCTGGATTCACCTCTACATCGCCAGAGGAACATAGGAGGAGAAGAATAAGGGTGCGGCTAAAAGCAATAAGAATTGGTCGTCTGGAACGTCTGGAACAGAGAGTAAAAGGAGGTTTCTGGGGGCGATAAAATAGCATCAAGGTATAATGTACAGACAAAGGTATGGTAGGATGTGAATACAGTGGAGGTAAACCTAGGTATGGTGTGATGTGATGGTACAGAGCAGCATAGGCAAGATACAGTAGATGGTATCGAGTACAGTATATACATATGAGATGAGTATGTAAACAAAGTGGCTTAGTTAAAGTGGCTAGTGATACATGTATTACATAAGGATGCAGTCGATGATATAGAGTACAGTATATACGTATGCATATGAAATGAATAATGTAGGGTAAGTAACATTATATAAGGTAGCATTGTTTAAAGTGGCTAGTGATATATTTACATCATTTCCCATCAATTCCCATTATTAAAGTGGCTGGAGTTGAGTCAGTGTCAGTGTGTTGGCAGCAGCCACTCAATGTTAGTGGTGGCTGTTTAACAGTCTGATGGCCTTGAGATAGAAGCTGTTTTTCAGTCTCTCGGTCCCAGCTTTGATGGACCTGTACTGACCTCGCCTTCTGGATGATAGCGGGGTGAACAGGCAGTGGCTCGGGTGGTTGATGTCCTTGATGATCTTTATGGCCTTCCTGTAACATCGGGTGGTGTAGGTGTCCTGGAGGGCAGGTAGTTTGCTTCCGGTGATGCGTTGTGCAGACCTCACTACCCTCTGGAGAGCCTTACGGTTGAGGGCGGAGCAGTTGCCGTACCAGGCGGTGATACAGCCCGCCAGGATGCTCTCGATTGTGCATCTGTAGAAGTTTGTGAGTGCTTTTGGTGACAAGCCGAATTTCTTCAGCCTCCTGAGGTTGAAGAGGCACTGCTGCGCCTTCTTCACGATGCTGTCTGTGTGAGTGGACCAATTCAGTTTGTCTGTGATGTGTATGCCGAGGAACTTAAAACTTGCTACCCTCTCCACTACTGTTCCATCGATGTGGATAGGGGGGTGTTCCCTCTGCTGTTTCCTGAAGTCCACAATCATCTCCTTAGTTTTGTTGACGTTGAGTGTGAGGTTATTTTCCTGACACCACACTCCGAGGGCCCTCACCTCCTCGTCGTTGTTGGTAATCAAGCCTACCACTGTTGTGTCATCCGCAAACTTGATGATTGAGTTGGAGGCGTGCGTGGCCACGCAGTCGTGGGTGAACAGGGAGTACAGGAGAGGGCTCAGAATGCACCCTTGTGGGGCCCCAGTGTTGAGGATCAGCGGGGAGGAGATGTTGTTGCCTACCCTCACCACCTGGGGGCGGCCCGTCAGGAAGTCCAGTACCCAGTTGCACAGGGCGGGGTCGAGACCCAGGGTCTCGAGCTTGATGACGAGCTTGGAGGGTACTATGGTGTTGAATGCCGAGCTGTAGTCGATGAACAGCATTCTCACATAGGTATTCCTCTTGTCCAGATGGGTTAGGGCAGTGTGCAGTGTGGTTGAGATTGCATCCCCCATCTGCACCCGTAGTTCAGCCACTGGGGAGGTCTGAAATGACACACTACATATTCCTTGTCCCTGTATGACATCTAGCCTTTCCAATGAGATGCGGGCTGCCGAACCATACACTATACTGCCATAGTCTATTACAGATTGGATCAATGCAACATACATGGTCCTCAATGAAGAAGGCCCAGCTCCCCACTCCTTCCCCGTCAGACAGAGCAACACATTTAGCACCTTCATACACTTTCCCACCACGCTCTCAATGTGTTCTGCCCAGGTCAGTCTGGTGTCAAAGTATACCCCAAGGATCCTGAAGGACCCCACCCTCTCCAAGTTTCTCCCATATAACCTCAAGCATACCTCATCTCCCACCTTCCTCCTGGGAAAGGACACTGTCTGAGTTTTCTCGACGGAGAATCTAAATTCCCACATTAATGCCCACATGGTCCCATCTCTTAACACTTCAGCATTGACAACTTCCCCAATCAACTCTTTTATCACAGCCAGCAACCTTATAGGACTCATCGCCCCAACTCCCCCATCCTCCCTAAACTTCAGAATCACTTTATTATGCACCTCCTCACCTTGGTGCTCCCCTCGCAACTTATCTCGCACATCCTCTGCACTCTCTACCCCTGAACTGCCGCTAGCGTTTGGAAACTGTTTCTCTCCTCAAACTTCATTTTCTGTCTTCTCTCTGCCTCCATAAACCCCTTTCTCTCCTGCTTTCTTTTTCTCTTTCCTACTCCACCTTTTATTTGTACCGCTATTCTCCATACTTGATTCACTTTCTTCTCCCATCACTATCTCCTACCATCTCATACCACAGCCTTGCCGAACCACCTCCACACCGAGTAAAGTTAGCTTGTTTGTTTATCAATGATTGATACTGGAGCTCTGATCAACCCAAGTCAACAACCATCGCCAGCAATTCACCTGTGTACCAGAAAGCGTCACAGGGCTATAAAGCTGAAGCATCCTTTTAGAACATCTTCTCACCACCAAATATGGTAGTCAGAAGAAGTCCAGTCGCGGATAGTGGGAGAGGATTGAACTAGGTGAAACTGGGCTGACATTCTGCTCATATTCTCATCGATGAAACATCTGATCTCAATACCTTTTTCTGTTCCCAAAACTAAAATCTGTTACAAACACAGTGTAGTAAGTTTATAGACTTAACACGTTGCAAAAGTATTTAAAAATGGCATTGTTTAGAAGGAGTGCAAGGTTGAATTGTCTTTATGCACACGCGCACTTCACAGAAGAGGCGTTCCCTAACGGAAATATGCAAATACATGCTACAACGGCCAATAAGATCTCGCTAGCTTGGCTTTAGTCACCTCCTTGCTTGTTCTGCCCACTATATTTCATTTGCTCTCATTGTAAATTACACTGATCTAGGGTTAGTGATAAATATCTTCGGAGGATGTTTCAGAGCTGCTAGCGTCAGCTGACTGTCATGGAGGCGAAGACCTCATTCGGGCTCGTTTCTTATTTTGGAAAGTATGAAAAAGATTGGATACATTTAGTTCTCGGAAACCACATCAATATGGTAAAGAATTATTCTGCATGTGATGTGTGCATATCATATGGATGTGGTTCCGGACAGGCTAAACACTTGTCCTGAGGTTGTGCGATCTTCTGCACAGCTAGACTACAACAAAGATCACCCGAAACGTGCCCATAAATCTCAACTGCTGCGTCAGCTGTTTTGTTCTTTAACTACCATGCTCTTAACTTATATTTGTTGCCACCTACCAATGCATTTAGCTAGCTACATGTCCCAAAGTACTGCTCCAAGAGATGGGCTAAAAGTAAAATACTATACTTAATTGAGTGCACTGGGGTAAATGGTTCCACAGAAATGTAATTATAACAAACTCATTGGATAACTCTCAATTGTGGTCTGGCTTCAATCCTTCCAAAATGACAGGTGCAGGTGGTAGGGGAACTGTTTAGCCCAGGTTTGCCAAAGTATATGTCGTCTCCCTTACGCAAAAAAAAAATGTAAATAATGCTGTGGTCATTTGGTTAATTGTTCAGCAGTCTTATGACTTGGGGGTAGAAGCTGTTAAGGAGCCTTTTGGTCCTAGACTTCGCACTCCTGTACCGCTTGCTGTGCGGTAGCAGAGAAAACAGTCTATGACTTGGGTGACGGGAGTCTTTGACAGGTGCGTCAATAGACTCTAAATCATTTTTAAACCTCTTCTGTGCATGTGCAAATAGCTGACCTGATATCAACTAAAGCCCTCTTGGGCAAATACGGGATACTCCTTCAAGTTTAATTATTGCAAAAATGTATTTGATAATGCCTGATGGAATAAAATAATGAAAATTCATTTTATTCATAAATAAAGCTAATAATAGATCGATAATATTAATAAATCACTCCTAGTGCTCATGGCTGTCTGGCTAGAACATCACTAATCATCCTGGACACCGTGCCAGTTTAGATTATACACATCTCACTTATGAGATTGGCTCTATTTTGAGAAGTCTGTCTTTAGTAGTGTGCAGGAGAGAAAACCCATGAGATGGCACTGGCACAATAGGTTGGCTAGCACATGTCCATCTCGTGGTTTAAGGGCACTCCTTTCATGCTCAGCCTCCACTGGCAGCAATGTTCATTATGTGGGTGGATATGGAAATAGGTTTGGCATCTATATTCAATACATAGCCTGCAGATATGGGCCTGTTTTGGTGGTGACACACTAGTGTGTTCCAAGGTCACACAGGCTCATATGCCATATTGTCTGACACATGTGGAAAAAGAGAGTGAGTGAAAGAGAGATGAAGATAGAGATTAACTGAGAAAGAGAAGGACATGGTAGAAAATATGATTACAAAAAAGGTATGCGCAAGACAATGACAGAGGGGATAGTGGATGGTCTTTCTTGCAATTATGTGACAAAATAAGAAACAAAAATAAAATTGTGACTAATCTGGACCAGTGGCTTTGGTAGGCCGTCTTCCACGTAATGGAGATCGTCACACAATTGAGGGTCAGGTTAGCTCTTACATTATGCCAAAATCCTTTGATGAATGCTTGGGAGGTATTCCAGGATATTTGCAAGGGGTTGCCAGCATGCTAGCCCCGATGGGTTGAAAGGGGGACCAGCATTTGACCATGACAGTAAGGCAAACTCATTAAGCCCATACCAATCAAGACAGGTCTAAAATAGCTCAGCCTCATAGAGCTGACCTCACGAGTGGTGGTTAATCTGCAGGCTGGGCACTGTTTCACACTGCCAGTGAAATTTGTTACAGGCAATGCCATCACATGGAATGCTGCAATCAACAGCAGTGCACAATCTCATGACTGTCTCATATTGGTAAACACAGGGAACGTGCGCCTGTATAACAACTAGGTTTTGTGGGAAACTGGTTTTAGCATCTACTCATAAGGCATACTCACAAACATGTATTTTAGTACAAATACTAGATTCTTTATTTGAATATTTTACAACTTTGAAAACACATTTACAGAAACTAGTTCTGCATTATTACACTTAACACACATGTAGCTTTCATACTGAAACATTGCTTGCTAGAGAACAAAATAAATAAATAAATAAACTTGTCTTGACTGCAGAAGCGTCACTGAAAAACTGAGCATGGACAGAAAAAGCAGGACATAATTGAACACTGAGCAACATACAAGTGGAAACGAGACTGGCTTGCACTACCAGACAAGGCCTCTTGATAGGACGGTAAAATATCCATTTGTTAAGGCGGAATCGGTCCTCACCATTATCAATAAACAGCACTACAACCCGCCCCGCACTTCCTGGTTCAGCACATGTAACAGAAAAGTGTCCTTAAACCATAGAGAACTTCATCTCAAAATCAGATATTAAGCTAATTATTCATTAACACATAATGATCCCTCACTGTCAGAAAGAGTAAAAAAACGAGTTGTGTTGGGTTACTAAAATTGCATGTTTAAGTGTTTGAAAGACAACTTTTAAATGAAGGTGAGCAAATCAGATAGACATTTGGAGGCGAGGCAAGCAAGCTGTGTGAGACAGGGGCACATTTGCAGGTAAGCAAATTCCAATAGTACAAATAGCTTGGACAAAGACAGCTTGTCATGCAAAGACAGAATGCATAGGACAGATGAAATTCATGAAATTAAGTCTAAGGCTACCGAAAAAAATAGTTTAAAAAAATTTAAATAGTATTTACTCCACAAATGTAACAATTGATGTTCTTTTCAATTATTTGTATGCTGAAATAAGCAAGATCAATAGTGACAACATTGGTCTCCATTACACTGTTAGCCTGACTGAAGGGTTTAGATAAGAAGCTGTACCCTGGTCATGCTTGTGAAGCTATGGCTTTCCATCTTTGGTTTCTTTAAGGATTCAAAAACCTGCATTGTTGTTTGTTTCTCATACACTACCCATCACATAAATAGAGCCACACACACATGATCAAACCCGTTCTGGTCACATTGAATTTTAGGCACAACTAAAAAGACACCTGAGTGGTCTTCTGACTGTTTTGCACCAAAAATACGAGTGGCCATCGTTCTCCACAAGCAGAATGACGGTTTAACTGTCAAACTGATATGCTCTCAATTTTAAAATACATTTTATGTTACAGTATAGGTGCAGATATTTCTCCAAACCCAAATGAAAACATGAAAGAAAATAAGTTTCTCTTTGGTGCACTGGCTTCATAACATGGGCAAACATTGGCTAACAATGCAGACAGGTGTTTATTCTGCTATTATGAAGAAGAAACAAAAGCATGCTAAGAACAGAACAGGATGATCAACTTCTAGCTTTCATGAAATTGCACACACACACACACAAATACAGTATTAAACATTTAATTGACCAAATAAAAGCAGCAGGTAAATTGTTATTGGGAGACAGAACAACAACTATTTTGAGATGACACCCACCACACAAAGACTGATTCTTGTTTAATAGTAAGATGGCATGATTCTCATTTGCCATCCATGGAGCAAAAATATAGCTTCACAAAAGAATCACAGGGTAAATCCATATGTTGGATGATATTTCAACTGTCACATCAATGGCTATCAAACTAATAACATTAAGTTATAAAAATAAAACTTTGTTTAATAATTCATACCTGACCTAGTGTTTCGGTTGAAAGCATTCCTAGATGCTACCATTAGCATTGCAAGTTAACACATATCAACAACAGACATTCAAACATGAACCTATACCCACTTTTTACACACAATCATTTCATGGCCCTGACACGCTGCTACCGAGTCAAACATGATCATGGTATGAACACGTCAACATCGTGGCTCTTTCGGCCCATGGAAGGGAGGGATTGAGAGTATTTACTTCAAGGTTCAACCCTTTATAGATTGTGAATGCTTGTGTACACATCTGGCACAACAGCAAAATAACCATCCTCATCAGTGACAAAGTAAAGACACTCTCTGCCTTGTTTACATGACACACAATATTTACAAACCCATGAGGATGTGCGCACCAGGAGAACAGTTCAGACTAGCCTATAGGTGGCACTCTGGAGAGATCTCTGCTAGTGGAGCTAGTACATTATACTGGCCAGCTACCCCTTTATCCTAATTAAAGACCCTGACGCGCTGATCTACATCCTTTCTGATCACAAGTCACTGTAACCTCTCTAAACCCCGCAACAACCCAGCCCCTCTCAATTCCACAGTCTTAGAATTCATCCACACACACAGACGACTTGGAACAGATAGTCACACAGCTACAACACAGACAGACAATCAAAATGTATAGGCAACACAACCACATCTCCCCAACAACTCCAAAGCATGGCTTATTTGATTTATAACACCACTGCTTGTTTCAGGGCTACCGACCGCAACTCCCTGTAAAAGCAAACTTGCCTACACTCAGGACTGCCATTCAGTCGTAGTCTGAATGTGGGGAACCAACATGCCGTTCTGCATCACGATCAACATGAGAAAGTCCTTACAGCCTGCCTCCTCACTACAGTCCCAAAACAAAACGGAAGAATAGAGATGGAGTCCAATTCTGTGGTGAGGAGTGTGTGTTCTATTTTGTGGCTGTGAGATAGAAACGTCAGTGAAGGAATGGGGGGGCTACCCAGTCTGTCCAACAGGAAGCAATGCATTTGAGAAGGAGCCAGGTGGAAGACTGAGAGGGAAGGAAGTGAACAGTTCCAATAAACATCACACACACTTAGTCTGTGTATTCTGCCACAATGGACAGCAGCACCGTGATGTCATCAGGCTTCCCCCCTGCAGGACACAAGAGAACGTATTAAATCGGCTTTCCAGAGTTCAAAGTCAACGTTGAATGGCCCAATCTTCAAACTGACAGTGAACATAAAATAGTGGTGCTGGAGGTGTTATTAGGGACGTAAAGAACTTCCCAAGAACCTGATACGTACCTCTTACATTCAGACCATTGTCACAGGCAAACTGAGCGAAAGGGGACATGTAGTTGGGGTCATAGGCCAGTTCATGGGCTTGCTTTGCAATGCTCTGTGCGGTCTGCTGGATACTGTCATAGTTGGTACTCTGAGAAATACAAACATTAGCATTAGGACCAGAGAAATGTGTGCAGGTATTTACTAAAGTGAATGTGTAGATATAAGAGTGTGTGCCAGCAGTTATGAGGTACTGTGATGTGTTACCTTGAGCTTTTTGAGCGCTTGCAGGATCATGTAGTCGGGCATGTTGTCGAAGAGGCCATCCGAGGCAGTCAGGATGATGTCACCCAGCTGGACGTCGAAGGAGGAGCTGTCAGCGGCCTCAGGGCTGGTGAAGAAAACAAACAGGATAGGACTGTCAGTGAGGACCAGCTAGAGGGCACTAGAAAGCTGCTACCAGACAGTAATAGTGCTCCTCACAAACAGAAATAGGATCAGGAGGAAGCAGGTCAAAAGTGACTGTGCGCCAGAGGGACAGCTGATGGCTGGGTAATAAGACACTCGATTTCGCCTGGAACACAGTGGAACAGTCACTGCTCCAGCCGCACCCTCCCAGCATGCTCACTTGCTTCTAGTAAGGTTATCAGGTATATTTCGTGGGAGCTGGCAGTACCCTCTGATTCCACCAAGACTGTCGTTTTACTATAACCGTCTCAGCTGACCTGGCCGTCCTGGGACTTGGCGTCAATGAGGACAGTTTGAGTCAACAGGTTGCCTGGAAAATTCTAACTCAATGACCTGAAAATGTTATTTGACCAGATGAGACTATAACAACACTTCGTCAGTCAGATACTGTATCTCCTCCTGAAATAACAGTTTCACCCTATTAAACCCCCTCCATGCCAGAAAGAGTGAATGTGAGTCGGTGTGTGTGAGTTTGCAGAGTTGTATGAATGGGAGCATGAATAGTGACAACGTGTAAGTGTGCGTGTTAATGCAAAGTGCGGACTGCAATATAAAACATGAAAGGTCTCCTTTAAAATTGAGAAACATGGAGGAGCTCAAAAGTGCCTGTTCCGAGATTCTTGGGAGAGAGAAAAAGAACAAGCCCAGTGGAAAGGGGTATGGTGAGTAGGACTGTGACTCATGGAATTTTGGATGACTGTTATTGGTCAGCCAAATGACCCTGGTCACCGTAATAACCGTTCAAATATAACATTTTAAAAACATAAGTCAAATGTGGCTGTATTTTTGACACCCCTGGTCTAAAGACAGTTTTCTCAACAGAAATGGTCATTTGAGACCAGGTGGAGGGTCAGAGAAGTGAGGGCGGTGGACTGACCTGTCACTGAGTACCACTCCCTCTGCCCCTGGGGGAGCGATGGACAGCTGAAAAGGGGTGTTGAAGTAGTGCTGCTGTTCGTCCGAGCGGTGCACCACTTCTCCCCCTCGCACCACCAGGAAACCAGAGTCACCTAGATTACACGTGTGCAGTTGATGGCTCCGTCGGTCCAAAACCACGATACAGGCTGTGCTGCTCCCTGGGGAAGAGAGGGGAGAAGAGAGAGAGGGAATAGAAAAACATATGGTGGTTGGCCATCACTTGATATCCTTTCTCCTTGTGAGCAAGGCGTATGTGAGATCATGTTGGACCAGTCAGCCTGGCACAGAGACCAAAAACAACTGCCATGTTCCCCCTGCTTCAGCTCCTAGACTGCCCCTGACCTTGAAGGTACCGTCAAACACAGACCTTTAGCTGCTCTCCACCTATCCCAAAATAAGAAGCGGGTCACTGTTGATAGACAAACATTGTGTGACTTGGTGGATAGTGTTGGCTCTGTGCAGGTAGCCTTGCCTGTGGTGTTGGGTCTCAGTTCAAATGTGTCCTCAGTCTGTCACATGCCAGTGCCTTAAAAAAACAGGTGGACCCATGAGCAGTGTCTGTTACTGCTCCTTCCAATGACCTTTTAGGTGCTCTGTAAAGGGGTGAAATGGTCACGTGGAGGGGGATGAGGGAGTAGGGACTTGGCCAAATGTTTGTCCCAATGACTTCTGTGGAGTTGGACCTTGGTGGTTGCAGACTGAAGGACAGCACCATTTCAATTATATGATTATTACATCACTGTTATTTGGATATAATACGGCATATCACCACATTTTATTGTACACAAGATTTTTTAAAATTTTAAATCGATTATTGGTAGTGATGGGGGGAGGAATCAATAGTCACATATCACAATATCATTTTGGATGATATTATATTGATACTGACTCCAAGTATTGATTCGTAAAAAAAAATATATATACATAAAAAAAAACACATTCACCCCCTAGTCAAAAGTTTTAGAACACCTAGTAATTGAATGAGTAGGTGTGTCTAACCTTTGACTGGTACTGTATGTGTGAGAAATATATACATATATATAGTGGGGAGAACAAGTATTTGATACACTGCTGATTTTGCAGGTTTTTCTACTTACAAAGCATGTAGAGGTCTAATTTTTTATCATATGTACACTTCAACTGTGAGAGACGGAATCTAAAACAAAAATCCAGAAAATCACATTGTATGATTTTTAAGTAATTAATTAGCATTTTATTGCATGACATAAGTATGTGATACATCAGAAAAGCATAACTTAATATTTGGTACAGAAACCTTTGTTTGCAATTACAGAGATCATACGTTTCCTGTAGTTCTTGACCAGGTTTGCACACACTGCAGCAGGGATTTTGGCCCACTCCTCCATACAGACCTTCTCCAGAGCCTTCAGGTTTCGAGGCTGTCGCTAGGCAATACAGACTTTCAGCTCCCTCCAAAGATTTTCTATTGGGTTCAGGTCTGGAGACTGGCTAGGCCAATCCAGGACCTTGAGATGCTTCTTGCGGAGCCACTCCTTAGTTGCCCTGGCTGTGTGTTTCAGGTCGTTGTCATGCTGGAAGACCCAGCCACGACCCATCTTCAATGCTCTTACTGAAGGAAGGAGGTTGTTGACCAAGATCTCGCGATATTGGGCCCCATCCACCCTTCCCTCAATATGGTGCAGTCGTCCTGTCCCCTTTGCAGAAAAGCATCCCCAAAGAATGATGTTTCCACCTCCATGCTTCACAGTTGGGATGGTGTTCTTGGGGTTGTACTCATCCTTCTTCTTCCTCCAAACACGGCGAGTGGAGTTTAGACCAAAAAGCTCTATTTTTGTCTCATCAGACCACATGACCTTCTCCCATTCCTCCTCTGGATCATCTAGATGGTCATTGGCAAACTTCAGACGGGCCTGGACATGCGCTGGATTGAGCAGGGGGGCCTTGCGTGCGCTGCAGGATTTTAATCCATGGCGGCATAGTGTGTTTCTAATGGTTTTCTTTGAGACTGTGGTCCCAGCTCTCTTCAGGTCATTGACCAGGTCCTACCGTGTAGTTCTGGGCTGATCCCTCACCTTCCTCATGATCATTGATGCCCCATGAGGTGAGATCTTGCATAGAGCCCCAGACCAAGGGTGATTGACCGTCATCTTGAACTTCTTTCATTTTCTAATAATTGTGCCAACAGTTGTTGCCTTCTCACCAAGCTGCTTGCCTATTGTCCTGTAGCCCACCCCAGCCTTGTGCAGGTCTACAATTTAACCCTGATGTCCTTACACAGCTCTCTGGTCTTGGCCATTGTGGAGAGGTTGGAGTCTGTTTGATTGAGTGTGTGGACAGGTGTCTTTTATACAGGTAACGAGTTCAAACAGGTGCAGTTAATACAGGTAATGAGTGGAGAACAGGAGGGCTTCTTAAAAAGAAAAACAAACAAATCTGTGAGAGCCAGAATTCTTACTGGTTGGTAGGTGATCAAATACTTATTTCATGCAATAAAATGCAAATTAATGACTTAAAAATCATAAAATGTGATTTTCTGGATTTTTGTTTTAGATTCCGTCTCTCACAGTTGAAGTGTACCTATGATAAAAATTAGACCTCTACATGCCTTGTAAGTAGGAAAACCTGCAACATCGGCAGTGTATCAAATACTTGTTCTCCCCACTGTGTGTGTGTGTGTGTGTGTAAAATAAAAACATATGCCTTTTGCTAGCTAGCATTAACTAGAGCTAATTGGCTGTACCTGTGCCAAAACTTCTCATCCTATAGCTTATTCTCAATCTTTTTAAAATTATGAGCCAACATGTTGTTTTCAGCACCTATGTCCATGACTGATCAAAACTAATTTTCTCATGTGCTCTCGTCTCTCTGCCGCAGACATATAGGTAACAATATATGTTTGGAACAACAAACCGCTATATAAAAACAAATGTAGAAAAAAAAGCAGTACATATAGAATGGTAAGAATGGCAGCACATCATCACTAAAGTATTGTGATAATACCGTGTTGTAAGATCCCTGGAAATTCCCAGCCCTAATGCTTAGGAGGGAAGGCATTTCAGCTTTGTATCATTATATTTTTGGATGGATTGATGGAGTGCAGCTGAGAGGGCAGGGATACCCACAGGCAACAGATAAACAATCATGCAGCAGATACTGTATGACCCCCCCATGCATTATTGTGTGTGTTTGTGTGTGTGTGTCAGTGAGTGAGAGCGTGTGTTTGCTCACCTAGCAGGGGTACTTTGTTCTGTAGGAGCTCGTAGTAGCCTGACGTGAGGATCCCCACAGGGCTGCTGGGGGTGAAACGGCCCTCCTTCACCAGCCGCTCACACGTCCTCATCAGGGTGGCAGAGAACTGGGACGGGTCCACCCCGTAGTCCCTCCATCCACCTACACCATCTGCCACACCTGAGAACACAGAACAAGAGAAAAGTGTATAAGGATCAGAACAGTGAATGATTATCGTTGTCATATACTACCGTCAACGTTGCCAACCCCGCGCAAAGGGTTTGGAGGGCAAACCCCGCGCAAAGGGGTTGTAGGGCAAACCCCGCGCAAAGGGGTTGTAGGGCAAACCCCGCGCAAAGGGGTTGTAGGGCAAACCCCGCGCAAAGGAGTTGTAGGGCAAACCCCGCACAAAGGGGTTGTAGGGCAAACCCCACCTTCACGCTCTCTTTCACACACCCTGGCTGTCTGGCTGGGCATTGCGGTTTGTCATTGTAAATTGCAGCTTTTCGCAGTTCCGTCGCATGGCGACAAGAGACAAAAGAGATCTCTGGTTACAACTGACCAGCCAAACTACTCATCAACTCACATCACTGTCTGTGTGTGAACCCTTTGGACTACAGCAAGAAAGATAAATAAGCATCAAACACCAAGTAATAGTACAAAACAAGCCATGAGCTGCTCATTGCAGATTATCCAAAAAGGTACACGAGCGACACAAAATTAACAAATCAAATGGACCTGCAGTTGTTAACTCACTGACAAAGGAGGAGCGTATGAGTTCAGAGTGAGAGATGGACGTGAAATCAGGGGCCCCTGCCTTGATTTACAGCTGTGTGACCCCCTTGATAATATGCAGGCAATTCCACAGTAACAGAATGATGCAGATTTTGCACTTTAAAATGTATGCCAAACAAAAACCAATGATTCAGTAGTTAAAAAAGGTCTAATGCAGCTGTTTTTTTTATTTCAATATGAAATCATTTCTGGGTAACAAGTACTGTACTAGGATTTCAATTCAAATGGTTAAAAAAAAAAAAAAAAAAAAAGCTTCTTGGCCAAGAGCATTTTCTAATGCAACATTTTGGTAGAGGAAAACTGGGAAAGGAAAACTTAAAACTAGCTGTTATTGGCAGAGGTTACAAACTTTCTTATTGGTCTATTAACTATTTTAAATCGCCTGGTGATGTCACCAGACACGTCAAAAATTCCATCCCACCAAAATAGGCTGAAATCAATGTACAATTACACAGTATTATTCCAACCTCAGCGTGGAAATATGTATAAAACACAGGAAGAATAAGTTTTTGATTGCGCTGGGCCCTCGTAGAGAATGTAGATTTCTACCCATTAGCCATTGCAAAAGCAGCAGCTACTCTTCCTGGTGTCCACACAAAACATCAGACAAGAACAGAACTACATACATTTATTAAAAAAAGGCACACATAGCCTATATGTCAATGCATACACACAAACCATCTAGGTCAAATAGGAGAGAGGCATTTTGCCACGGTGTTGCTTTATCTGTTTTTTTAAAACCAGGTTTGCTGTTTATTTGAGCAATTATAAGATGGAAGGAAGTTCCATCTATATACTACTGTTCGTTCTCTTGAATTTCTTCTGGATTTGGGGAATATGAAAAGACCCCTGGTGGCATGTCTGGTGGGATAAGTATGTGTGTCAGAGCTGTGTGTAAGTTTACTATGCAAACAATTTGGGATTTTCAACACATGAAGTGATGCAGTTAGTCTCTCCTCGACTCTTAGCCAAGAGTGACTAGCATGCATAGTATTAATATTAGCCCTCTGATTACAATTAAGAGCAAAACGTGCTACTCTGTTCTGGGCCAGCTGCAGCTTAACTAGGTTTTTCCTTGCAGCACTGGACCACATGACTGGAGAATAATCAAGAATAGACAAAACTAGAGCCTGCAGATCTTGCTTTTCGGAGTGTGATGTCAAAAAAGCAGAGCATCTCTTTATTACGGCTAGACCTCTCCCCATCTTTGCAACCACTGAATCTATACGTTTTAGAGGTCGACCGATTCTGATTTTTCAACGCCGATACCGATTGGCCCGCCCGTTCCCCAGACCTGAATCCAATTGAGCACATCTGGGACATCATGTCTCGCACCACAGACTGTCCAGGAGTTGGCTTTAGTCCAGGTCTGGGAGGAGATCCCTCAGGAGACCATCTGCCACCTCATCAGAAGCATACCCAGGCGTTGTAGGGAGGTCATACAGGCACGTGGCCACACACACTACTGAGCCTCATTTTGACATGTTTTAAGGACATTACATCAAGTTGGATCAGCCTGTAGTGTGGTTTTCCACTTTAATTTTGAGTGTGACTCCAAATCCAGACCTCCATGGGTTGATAAATTTGATTTCCATTGATAATTTGTGTGTGATATTGTTGTCAGCACATTCAACTAGGTAAAGAAAGAAGTATTTAATAAGAATATTTCATTCATTCAGATCTAGGATGTGTTATTTTAGTGTTCCCTTTTTTTTGTGGAGCAGTGTATAATTGATCTTGGCTTCATAATAAATGTTATTATTATTTTTGTTGAGTTGTCATACTTACTGCAAATTGAGAAATTAAGCCAGTCAGATGTACAGCCAGACTTATTAGCTACTCCTTTTGCCCAATCTCTTTCAACCATTCAGTTTTTCAATTCCTCATCAATCCATGGAGCCTTAACAGTTCTAACAGTCAGTTTCTTAACAGGTGCATGTTTATAAATAATTCATAAATTCATCAAGTGCAGCGCCTGGATGCGCCTCATTAATCACATCAGACCAACAAATATTTTTAAACATCATCCACGTAAGTCACAGCAAAATGTTTTGTATCATCTCTTACACACTATTTTAGGCCCAGCTGTTAGAACTTTGGCTTTCCTGGATATTGCCACTATATTGTGATCACTGCATCCAATGGGTTCGGATACAGCTTTTGAACAAAGTTCTACAGCATTAGTAAAGATGTTCCTGTAGTGTTTGAAAACACCCTGGTAGGTTGATTAATAACCTGAACCAGATTACAGGCACTGGTTACAGTAAGAAGCTTCCTCTTGAGCGGACAGCTTGATGAAAACCAGTCAATATTCAGGTCCCCAAGAAACTAGACCTCACTGTTACAAATTCCATCAATAGTTTCACAAATTCTTGCAAAAAAACAAAAAAACAGCCATTTTTCAGGACCCTGTCATTCAAAGATATTTGTATTTTTATGAATTAACTCCATTGTAAAGAGTTTAAACACCGTTTCCCATGCTTGTTCAATGAACCGTAAACAATTAATGAGCATGCACCTGTGGAACGGTCGTTAAGACACCAACAGCTTACAGACGGCAGGCAATTAAGGTCACAGCTATGAAAACTTAGGACACTAAAGAGGCCTTTCTACTGACTCTGAAAAACACCAAATGAAAGATGCCCAGGGTACCTGCTCATCTACGTGAACGTGCCTTAGGCATGCTGCAAGGAGGCATGAGGACTGCAGATGTGGCAAGGGCAATAAATTACAATGTCCGTACTGTGAGGCCCAGCTGTTGGAACTAAGACAGCACTACACAGAGACAGGACGGAGAGCTGATCATCCTCGCAGTGGCAGACCATGTGTAACACCACCTGCACAGGATCGGTACATCCGAACATCACACCTGCGGGACGAGTGCAGGATGGCAACAATAACTGCCCGAGTTACACCAGGAACGCACAATCCCTCCATCAGTGCTCAGACTGTCCGCAAAAGGCTGAGAGAGGCTGGACTGAGGGCTTGTAGGCCTGTTGTAAGGCAGGTCCTCACCAGACATCACCAGCAACAATGGTGCCTATGGGCACAAACCCACTGTCGCTAGACCAGATATTACTGGCATAAAGTGCCCTTCAATGACGAGTCGTGGTTGTGTCTCATCAGGGGTGATGGTCGGATTCGCGTTTATCGCCACTGGAATGAGCCTAACAACGAGGCCTGTACTCTGGAGCAGGATCGATTTGGAGGTGGAGGGTCCGCCATGGTCTGGGGCGGTGTGTCACAGCATCATCGGACTGAGCTTGTCGTCATTGTCGTCACAATCTAAACTCTGTGTGTTACAGGGAACACATCCTCCTCCCTCATGTGGTACCCTTCCTGCAGGCTCATCCTGACATGCCCCTCTAGCTTGACAACACCACCAGCCATACTGCTCGTTCTGTGTGTGATTTCCTGCAAGACAGGAATGTCAGTGTTCTGCCATGGTCAGCAAAAGAATCCAGATCTCGATCCCATTGAGCACATTTGGAACCTGTTGGATCGGAGGGTGAGGGCTAGTGCCATTCCCCCCCAGAAATGTCCGGGAACTTGCAGGTGCCTTGGTGGAAGAGTCAGGTAACATCTCATAGCAAGAACTGGCAAATCTGGTGCAGTCCATGAGGGGATGCGCTGTAGTACTTAATGCAGCTAGTGCCCACACCAAATACTGACTGTTACTTTTGACCCCCACTCTTTGTTCAGGGACATATCATTCCATTTCTGCTAGTCACATGTCTGTGGAACTTGTTCAGTTTGTCTCAGTTGTTGAATCTTATGTTCATACAAATATTTACACATGTTAAGTCTGCTGAAAATAAATGCAGTTGACAGTGAGAGGACGTTTCTTTTTTGGCCGAGTTTATTATTTAGATATGGACAGTTAGCACTTGGTGGCCTATAGCAACACCCCAAAAGAAAAGGCTTTAGATGGCCCAAGTGAACCTGCAACCACAACACTTCAATAACACTAGACATAAGATCTTCTCTAAGCATTACAGGGATATGGCTCTGAATATATACAGCAGCCCAATACGCATGTCTCTTCAAAAATGTTATATCCTTGTATTGCTACTGCTGTATCATCAAATGAATGATCTAAGTGAGTCGCAGAAATGGCTAATATATGAATGTTATCACGTAATTCATTCATTCACCTTATTTCTAAGGCTACATATATTAATATGGGCTATTTTCAGCACTTTCCTGGGTAGCTTATCAGAGGTAGACATAATATTGAAAAGAGCAGAGAAATCGAGAAGAAAAAAAACTACATTCAGCAGTCCATTAATCAATTGGTGTGTGTGTGTGCGGGGTTGAGGCTATGAGACCACAGGCTTGGCTCTCTCATCCCTTCCAGGCTTCTGGGAGGGAGGGTGGACAATGAGCCTGTCGTAGCGGATGTACACAATGTCCTCATGCGCTCTGGCAGCTTTCATGGCTGGGATCAGTTCTTTCCTCTTCTGGCGCACAGCTTCAGGATTGTCCTCGTTGAGGAAGATATACGGTTCCTCTCAAGTTCTTGGCTCTTTCCAGAACAGCTACCTTGTCCTTGAATCTCAGGAACTTAACCACTATCAGGCTGGGCCTATCACCTGGGCCGGTGGGGGGGGGGTTTTCCAGTCCGGTGGGCGCGCTCCCCCTCAATCTTCCTGTGGTCAATCTTCAATTTCTCAGAGATCATTTCCCTTACTTTGTCCTTCCGTCCACAACCATGTTGTTTCTCCTTGATTGTCCCTCAAAATAGTCTGATGTGTGTCATTGTTACCATAGATTCACACACAGAACTGATGTCCTCTCTCAATGACTTACAGATTGCTGTCATCTTGCCATTCTCCTGTTTCAACTTGTTGAGCTGACCCTGGGAGAACTGTTCTTCAGGTCCTGGACCTCTCTGGTCAGGTCGTCCATTCTTTTATTAGTAGAATCCACGAGTATTTGAACAAAACACCGAATTATCTTCTTGTTGTTGTAACAACTGCTTATAGGTCTCTTTTTTTTTTACCCCCTTTTCTTCCCAATTTTGTGGTATCAAATTGTTAGTAATTACTATCTTGTCTCATCGCTACAACTCCCGTACGGGCTCAGGAGAGGCGAAGGTCGAAAGCCATGCGTCCGCCGAAACACAACCCAACCAAGCCGCACTGCTTCTTAACACAGCGCGCATCCAACCCGGAAGCCTGCCGCACCAATGTGTCGGAGGAAACACCGTTCACCTGGCTACCTTAGCTAGCGCACACTTAACTAGGCAAGTCAGTTAAGAACAAATTCTTATTTACAATGACAGCCTATCGGGGACAGTGGGTTCCAAGCTACCTTGTTCAGGGGCAGAACGACAGGTTTTTACCTTGTCAGCTCGAAGATTCAATCCAGCAACCCTTTGGTTACAGGCCCAACGCTCTAACCACTAGGCTACACTCCGCCCCATAGTACAGGCCCAAAGCTACTCTCGCCATGGCAAAAAAGGCATTTCCAAGAGATTAAAAACTTCATTGACATTAAAACTACACTGGGTATAGGGAGGCCTGTCTATAATGCTTAGCAGAGGCCAGGATAGAATCCTTCTCGCCAACAGATTGTGTTAGCCAAACAGAAGCAAGATAGCACCCAGGTGGGACACAGTATACATAAGCCCAGAGCCAGCAGTCTCTGTGGGTGTTTGATCCTGTCTCCATAACCAGTTAATTAGCCACAGAGGAAAGCAGCTCAGCCTCAGCCCCTGACCCGATGTGGTCCATCATGAGAAATCAGTAGACAATGTGAGCACCACTGTATTTCCCTAAAGCATGAGCAGACTAAAGCTATCCATGTAAAAACTACCGACCGTGTTATCACTAGACACAATGAGCATACTGAAGGGCTCTGCTGCAGTAATGTTTCAGGTCCAAGGTTCCAGCTGGTAGAGAAAGTCAGTAGGCTACACTCGACATCAACCATTTAATTTTAGTTCGGCACGACTTGTTGCAATGACTCATCCTGCGCTTCTACCACAGTCAAATAAGGCAAGTTTTTTGAAAGGCATCTCATTCACTGCCTTAACATGATGCAGAGTTAGACCTACATCCTATCAAGAAAACAAGGCAACATAAACCAAGCTAAAATTATGAACTAGCCTAACACTAACTATATTCAATGAGGTACAACACAGTGTTACAGATAGAAAAGTATTCCATAAAACTGCCAGTTATTTGTTACACATGATAGGATGTTGTGTAATTCTGCACATTCTGAACAGGGCAGTTGATGAAACGTATTTCGGTGGTCTTTTTCTCCAATTACTGTTCAAACAAGCTTTTCGGGATGTTAAAAGCAGGGTTAGCTAGCTTTGGCTGATAATCGTGACGTACATTCCATGCAACAATATCTGTTCTTGCTAACATTTTACATTTAGTTTGTTGATTAAGACGACATGGAAGTAAGAAAAAAATAATGGCAACCAAGCATATCCAAAAGGTTTATAGAATGATTAGAAGGCCCCCCCGAGTGGCGCAGCAGTCTTAGGCACTGTATCGCAGTACTTGAAGCGTCACTACAGACCCAGGTTCGTTCCCAAGCTGTTTCACACCCGGCTGTGAACTGGAGCCCCATAGGGCAGCGAACAAATGGCCTAGTGTCGTCCTAGTTAGGGGAGTGTTTGGCCGGGGGGGCTTTACTTGGCTCATCACGCTCTAGGTTCATCAGTTGAACTAAGTTTTCTCCGACACATTGGTGCAGCTAGCTTCTGGGTTAAGCGGGTGGGTGTCAAGAAGCGCGATTTGGCGGGCCATGTTTCTGAGGACACATGACTCTACCTTCCCCTCTCCCAAACCCACTGGGGAGTTTCAGCGATGAGACAAGACCGTAATGGAATCGCAATTAGATATCAAAATTGGGAAGTATTTTATTTTTACAATGAGTAAAAAAATAACCTGACAACAGCTGTATTGTGAGTAAAGTAAGCAATTTTACAACAGGAGTAAAGGCAGTACCCTACTCGGGGGCGTGGTCACATTAAGCCCTGCCTTCTTTGTGTATCTATGTGGTGGATTGATAAATCCCACCGGGGAGCCCGTGTAGGCATGTTTGGCAATTGAAATTCAAACACTTATTTTACAGAAAAGAGATGCATGTTTCTGGATGATGTACCATGCAGCCTTGTTGACAAAATCACACAGCCACATAAATTATTGCTAGATTTGAGAATGGCCCTCCTCCCTCTCACCCATTGTCTTAACGGGCCATAGTCGAGTGCTCTCTGGCTTAGCATAATCGAATCCGCCCTATGTGATATCGGTCCGTATAAACCGGATGCAACCCGGATATAGAAGGTCCATGAATCGGCGTATGCGAACGTGAGTAGATTACCTTGAAAACAACGGGCGGACATCTTGGACGTATTCTCCAGGTCTTATTATATCTGTGGTGCAAACCTGCTTTAGGCACCGTTCTGAATGTGTGACATCTGGTAAATAAGAACTTGATAATGATATGGGCGGATATTTTCTATGAACTGGTAAAACGACAATGCACTTCCCCCTCATGAGTCTGTAAAACGTGAATTGGTCCTGGAAACATGGCTGCCTCCATGTTCAACCATTCTGACCTTTAGAAAACACCGGACAGTGAGTTCCCCTAAGCGTGTGTGAAATGTGTGCAAAATCCACAACAAAGTCGGCTAATGCTAATGAATGAAACGATATGCTGTCACAACAGAATTATACATTTTGTTTAACTCCAACGAACCCCATTGTTCTTAGCATCGAATGGCGGAACAATTCATAAGCTAACAATTTATAGCCACAATCAACGTGCGACTTCCACATTTGTCACGCTATGAAATACCTGTTCACACTTTCGCCACTAGTAGCGCTGGTAAGAGGGCTTGTCCATACGTCTAGGTGAAAGGTCTTTACAATTACTCTTCAACAAAGTATACATTTGTTGTAAACCCAGGCACAATGTTTCTCGGTGGCTTATAGGCCTACAGACCACAGCTGTAGTCTACCGTAGTAGGCAAACATCGGAAAACACCGTGACAACTTAAGACGAGGTTAAATCAGGTAAGGGGTAACCGTAGGGAATATCCCCTTGTCTTTGTGACATGGGTAGGCGACACGTGCTAGGCTACTCATTGAAGGTTAAATGTGGGAAATGCTATAGGCCTATTATACCCCAAAATACCTTGCACATTTCACGGTGGCTTTTGTTTTCTTATAATGAACGACTAGACTATTTTAACGATGTCTTTACCGAACAGATAATTGGAATATTAAAGTGAGACTTACCCAATACATCGGCGGACCTATGCCGGGCAATGAAACAAGCGTCATCCCCGTAGCACATCCCTTTCTTCAATATCCCCTTACGAAAGTCTTTCCCAAACCCACAACTAGCTGTGACCAGGCTGTAGTCCCGACCATCAGTTTGAGAGAGTCCACCAAGGACAGCCCTCGCAACCAGTCTTCCATAGGAGAGTACGGATAACATTCCTCAAAAGCGAGCGCTCGTCTCTACCTGCCGAGCCCTTCACTCTCCACTCCTCTCGGCCTAGCCTACTTCGAGACTATTCGACTTCCACCATTCGTTTTGGATACTTCTACCACTGAATAGGCTAAAACGCGAGTCAGTGAGGTAACACAACCGTGGAAAAGGGTCCTGGACTATGTCAAATTCTTTTAAATTGTGAAATTGCTCTGGTTCTTCAGGTTTTGGTAGATTTCATTGATCTTCCGGTGTGTACAATCCTTGCCGACATGTTTCCAGTCACACACAAATGCACGCCGACAGGGCAAACCGGGTCCTCCAGTCTTGGGATTCGTTGGCTCGACGTCAAAGCTGCGCACGCAAAATGCAGGCTCTCCTACGCTTCATCAAAGATGACCTATTATAATTGACAAGATGGTCGACTAACCGCTCTAACAATGGATATTACATGTCTGCAAAGGCGAGATCAGGAGGGAACGGTCTAGTTAATTATATTTTATAGAAACATACCAATACAATTTGTAACAACCTAATCATTATTCAGCTTCGATCAAATATGTCTTATCTATCAAATGGCAATTCCCTTTTATATTGATCAAATGTAACACTCTCCTATTGCCCCCATTAAAAAACAACAACACCTTACTTGGTCTGCTTATCCTGCGCAGACAGATTTTGGGCGGAGTCGACCCTGTCACTTCTTCTTCGATGAGGTTTAACGGAGGTTGGCATCCAATATATGTTGCATTACCGCCACCTACTATACTGGAGTACAACTCCCTTATACTTTGCTTGAAAAAAATAAAGAAACAAATCCCTTCTGTCTAACACTACACACACACACACACAAAAAAGAACACCACCCTACTTCACTATTTAAATCTATTTAGTCCTACCTCAGGCCAACAACCTGAAAGGATGGGACATCACCACCCTGTAACTCTTCTGATGTCAAGTCTCGCATACCCAAATACCTCTGCAGCTGCCACCACAATTAATCTTGATCTCTCTTTTGACGAACATATTTAGACTTAAAAAAATATATATATACTGTGTTATTGACTGTATGTTTGTTTATTCCATATGTAACTCCGTGTTGTTGTATGTGTCGAACTGCTTTGCTTTATCTTGTCCAGGTGGCAGTTGGAAATGAGAACTGGTTCTCAACTAGCTTACTTGGTTAAATAAAGGTGAAATAAAAATAAATAAAATATCGAGACTGTTTCAAGGATAGCTTTTTTCCATCTACATAAACATTGCAAAAAATCAGAAACTTTCTGTCCAAAAATGATGCAGAAAATGTAATCCATGCTTTTGTCACTACTTTTGATTACTGCAATGCTCTACTTTCCGGCTACTCGGATAAAGCAATAAATAAACTTCAGTTGGTGCTTAACATGGTTTCTAGAATCTTGACTAGAACCAAAAAATTTGATCATATTACTCCAGTGCTAGCCTCTCTACACTGGCTTCCTGTTAAGGCAAGGGCTGATTTCAAGGTTTTACTGCTAACCTACAAAGTATTACATGGGCTTGCTCCTACCTATCTTTACAATTTGGTCCTGCCGTACATACCTCAGTCGTGGCCAAAAGTTTTGAGAATGGCACAAATATTAAGTTTCACAAAGTCTGCTGCCTCAATTTGTATGATGGCAATTTGCATATACTCCAACATGTTAGATTAATTGCAAAGTCCCTCTTTGCCAGGCAAATGAACTGAATCCCCTAAAAACATTCCACTGCATTTCAGCCCTGCCACAAAAGGACCAGTGACATCATGTCAGTGATTCTCTCGTTAACACAGGTGTGAGTGTTGACGAGGACAAGGCTAGAGATCACTCTGTCATGCTGATTGAGTTCGAATAACAGACTGAAAGCATCAAAAGGAGGCTGGTGCTTGGAATCATTGTTCTTCCTCTGTCAAACATGGTTACCTGCAAGGAAACACGTGCTCTCACCATTGCTTTGCACAAAAAGGGCTTCACAGGCAAGGATATTGCTGCCAGTAAGATTGCACCTAAATCAACCATTTATCGGATCATCAAGAACTTCAAGGAGAGCTGTTCAATTGTTGTGAAGAAGGCTTCAGGGCTACAAAGAAAGTCCAGCAAGTGCCAGGACCTTCTCCTAACATTGATTCAGCTGCGGGATCGGGGCACCACCAGAACAGAGCTTGCTCAGGAATGGCAGCAGGTAGGTGTGAGTGCATCTGCATGCACATTGAGGCGAAGACTTTTGGAGGATGGCCTGGTGTCAAGAAGGGCGGCAAAGAAGCCACTTCTCTCCAGGAAAAACATCAGGGACAGACTGATATTCTGCAAAAGGTAAAGGGATTGGACTGCTGAGGACTGGGGTAAAGTCATTTTCTCTGATGAATCCCCTTTCCGATTGTTTGGGGCATCTGGAAAAAAGCTTGTCCGGAGAAGACAAGGTGAGCGCTACCATCAGTCCTGTGTCATGCCAACAGTAAAGCATCCTGAGACCATTCATGTGTGGGGTTGCTTCTCAGCCAAGGGAGTGGGCTCGCTCACAATTTTGCCTAAGAACACAGCCATGAATAAAGAATGGTGCCAACACATCCTCCGAGAGCAACTTCTCCCAACCATCCAGGAACAGTTTGGTGATGAACAATGCCTTTTCCAGCATGATGGAGCACCTTGCCATAAGGCAAAAGTGATAATTAAGTGGCTTGGGGAACAAAACATTGATATTTTGGGTCCATGGCCAGGAAACTCCCCAGACCTTAATCCCATTGAGAACTTGTGGTCAATCCTCAAGAGACGGGTGGACAAACAAAACCCCACAAATTCTGACAAACTACATGCATTGATTATGCATCAGTCAGGATGTGGCCCAGAAGTTAATTGACAGCATGCCAGGGTGGATTGTAAAGGTCTTGAAAAATAAGGTTTGACACTGCAAATATTGACTCTTTACATCAACTTCATGTAATTGTCAATAAAAGCCTTTGACACTAATGAAATGCTTGTAATTATACTTCAGTATTCCATAGTAACATCTGAAAAAAATATCTAAAGACACTGAAGCAGCAAACTTTGTGGAAATTAATATTTGTGTCATTCTGAAAACTTTTGGCCACGACTATACATGTACGCTACAGTCACAAGACACAGGCCTCCTTATTGTCCCTAGAATTTCTAAGCAAACAGCTGGAGGCAGGGCTTTCTCCTATAGAGCTCAATTTTTATGGAATGGTCTGCCTATCCATGTGAGAGACGCAGACTCGGTCTCAACCTTTAAGTCTTTTTTGAAGATTCATCTCTTCAGTAGGTCCTATGATTAAGTGTAGTCTGGCCCAGGAGTGTGAAGTTGAACGGAAAGGCACTGGAGCAACGAACTGCCCTTGCTGTCTCTGCCTGGCCGGTTCCCCTCTCTCCACTGGGATTCTCTGCCTCAAACCCTATTACAGGGGCTGAGTCACTGGCTTACTTGTGCTCTTCCATGCCATCCCTAGGAGGGGTGCGTCACTTGAGTGGGTTGAGTCACTGGCGTGATCTTCCTATCCGGGTTGGCGCACCCTCATGGGGGAGAACTTCGTGGGCTATACTTGGCCTTGTCTCAGGATGGTAACTTGATGGTTGGAGATATCCCTCTAGTGGTGTGGGGGCTGTGCTTTGGCAAAGTGGATGGGGTTATATCCTGCCTTTTTGTCCCTGTCCAGGGGATTGTCGGATGGGGCCACAGTGTCTCCCGACCCCTTCTGTCTCAGCCTCCAGTATTTTTGCTACAATAGTTAATGTGTCGGGGGCTAGGGTCAGTCTGTTATATCTGGAGTATTTCTCCTCTTATCCAGTGTCGTGTGAATTTAAGTATCTTTCTTTCTTTCTTACACATCCAGTTCTTTCTCCATTTGTAACTCACCCACCAAAAATCACAATATGCTGTTTTACATGTGTTATTTGTGCTGGTCTAATTCCTAAAATGGAAAAGCAGAAAAATCTGTGTGCTCTTCGATAGCAATTAATAGTTCATATGGTGCTCTTCAATGTCCCAGGTTTGTGGCATTGATGAATACATGGAAATCTGGCCATGGAGGTCCACGGACCCCACATTGGGAACCCCTGCTCTAGTCTACACATCAGTGCTTCATCCACAGCCTACAGATATGGAGAAATGCTCTTTCAACTGACTGCATAAATGTCGCTCTATGCTTATTTCACTGTTTTGCATGATTCATTTTAGGCCTAACTACTTCACACAGTAGTTTGGATTGCAAAATATAACAAAAGGCCTCATTGTCTTATCAGGCACAAAATACACACTTCAAGCGACTTCTGTCAATATGTTTGTACAGTTCATCAAAACATTTTTATTTCCCCAACTCCATGTATGACCTGGGAATAATTCATCGAGCACAAAAATTAAACATTATATATCCATTTGTCGCCACCTGGTGTCCACAACCTAGACAATGAGGCCACAGAAAGAACCATACGCAGTTGTATTGGGTTCTACTGTGAATGAATAAATGACATTTTATTTCCGTGTCAAATCGCCAGTTGGCAACCCACCCCTTACGTGTTTAATTGACACATAAACAAACGTTACAATAATTCACTGTGATAATTCAGTGATAATTATCCCGTTCTGTTCAGTGCGCAGCACATAAAAAGTGAAAAGTAAATCAATACATAATAGTAAATAAGGTTATCCAAGCAATTATATCCCAAAGCGCAGTTGAAAATTATGATTTTCCATTACTTCAGGTTGTATGACACACATACACGATACAGTAGCAGGCCTACGGAAAGGCCCTGGGTGTGGACAATGAGTAACGTTAATAAAAGTAGTTGGTGTAGGTGGAAAAAGTGTAGCACAACCTGCTTTAAATGTAATGTTTTTAAGGCTTTACACGTAGTATGATTGATTTAAACACCCCTAGAAGTTAACATTAAAATGGTTAAATCCATTGGATTTGAGCTGAATCATCCATTGGAAGTGAATGGGATTTGCGCATAAATTCCCATTACAAGCGTTCAATCGATTGATTAGCCTAGCCTAAATTTGGACAAAATAAAGTATGAATGAAATAGCTTATTACAAGGACAGAATGCGTTATCCTGTATAGCCTATCTATGGCTTATTTCTATCTCGTGTGTTTTTGTTCTAATTGACTTGTTTATTTATATTTTATAGTAACGTTAGTACTGAATTGCTGGGAAAGAGCAAGCAAGAAAGGCATTTCACTGTAGGCTACGAGTACACGTGACAAAAAACGTGAAAATATATTATATGATTAACAAACCAATACAAAAGTAAATGGGGGAACACAAGTATATACAAAGGACAATTGGGCTAGGGGGTACAATATCACATTACACAAGGACTTTAAGGGACATACACACATTTGTAATTCTAACAGCTTTTTTGTTGGTAGAGTATTTAATTGTCTTAAAATATAGTTCAATGTATTTTTGTAAGATAAGAAAATGTGGTGTTTTAGCTAGGATTGCTATGATGAGAGGCTAGCCTGGCTACGTCACTCATGTTCGGTGATCCATGATAAATAGGAACCCCTCCCCTCCGAATGAAAGCAGTGAGCGAACGACACAGAACCATAACAGAGAAACGGATGAAAAGTACAACCTTTCTACAGGAACAAAATCGTCTCGAATCTCCAACGGTAGGTTATTTTACGATATTCACATTCGTTGTAAAGGGGTATCAGGTGGCCATACAGCCCGGGCTGTTCTGCGTGAGAGTGCTAGAGCGCCATTTTATTGAATAAGACCATTACATTTATGCGAATAACGGGTCAGGTTCTGAAAAATAGAACTGCGCATATAGCCTAATTTGCCTTCACGTCTAGTTATATGTAGCCTATGTCATATTTTATTTTTCATAAAACATCCAAGCTGTCCCTGGATATGTGTTGTCTTTTATTCCACCGTGGTAGCCTATTTTCTTTATTATGTTTAGTTTACTGATTGGCCTAAATAAAAGCTACAAAATATAGGACTAACTACTGGAATTCTATACAGCGTATTGAACATTCGGGGAAAATCTTATCCCTAATAATATTAGGTTACATGTATTTTCTGTTAGGCTACTTTTAAGGATAATCTTCCAGACCATAATATGGTAGGCGTTGGCTTATACTTGATATCCAGAAAACGAATTAAGCAAATAAATTCTACAGTCCATGACAGGAGTGTCCGTGACATGAGAGGGTTAGCTCAGATTTAAGTAAACAGGAATAATTAGATGAGGCTTCAGAAAAACGATTGGACCAAGTCCAAGTACTTACTGTTAATGACATCACCATATTTTTCCCCCAGGGCAGTCATCATGGGAAAGCTGTGTGAGCTGGCCCTGGTGTCTCTTGTCCTCCTGGTTCTGCTTCATACTGACTCTACATGGGCCAAGAGAAGTGGCAGCAGCAGCAGCAGCAGCAAAAAGACATCATCCAGCAACAGGGGCTCAGAAAAAAAGCCATCGAAAACATCAAACACACAGACGGGAAGCTACCCTAGACAACCCCAAAGCCCCAATAGGAACCCCAACCCGTACCCAGCAGGAGGTAGTTATCCAGGGAGAGGTACCAATCAGAACCCAGCCGGTGGATACCCTGCAGCAGGTGGAAACCCCAACCAGCAGTATCCAGGCCGGGGAACCAACCAAGGAGGATATCCTAACCAAAACCCTGCTGCTGGTGGCTATCCTGCTGCAGGTGGCTACCCCAACCAGCAGTATCCAGGCAGAGCCAATCCTGGGGGATATCCAAACCAGAATCCTGCAGCTGGAGGTTACCCAGCCGCTGGTGGCTATCCTGCAGCAGGTGGTTATCCCAACCAGCAGTATCCAGGCAGAGCCAATCCTGGGGGATATCCAAACCAGAACCCTGCAGCTGGAGGTTACCCAGCCGCTGGTGGCTATCCTGCAGCAGGTGGCTATCCCAACCAGCAGTATCCAGGCCGGGCAAATCCTGGGGGATATCCTAACCAGAACCCAGCAGCTGGAGGTTACCCCGCCGCGGGTGGTTATCCTGCAGCAGGAGGCTACCCCAATCAGAACCCAGGGAGAGGCGGAGTCAATCCGGGATACCCAGCCGGAGGTTACCCTGCTGGAGGTTACCCAGTAAGAGGGGGAAATACTGGCTGGGGGCAGGCAGGGGGCCACCCTGGTGGAGGGATGGGAGGAGGTTACCAACCCAACTGGAACCCAAACAATAAGATCCTCAGTCCCCGCTATGGTGGAGGCTATGGTTATGGAGGTGGGCACGGAGGTATGGGAGGTGGCTCTCCCTTCTCACGTTCAGTTCAGGGAATGGGGCAGTACCCCTCTACTCAGTCCAAGGGGTTTGCTAAGAAGGCTTTTATGGCTGCAGGGGTTGGGGCCGTGGCAGGGATGGCGATTGGCTATGGCCTTGGGCGTTTCCCTCGTCCAAACGTCAACTTCCGCAACCCTCAGGAAGAGCAGTCCTACAACAACTACATGTACAAAAAATACGGCGAACGCTCCACAGACGAAAACGACTATGGCCGGGACTACATCTACAAAGTACCTCCACGGGCAGAGTCCTACGACAGCTTCATGGATACCTGCATGAAGAGGAATGACCTTCTGCAGGACCAGGGCAGAGACTCCCAGGCCACACCTAACAACCAGAAGAACAACCCTCAGGGAGCCAACAGCCAGAGCATGCCCATCACTCCTGAGGTGGGGAACAGCAGTCCAGCTAGCAACCAGGAGGGAACAGACAAAGTGAAGCCTCTCACCCCTGCCCCTGGCGAGATAGCTGGAGAGGGTAAGGAAGAGGCTGATGGCCCCACAGTGAGCATTGAAGAGATTGGTTACCCTGCATTGGTGGAGCAGCTGAAGAACCGGAAGTGTGTGGAGCTGTACATAAACCACTCAGAGCGCTTCCTAGAGAAGCAGACAGCCGAACGCAGCAGCGGCAACAACAACAACAACAACAAAAATGTGAACAGTCGCAGCAACCCCCTCGGTCAGGGGCTGCTACAGCTGATAACCAGTCTCCTCATGGTCCTGAGCAGCACTCTTCTACTACACTGAGACATATAGTAGGTGTGTCCCAGTCGTCTGGAATAGCTTCATTTCATAGTCCCCCTTTCTCATCATGCCACTGATATCTTGTACGGATAGGTTAATTAAGTAAGGTGGAGATATAACCAGTACTTTCACTTATCAGTGGTTATGATGGTAAGGAAGCAAGTGGAAAATAACTTCCAGGGACACGGGTGCACGATAAGGTCCATTTCCTCCACATTTTATGGTGCCATTTGAGCTTAAACATAGTTTTACTGTTTGTCTATTGGCCCATCTCATTTGTGTCTCTAACATTTGCACTGATCTGTCAATTTGGACCTTCGCTGTAGTACTTCTAGACTTCGTTTCTATTGCAATTTTTGTTTTCATTGCTTTTTTTTTTCAGAGCAGTTTCTGGTAGAATACTCTGTTGATCACTGTATTTTGTTCTGCAAAACACTAATTTATTCAGGTCATGGCAAATGCATGATGCTTTAATATTGTATCTCTGCATCTATTACGATATCTCTGTATAAAACACTAACACACCAACACTACAAGTACATACAGTATAAAGCTTACTATTGACTCTGGATATCTATCAGGTTGTACGTAGGCACTAACCAATTTACATTTTAGCTAATTGTAAACTCTTATGTGTTATTATGTGATGAGGCAACTATCATCTGACTCTGGGTATTCAGTGTCTTTTTGCCAGTGTGGTTCCACATGAAGTAAAGCATTGTCGCCTGTATGCCAGATATTAGCTGGAAATCAATTTGCTCAGAATAATTTTTGGGTGAACTAAACAGTACATTATACTCTACTGTGATATTTATATTTGAACTGTAAAGAGTCCATCTTATGTGGTCTTCAGCAATTGGTTTTAAAAGTTGCCTGTTCCTATTTTTCTTTAGTTCTTTCTTGTCCCATACCTCTCTACCTCCCCATCTAGTCTCCCTCTCCATTTCCTCCTGTCCCCTGGTTATCAGAAGTGCACTTATTTATCTCGCCGAATGGATATAAACGACTCTTCTTTTTCTTTTTTTCCCAAGCATGTATTTAGTGATGAACATAAAACACACATTGGTTTAATGTGTTTTGGAAATGTAAAATAACCCCTTTGCCATGCTAGAACTAAATGGTGAATATTACTTGGCATTTAAATATCGCAAAAGTCTTCTTCCATTTTCAAGGTACAGGAGGAATAAAAACTAAATATATCACATGATCGGGCCATTCTCTCTTTTAGAAAACATGAGGGCAGTTACAGTGACAATCTCATAGAGCACATTGAAGCTTTTAGAGACACATCTGTTGCTAGGAGTCTAATTGCCTCAAGGGAAATTGTTACAGAACAGTCACTACAGTGTGAGAAAATCGAACAGACAGAGTTTCTGCCTGCAAGTTGGCAACATTACAATTCCCTTTACTGTCTATTAAATGATCCTTAAGCTGTCTTTACAACAGAACACAAAGAACTCATCTCATACACAAAAACATGTCTTTTTTTGTGAACTAAGGCCCTATTATTAAATCTAAACCAGTTTTTGTGTTTCTGGGATACTTTTAAAATAAAATCATGTTTTCTCTTCGCAGAAGCCTTGTACACAAGGCTTATATTTGAAAGTACTATGTTGTGAGTTTTCCTTACATTCTTTTATTATTTCTTTGAATCCAAATGTAGAGGGGAGACACTTTTTATTTCATATTTACTGCTCCCCTTTACTTATCCATGTTGTCTCTATATGGTCCTGAACTTAACTACTGTCACATGCATCATAATGAACGTAATAAAGCAACACACACTGTCACGATTGTCGTATGGAATGGACCAAGGTGCAGCGTGTTGAGTGTAAATTTTTCTTTATTTTGCAAACGTCGCCAACAAAACAATAATACAACAAAAAACAACCGTGAAGTTCCGTAAGGCTTTACATGCAGAAACGAAGATAACTACCCACAACCACCAAAAGGAAAAAAGGCTGCCTAAGTATGATTACCAATCAGAGACAACGATAGACATTTGTCCCTGATTGAGAACCATACCCGGCCAAAACATAGAAACAAACAACATAGAATGCCCACCCCAAATCACACCCTGACCTAACCAAATGGAGAAATAAAACGGCTCTCTAAGGTCAGGGTGTGACACACACACACACACATATATATTTTATTAGTGGACCAGAGTAGGTAAAGCAAGTATTATGAAGAATCCCATATTACCAAATCCATAGAAAATAATATTCAATTGGTTGATATTACTTTAATATGGGTTACAAAAACAAATGTTTGCTATTTGCAGATATAAAAGCTAGTGAATAATCACACATTTATTGCCATGGCCAAATATGAGTAATAACATTAGCAAAATCACAGCAAAGTAGATGTTAATAGGAACATGTATTGTTTGCAGCCTCCTACCTTAGTTCATCCAGTTATTACAGTGGATGAAGCTGAAAAAGGATCTAGCACAGTCCATTTTGACAGTAACAAGTGACACATGATTTTACAACATAATAAGATAGGAGCCCCCATCCGTGATGACGTTCCAATGAGTATAGCTTTGTAAAGGTGGTGGTGGGCCTATGCCAAAGGACAACAAGATCAGGACTTATTAAAATAGTTTTGAAGTCCACTCACTGGTCTTTCGGACCAGTAATTCAGATAAATAATTTCCTAGGAAGGAGATTCTATGACCAGATTCCCCTTATCCAGTCCCCAAAAAAGAAAGGTACCATTGATCCCAGTGTGAGGAGGATGTTACTCATGGGGCCATGTCTGGGGCCAGCAGCGTTTCTGTAGCGGCGCCAGTCAGACTGGTTGTAAAGCACTTGGCCTTCAGGATTGTAGAATCTCCGGTCCTCCTCAGACGAGAATGTGTCGTAGCCATACCCACGCCCCCAGTAGCCATGTCTTGGCCTACCGAGTGACCCCAGCCCGTATTCAATGGCAGCCCCACCCAGTGCCCCGGCGGCTGCTGCCCCTGCCATCTTCAGCCCCTGTCTGGAGGAGCCACCGCTCTTGGAGGTGGGCGCTTTGCCTCATGTTTTGCTACCATGTTGTGCTGCTGATGTTGTTGTCTTAGGTCTCTCTTTATGTAGAGTTGTGTTGTCTCTCTTGTCGTGATCTGTGTTTTGTCCTATATTTTAATGAAATGTATTTTTAATCCCAGTCCACGTGCCCGCAGATGGCCTTCTGCCTTTTGGTAGGCCGTCATTGAAAAGAAGAATTTGTTCTTAACTGACCTGCCGAGTTAAATAAAGGTTAAAAAAAAATCCCTGTACATTCTTTCCCCAGCCCCTGAATCCACCTCACGTTTGCATAGGGCACCTGGGTACAGCGCTGCCACCAGCAACGCCCATGCCCACAGGAGGAGAAGCTGCTGCTGGCCAATCATGACTTGAGATTCCTGCAAAGACAAAATACACTGGTAAAATGTTATGTAAGCAAATATGAGCACAGTCTACTGTTTCAAGTGTTTGAAAATCATCCCAGGTAAACATTCTAATATACTGTATTTCTTTTGGAGTTTTGTCAATTGTATCTTCTGAATGAGATGAAGGCACAGGAACAGTAGTAATGCACAGCTCAATTCAATGTACTATAGCTGTTGGGAACCAAAACAAACTCAGCACCACAGAGACCATCCATCAAGTCCATTGTAATCTATGTTATTCAGACAGGCATTAAAGCCGAGGATTACACACCCCAACAAACAAGCAAGACAATAAATGGCACCTCATCCAATGTGAGGTCTAGAACATGCCCTATGTTCTGCCAACACCAACACTACTATACAAGTGACCTCTTTGCCCAGTTCCAATCAACAGGTTAGGAAAGAGTATTTTGACGAATGAAAAATATAGAGGTAAGTACACACACTAAGTAAAGACAGAGAAGATGCTCAACTCTAAATCCTCTTGTATAAACAAGTAATGTCGGTGCTTGGAACAAATGTATCAATCATATAAAAAATGGCGAAAGGCCAGAACTCATTTGAACATGATTTGCAATTGAAGCTTCTATTGCCAATCATATTCAATAGAAGCTTCAATTGCAATCATATTCATGTGCGTGCTGACCTTTTTCAATTTGCAAGTGCACACACTAATCCTAGTCATGCTAACGTTTCAAATATATTATGTCTGTTTTGAGTTTCCATCACAATGTGTGTATTAAAAACACAATAATTTTGTGGTCAACAAAGGTTTTTCAGCACACAGCTTTGACCTACTACAGTAGCTATGTTGGTCTATTACTTCAAACAATGTGTATGCAGGTTGGTTAGGATTCAAACCTTCTCAAACATTTGTACCCCAGACAAGTTCAAGTATTGGATTCTTCATACACAACTCTAATCCCATTCCACTACCCTTTCAAGTTTTTTGTTTGTTATATGAAAACAAGCCACCATTCTTGATTGAGCGAGCTGTTTTGTCTTGTAGTAATGTGATGCCTGTATGTATTTACTTAAACCTTTTTTATTTAGCAATACATGTCTTTGAGATTTTTTTTTCTTTCATAAAATATTTTTTGGGGGTTAGTAGGTGTCCAAATTCCTCTCTTTTCCGGCTTCAGACCAGTGCCTACTTCTCACTTAAAACGTAGTTTTTCCCTCGGAAGGTGATTATGCAAAATTATTCTGCAACATTATAATACAGTATAACACAGTAATACAAGTAAAGTAAAAATACACAATAATGACAAATGGCAACAGAAAATTCATGAGCGTTCCAGTGCAGTAGGTGGCGGTAATGCGCTATAATGTTGGATGCCAACATCCCGTGTGGCTCAGTTGGTAGAGCATGGTGCTTGCAACAGCAGGGTTGTGGGTTTGATTACCACGAAGGATCAGTACAAAAAAGTATGAAAATGTATGCAGTTGCTACTGATAAACTCCACAGAAGAGTCAGGGGCAACAACACCGGTAGCTAGGGACAACGGTTGATGGTTTCCTTTGCCCCTCATGTCAGGCAATGGTTTCCCTCAGTTCTGTTAATGAGGGCAGGCGTTAGCAAAGGACACTGGTTGCTGGCTAGGACTCTGGTGCACAGCAAGCGGTATAGGTAGCTAGCTAACGATAGCCACTGGTAGACATTGTCCTTTGCACCAACCAGTCGGGCTCAACTTTCCCGCAGTTCTTATGACAATGGCGAGGGAAGGTGTTCAGCAGGCAGGAGTGATGGACACTGGGTGTTAGCTGGACTCCGGTACACAGCAGTAACTTAACTTGTGTTAATCATTCAGCATACATTTCCCAAAATGTGAACTTAGTTAGCTGTGCTTTGTGGAAGAATGTTGGAGATATTGTCAACATTGAGTTGTGCATCGCGATCTGTCTGTACAGCTAATGTTACAGCCTTGTTGGTTTGTAGCTAGCTGGCTATAGCAGCCAATGACATTCACTATCTTACTTGCTTGTGCTCTGATTACACTTAAGAGTCAAGGCCAACAGTTTACACAGATGACTTCAGCCATGTGAAAAACCTTCCATAGCAAAATATAGTTAGCTTCCTTTGCTTGTAGCTTGCCTCTCATCTGACTGGTGTTAGCTAGCTACCAGTGTTATTGCTGCACAACCCAAATGCTTTGGTCCAGTTTAGAACTCTTAGAGTCGGCTGAAAATATGTTAGCATTGTCAGTAATTATACAAAAAGGTAGCACATTGTTGGTTCTTAATGGACAGAAATTAGCATGTGAGAGCAATAAATGTTTTATTTAATCAAAACTGTTGCCCCTACAGAAGTATTCAGTCCAAAAGGTGGCAAGTCTAATGGTCACTTTATGGATGCTGTAGTCTCGTTCTTATCCGATGCCTAGATATTGAGCTACGTCTGGGCAAGAAATTGTATTTTTTTCTAACGCTAACGACCCTGTTAAAAATCCGGTATGTGGTTCTCGGTAACAACCTGACGGCTCATGACAAGAGACGGGGAGTGTGTTTTTAACGATGTGCGCTGAGAGTCAGAAAGCAAGTTCAGGGACTGAGGTAGTTAATGAAAAAAGGCAACATAATCCAAAACAAGAAACACGAACAATGCACAGACATGAAACTGAAACAGAAACAATGATGCCTGGTGAAGGAACCAAGGAGAGTGACATATACAGGGCAGGTAAAGGAGGTGGAGGAGGTGATGGAGTCCAGGTGAGTGTCATATTGCGCTAATGCCTGTAACGATGGTGACAGGTGTGCGCCTTAACGAGCAGCCTGGTGACCTAGAGGCCGGAGAGGGAGCACACGTGACAGTACCCCCTCCCTGACGTGCGGCTCCAGCCTGATCCTCGGGATCGTCATTGATTGACGACCAAGATGACGATCCCGCGGATCAGGAGTGGACACCTCTGCTAAGACGCAGGAACCTGTCGATCCAACTGAGGCGCAGGAGCATGGCAACCTAGAGCGCCGGAGCGAGAGCATACGTGACAGTACCTCCTCCCCGGCGCATTCGGCTCCAGCGGCAGGACACCAACCACAGGGACGATCCCGGGGATCAGGAGCGTACCGGTCGCCTCGGCTGAGGCGCAGAAATCTGACGAACCGGCTGAGGAGTGAGAGCCTGATGAGCCGACTGAGACCTCCTTGGTTGCCTTTGTCCTGACACCCGGACCCGACATCACCTCCAACACAAAAACAAAACAAATCCCTGATACTTCCCTTTGGTGAGGCGTCATTCTGTAACGATGTGCGATGAGAGTCTGGAAGAAAGTTCAGGGAGTGAGTTTGTTAAACCTCTTGAAGCAAGGGAGCAGTATTTTCATGTTTGGATATAAAGTGTTCCCAAAGTAAACTGCCTATTTCTCAGGCCCAGAAGCTAGAATATGCATATAATTGGCAGATTAGGCTAGAAAACACTCTAAAGTTTCCAAAACTGTCAAAATATTGTCTGTGTGTATAACAGAACTGATATTGTAGACGAAAACCTGAGGAAAATCCAACCAGGAAGTGCTGTTTTTCTGAAACTACTCTGTTCCATTGTAATCTTCCATTTAAAGGGATATCAACCAGATTCCTTTCCCCATGGCTTCCCCAGGGTGTGAGCAGTCTTTAGACATAGTTTCAGGCTTTTATTCTGAAAGAATTTGCAAGAATGATCACATTGCGTCAGTGGATAGCCAGATGTCCTTAGATTTGTTCATACGCGCGCCACTGGAGCGAGACCTTTTCTTTCTCTCTTGTATTGAAAAGTTTACCGTCCGGTTGAAATATTATCGATTATTTATTGTAAAATCAACCTGAGAATTAATTATTTAAAAAATGGACATGTTTCTACGAACTTTACGGATACTATTTGGAATTTTCGTCTGCCCGTCACGACCTGCACAAGCCTGTGGATTACTAAACAAAACAAACCTACCAAATGGAGGTTTTTGGATATAAAGAGAATCTTTATGGAACAAAACAAACATTTATTGTGTAACTGGGAGTCTCGTGAGTGCAAATATAAGATCATCAAAGGTAAGCGATTCAATTTATTGCTTTTCTGACTTTCGTGACCAATCTACTTTGCTGCTAGCTGTTTGTAATGTTTTGTCTGCTGAGAGCTGTCCTCACATAATCGCATGGTTTGCTTTCACCGTAAAGCTTTTTTAAAAATCTGACACACCAGGTGGATTAACAACAAGCTAAGCTGTGTTTTGGTATATTGCACTTGTGATTTCATGAAAATTAAATAAAAATGCAACATAATCCAAAACAAGAAACACGAACAATGCACAGACATGAAACTGAAACAGAAACAATGACGCCTGGGGAAGGAACCAAGGGGAGTGACATATAAAGGGCAGGTAATCAAGGAGGTGGTGGAGTCCAGGTGAGTGTCCTATTGCGCTAATGCACGTAACGATGGTGACAGGTGTGTGCCTTAACGAGCAGCCTGGTGACTTAGAGGCTGGAGAGGGAGCACACGTGACAGTGTTGTGTACCCCCAATCAAGTTGATTTGTACATTTTCATCGATGTTGGTGTCATGTTGGCTTAGATGTGATGGTAGGGAGATTTGACTTAAAAATGTAACAACTTCAACCAATGTGTATACTATTGTGGGGGATATTGTCCTCCCCAATAATTTATGCATATGTACTGTGAGGGACCTTTTGTACACACATTATGTATTTGGACTTTGAACATATATCAACATTTTTGGGGGAAAAATCTTTCCTATTATATTTTCTTTCATAGTAACAACAGTACTATATAGCATAATTATAGAAATCAACACAGGTGCCTCACAAGTCCTCAACTGGCAGCTTCATTAAACCCGCAAAATACCAGTCAAGAGTGAAGAGGCAGAGTTCCTCTGTCCAGTGTCTGAGTTATTTTGCCCATCTTAATCTTTTCTTTTTATTAGCCAGTCTGAAATACGGCTTTTTCTTGGCAACTCTGCCTAGATGGCCAGCATCCCTGAGTTGCCTCTTCACGGTTGACGTTGAGACGGGTGTTTTGTGGATGCTATTTAGTGATGCTGCCAGTTGAGGACTTGTGAGGCATCTGTTTCTCAAACTAGACACTCTAATGTACTTGTCCTCTCTGTAATCGAACCCACAAATGCTGATGCTCCAGATACTCAGCAAGTCTAAAGAAGTCCAGTTTTATTGCTTCTTTAACCAGAACAACATTTTTCAGCTGTGCCAACATAATTGCAAATGGAATTTCTAATGATCAATTAGCCTTTTAAAATGATAAACTTGGATTAACTAACACAACGTGCCATTGGAACACAGTAGTGATGGTTGCTGATAATGTGCCTCTGTACACCTATGTAGATATTCCATAAAAAATCAGCCGTTTCCAGCTACAAAAGTCATTTAGAAACATTGACAATGTCTACACTGTATTTCTTATCAATTTGATGTTATTTTAATGGACAAAAAAATGTGTTTTTCTTTCAGAAACCAGGACATTTCTAAGTGGCCCCAAACTTTTGAATGGTGGTGTACATATAAATACATGGATGAGCGATGACCGATCAGCATAGGCAAGATGCAATAAATGGTATAAAATACAGTATACATATGAGATGAGTAATGTAAGATATGCAAACATTATTAAAGTGGCAGTATTAAAGTGACTAGTGATCCATTCATTGAAATGGCCAATGATTTCGCGTCTGTATGTAAGCAAAATCCTCTCTGTGTTAGTGATGGCTGCTGATAGAAGCTGTTTTTCAGTCTCTCGGGCCCAGCTTTGATGCACCTGTACTGATCTCGCCTTCTGGATGGTAGTGGGGTGAACAGGCAGTGGCTCGGGTGGTTGTTGTCCTTGATGATCTTTTTGGCCTACCTGTGACATTGGGCGCTGTAGGTGACCTGGAGGGCAGGTAGTTTATCCCTGGTGATTCATTGTGCAAATCGCACTACCTTCTGGAGAGCCTTGTGGTTGTGGGAGGTGCAGTTTCCGTACCAGGCAGTGAATACAGTCCGACAGGATGCTCTCAATTGTGCATCTGTAAAAGTTTGTGAGGATTTTAGGTGACAAACCAAACTTCTTCAGCCTCCTGAGGTTGGAGAGGCACTGTTGCGCCTTCTTCAAACACACTGTCTGTGTGGTTGGACCATTTCAGTTTGTCGGTCATGTGTATGCTGAGGAACTTAAAACTTGTCACCTTTTCCACTGCTGTCCCGTCGATGTGGATATGGGGGTGCTCCTTCTGCTGTTTTCTGAAGTCCACAATCATCTCCTTTGTTTTTTTGACGTTGAGTGAAAGGTTGTTTTTCTGACGCCACACTTCGAGTGCCCTCACCTCCTCCCTGTAGGCTGTCTTGTCGTTGTTGGTAATCAAGCCCACTACTGTTGTGTTGTCTGCAAACTTGATGATTGAGTGCATGGTCATGCAGTCATGGGTGAACAGGGAGTACAGGAGGGGGCTGAGCACGCACACTTGTGGGGCCCCAGTGTAGAGGATCAGCAAAGTGGAGATGTTATTTCCTACATTCACCACCTGGAGGTGGCCTGTCAGAAAGTCATGGACCCAATTGCACAAGGCAGGGTTGAGACCCAGGGCCTCAAGCTTAATGATGAGCTTGGAGGGTACTATGGTGTTGAATGCTGACCACAGCCCCACGTTGCAAGGCTCTGTGCCCAATTCCTGGAAGCTGAAAATGTCCCAGTTCTTCCATAGCCTGCATACTTACCAGACATGTCACCCATTGAGCATGTCACCCATTGAGCATTGGGACAACATTCCACAGCCCAAAATCAACAGCCTGATCAACTCTATGTGAAGGAGATGTGTCGCGTTGTATGAGGCAAATAATAGTCACACTAGATACTGACTGGTTTCTCAAAGTAACCACCCTTTGGACAAATTTGCACACTATTGGCATTCTCTCAACCAGCTTCATGAGGTAGTCAACTGGAATGCTTTTTCAACAGTCTTGAAGGAGTTCCCACATATACTGAGCACATGTTTGCTGCTTTTCCTTCACTCTGAGGTTCAACTCATCCAAACCATCTCAATTGGGTTGAGGTCGGGTGATCTAATGCAGCACTCCATCACTCTCCTTCTTGGTCAAATAGCCCTCACATAGCCTGTAGGTGTGTTTTAGGTCATTGTCCTGTTGAAAAAGAAATGATAGTCCCACTAAGCGTAAACCAGATGCGATGGTATGTCGCTGCAGAATTCTGTGGTTGCCATGCTGGTTAAGTGTGCCTTGAATTCTAAATAAATGGCTGACAGTGTCACCAGCAAAGAACTCCCACACCATCACATCTCCTACTCCATGTTTCACGGTGGGAACCACACGTGCGGAGATCATCCGTTCACCTACTCTGCGTCTTGCGGCGGCAGATTTCCATCGGTCTAATGTCCATTGCTCCTGCTTCTTGGCCCAAGCAAGTCTCTTCTTCTTACTGATGTCCGTTAGTAGTGGTTTCTTTGCAGCAATTCAACCACGAAGGCCTGTCTCACGCAGTCTCCTCTGAACAGTTGATGTTGAGATGTGTCTGTTACTTGCACTCTGTGAAACATTTATTTGGGCTACAATCTGAGATGCAGTTAATTGCAGATTTCTGAGGCTGGTAACTCTAATGTGGTCCCAAGTGGCGTAGCTGTCTAAGGCACTGCATCTCAGTGCTTGAGGCATCACTACAGACACCCTGGTTCGATTCCAGGCTGTATCTCAACTGGTTGTGATTGGGAGTTCCGTAGGGTTGTTCACAATTGGCCCAGTGTCGTCCAGGTTTGGACAGTGTAGGCCGTCATTGTAAATAAGAATTTGTTCTTTAACCGAATTGCCTAGTTAAAAAGGTTAAATATAAAATAAATAATAATGAACTTATCCCCTGCAGCAGAGGTAACCCTGAGTCTTGTTTCATCATAGCACTGGATAGTTTTTACCTCTGCACTTGAAGAAACTTTCAAAATTATTGAAATTTTCCAGGTTGTCTAACCCTCATGTCTTTAAGTAATGATGGACTGTCATTTCTCTTTGCTTATTCGAGCTGTTCTTGTCATAATATGGACTTGGTCTTTTACCAAATGGGGCTATCTTCTGTATACCAACCCTACCCTGTTACAACACAACACAACCGCATTAAGAAGGAAATAAATTCCACAAATGAACTTTTAACAAAGCACACCTGTTAATTGAAATGCATTCCAGGTGACTACCTCATGATGCTGGTTGAGAGAATGTCAATAGTGTGCAAATATGTAATCAAGGCAAATGGTGGCTACTGTGAAGAATCTCAAATATTTAATATATTTTGATTTGTTTACACTTTTTTGGTTACTACATTATTCTATATGTGTTATTTCATAGTTTTGATGTCGTCACTACTATTCTACAATGTGGAAAATAGTACAAATAAAGAAAAACCCTTGAAGGAGTAGGTTTGTCCAAACTTTAATTGTTTTATTTTATTTTTAATTTTACCCCCTTTTCTCCCCAATTTCGTGGTATCCAATTGTTAGTAGCTACTATCTTGTCTCATCGCTACAACTCCCGTACGGGCTCGGGAGAGACGAAGGTTGAAAGTCATGCGTCCTCCGATACACAACCCAACCAAGCCGCACTGCTTCTTTAACACAGCACGCATCCAACCCGGACACACCAATGTGTCGGAGGAAACACCGTGTACCTGGCAAGTTTGGTTAGCGCGCACTGCGCCCGGCCCGCCACAGGAGTCGCTGGTGCGCGATGAGACAAGGATATCCCTACCGGCCAAGCCCTCCCTTACCCGGACGAATCTATGCCAATTGTGCGTTGCCCCACGGACCTCCCGGTCGCGGCCGGTTACGACAGAGCCTGGGCGTGAACCCAGAGTCTCTGGTGGCACAGCTGGCGCTGCAGTACAGTGCCCTTAACCACAAACCTTTGACAGGTACTGTGTATCTTCAAGAAATCTATGCAAACTGGTATTGTTCCTAAAGATTTGAACATTTCCAAAATTATCGACCTTCATCAATCTGGGGATCAAGATCGTTTACAAATTATCGCCCAATTTCTTAAAATTCCTGGAAAAGTTTGTTTATAAGAGAATGTTGAAACATATAAATAAATGCTGTATCCCATATGAGCAGAGCCGGTCTTGACCTCCCTGGGGCCCTAAGCAAAATTCTGCTAAGGGGCCTTCCAACCTGACCCGTGAGCCATGTAAACCATTTGCCATTGCCACACAGTCACACCTGACACCCCAGGGCTCCCACTACAATCCTCCCTCCTTTAGAACAGTTTTCTCCATCTGTCGGTCTAAGAATAAGTTGACCTCTACAGAACGAGGTATAAACAAACAATATTTATTGAATATAGTATTTTTTTTTATAGAATCGTAAGATAGTATTCACTTAACATTAACAAGAAATTGTAGAAAATATAGAATGTAGAAAATAAAAAAATATAACACTGAGGTTTGGCTCTTCTGCCTTGTAGTTAGTCCATTCCTCACAATATTATACAATTAGCTTTGTCTATACTATGTAAACATAAGCCTATAGACTATGGCTGCAGCTATATGTCTCAAAATAGTCAAATAAAACCTATACAGCTGTATGATTAACTTTGGTTCCCTCTACAGCCGGGGCATTTTCAGCATCAGCATGGGCACCAGTCTATCTGGACTGTCTGGAAGAAATTGAGAACGTATGTCACATAGTTAGTTAAGCAGTCATTTACACAAATTCACTTCTGCCACACAATCTTAAATGTTACTAAGTGTGTAAACATTTGAATGTTTAAATGAAAATCTTACCATCAAATATTCCTCTTCTGCACTTTCTTGAGGCAAAATCATCAATGATGTCATCATAAGACATGTGTATCCCCACGTCATGATTTATGCTCATGATGGCCAGACCAATCAAACGCTCATGATTTATGCTCATGATGGCCAGACCACTCAAACGTTCCTGTGACATGGAAGACCTCAGGTAGCTTTTGATGAGCTTTTATTTCGAAAAGCTCCTCTCTGCCGATGCTACGGTTACTGGTGGGGTGCCTGCAATTCCTAGTTCCTCCAGGTTTTTCTCACAGAGAAAGGAAAGCAGCTCAAAGGCAGTCACCTTATCTGATGGCAGATTAGGTCAATTCTGAATCTCGTGTACCAGATCCATTCCACTGATGTCACAGTCATCTCTGAAGGTTAGAGTGTTTAACTTCCATTCAGTGAGCCTTTAAAGATTGACTGAGGCAGTGCTGAAGTTCAGCAGCACTCCATATTTGGATTTCACCTGGTTGAGTGTTTCAGATCTCTCATCCATGGATGTCACAGCAGAGTCGACCACAATGTTGAAGTAGTTGACTTCAAGGGTTTTCAGTGCATTAGTCACGGGTTCATCAGGAGCCTCATAGCTGAAATGCCTCTTGCTGTTTCTCAGTCTCTTCTCTTTCAGAACAGCCTCCACATTAATTTCTTCACAAATGCTTTTGGCTGCTGTCTGTGCCAACAGATGGTATGTAGTGAGGGAGTGCTTGTGCCTCCACTCTGGCCACAGGATCATTGATCATCTGTCTGACTTCCAGTAATGCCTCCTTAACCTCAGAAGCCTGATATCTGATTGCATGAACACTTTGGAGCCTACTCTCCCAGTGTCACTCCATGACTTCACGGTTATGTTCACGTGTTTCTTCAAAACACTCCATCTTTGTGTGCCAGCTGAAAAGAAGGCGAAGAGCTTTTGCACATGCCCATAAAACCCATCTGCATCTTTTGAAGATTTGGCAGCATCTGCAATGACAAGGTTAAGATTATGTGCTCCACATGGGACCAACACAGCTCTGGGATTTTTTTAGCACTCTGGCTTGTACTCCTTGGTGCTTGCCCTTCATGTTGGCCCCATTATTAGCTTGCCCTCTGCAATCTTCAAATGGAATCTTCAGCTCGTTCAGCTTATCTAAGATGACAGTGGACAGATTCAGGCCTGTTGTAACCTCAACATTCACAAAGCTAAGGAAGTGCTCCTTGATCTCTGGCTTTCCCTTTAAAGCCACGCTTCTTAGATTAATGGACATTTGCTCCTGGTGACTAATGGCAGGTGTACAGTCCAAGATAATGGAGAAGTACTTTGAGTCTCTTACTTGAGTCACTATTGCTTCCAGAATCTTGTCACTCACAATCTGTATCAGCTCATTCTGTGTGTGCTTACATTTACATTTACATTTAAGTCATTTAGCAGACGCTCTTATCCAGAGCGACTTACAAATTGTGTGTGCTTCCCAAGATAATGAGCATGTTTCTCTCCATCTTTAATTTTGCTGAGATGATTTTCCATAACAGGGTCAAATTTACCTCTTTTTTTCAAATTGACCACTTTCTGGGTCCTAACCCATGTTATGGGTTAGGACCCAGATTGCAGTTCCTATAGCTTCCACTAGTTGTCAACAGTCTTTAGACATTGTTTCAGGCATATATTCTGAAAAATGAGGAAGTGGACTGTAGAATGAACCAGAGCTGTTTTGCGTGCGTGAATGATTGCTTGCCGTTCGTTGTTTTTCCTTTGTGATTCCTTTCTATTGTCCAGTTGAAATATTATAGATTATTTAGACAATAGACAACCTCTTGATTAATTATAAACATCGTTTGACATGTTTCGACAAACTTTACCGGTACTATTAGGATGTATTCGTCTGCCTATTGTGACCGCCTTTGAGCCAGTAGATTACTGAACAAAACGCGCCAACAAAACAGAGTTTTGGGGACATAAAGAGGAACTTTATCGAACAAAACAAACATTTATTGTGCAACAGGGACTCTTGTGAGTGCAACCAGATGAAGATCAAAGGTAAGTGATTAATTTTATCGCTATTTCTGACTTTTGTGACTCCTCTACTTGGCTTAAATGTTTGTATGCTTTTGTAAGCGGGGCGCTGTCCTCAGATAATCGCATGGTATGCTTTTGCCGTAAAGCCTTTTTGAAATCTGACACAGCGACGGGATTATCAAGAAGTTAAGCTTTATTTTGATGTCTGACACTTTGTATTTTCATGAATGTTAAATACGACTATTTCTGTCAATTTAATTTGGCTCTCTGCAATTTCACCGGATGTTGCAGAGGTGTGCCGCTAGCGGGACACCTATTGACTTGGGTCAAACATTTCGAGTAGCCTTCCACAAGCTTCCTACAATAAGTTGGGTGAATTTTGACCCATTCCTCCTGACAGAGCTGGTGTAACTGAGTCCGGTTTGTAGGCCTCCTTGCTCGCACACGCTTTTTCAGTTCTGCCCACAAATTTTCTATTAGATTGAGGTCAGGGCTTTGTGATGACCACTCCAATACCTTGACTTTGTTGTCCTTAAGCCATTTTGCCACAACTTTGGAAGTATGCTTGGGGTAATTGTCCATTTGTAAGACCCATTTGCGACCAAGCTTTATGTTCCTGGCTGATGTCTTGAGATGTTGCTTCAATACATCCACATAATTTTCATTCCTCATGATTGCATCTATTTTGTGAAGTGCACCAGTCCCTCCTGCAGCAAAGCACCCCCACAACATGATGCTGCCACCCCCCATGCTTCACGGTTTGGATGGTGTTCTTCGGCTTGCAAGCCTCCCCCTTTATCCTCCAAACACAACGATGGTCATTATGGCCAAACAGTTCTATTTTTGTTTCATCAGACCAGAGGACATTTCTTCAAAAAGTACGATCTTTGTCCCCATTTGCAGTTACAAACCATAGTCTAGCTTTTTTATGGCGGTTTTGGAGCAGTGGCTTCTTCCTTGCTGAGCGGCCTTTGAGGTTATGTTGATATAGGACTCGTTTTACTGTGGATATAGACGTTTTTGTACCTGTTTCCTCCAGAATCTTCACAAGGTCCTTTGCTGTTGGTCTGGGATTGATTTGCACTTTTCGCAGCAAAGTACATTCATCTCTAGAAGACAGAACGCGTCTCCTTCCTGAGCCGTGTGACGGCTGCGTGGTCCCATGGTGTTTATACTTGCATACTATTGTTTGTACAGATGAAAGTGGTACCTTTAGGCGTTTGGAAATTGCTCCCAAGGATGAACCAGACTTGTAGAGGTCTACAATTTCTTTTCAGATGTCTTGGCTGATTTATTTAGATTTTCCCATGATGTCAAGCAAAGAGGCACTGAGTTTGAACGTAGGGCTTGAAATACATCCACAGGTACACCTCAGGTACAATTGACTCAAATAATATCAATTAGCCTGTCAGAAGCTTCTAAAGTCATGACATAATTTCCTGGAATTTTCCAAGCTGTTTAAAGGCACAGTCAACTTAGTGTATGTAAACTTCTGACCCACTTGAATTGTGATACAATGAATTATAAGTGAACAAATCTGTAAACAATTGTTGGAAAAATTACTTGTGTCATGCACAAAGTAGATGTCCTAACCAACTTCTCAAAACTATAGTTTGTTAACAAGAAATTTATGGAGTGGTTGAAAAACGAGTTTTAATGACTCCGACCTAAGTGTATGCAAACTGCTCACAGAACAAGACCGCTGAGTGCTGAAGCGAGTAGAGTGTAAAAATCATCTGTCCTCTGTTGCAACACTCACTACCGAGTTTCAAACTACCTCTGTAAGCAACGTCAGCACAATAACTGTTTGTCAGGAGATTCATGAAATGGGTTTTCATGGCCGAGCAGCCGCACACAAGCCTAAGATCACTGTGTGCAATGCCAGGCATCGCTGGAGTGGTGTAAAGCTTGTGCAATGCCGAGCATCAGCTGGAGTGGTGTAAAGCTCGCCGCCATTGCACTCTGGAGCTGTGGAAATGTGTTCTCTGGAGTGATGAATCACGCTTCACCATCTGGCAGTGAGAGGGACGAATCTGTGTTTGGCGGATGCCAGGAGAACCCTACCTGTCCCAATGCATAGTGCCAACTGTAAAGTTTGGTGGAATAATGGTCTGGGGCTGTTTTTCATGGTTCGGGCTAGGCCCCTTAGTTCCAGTGAACGGAAATCTATAAGTTTCACCATATTTCTAGATGATTCTGTGCTTCCTACTTTGTGGCAACAGTTTGGGTAAGGCCTTTCCCTGTTTCTGCATGACAATGCATCTCCTGCACAAAGCGAGGTTCATACAGAAATTATTGTTGAAGATCGGTGTGGAAGAACTTGACCTGGGCTGCACAGAGCGCTGACCTCAACCCCATCGAACACCTTTGGGATGAATTGGAACGCCGATTGCGAGCCAGGCCTAATCATCCAACATCAGTGCCCAACCTCACTAATGCTCTTGTGGCTGAATGGAAGCAAATCACTGCAACAATGTTCTTATATCTAGTGGAAAGCCTTCCCAGAAGAGTGGGCAGGGTGGCTTTGAAGCTGTGGAAGAGCTAAATTCATGCCCAGATGAGGACAGTATTGTTGAAGATATGTATGATGAAGGGCAGCCCCACAGTAGCAAGTCCCACTCCTGTATATGAACAGAACTAAATATGTAGTATACTGCATAATGTTTAAACAGATTTGCTGGTTTTCTGTTACTTGTGGTCTCTTGATTTAAAACATAACTGATTTTAATTTGTTTGCCAGTTTCATTCAGTTGATACTGTACAACATATTTGCATGGAATGTTGGTATCTGAAGGATATGAGCACCCACTATTTCATAGATCTAATCCAATAATGGAAACACAGTATACTGTCATGTTGACCTAGGGACGAGGTGAGACACACAACTTAATAGCCTGGGGACAATTATAGAAATACGTAAGCTACTCTTGTTTTATGCACTATGGCAAGAAGTTAACCCACCTTTCAAAAAGGGTTTTATTAATACATTTTATAGATTGATTAACTGTTAGGTTGTGAAGAGAGCTTCTATTGGTTCTTTTCTTGTGTAGAGTCGTGGCCAAAAGTTTTGAGAATGACACAAATATTAATTTTCACAAAGTCTGCTGCCTCAGTTTGTATGACGGCAATTTGCATATACTCCAGAATGTTGTGAAGAGTGATCCGATGAATTGCAATTAATTGCAAAATCCCTCTCTGCCAGGCAAATGAACTGAATCCCCCAAAAACATTTCCACCTCATTTCAGCCCTGCCAGAAAAGGACCAGTAACTTCATGTCAGTGATTCTCTCGTTAACACAGGTGTGAGTGTTGATGAGGACAAGGCTAGAGATCACTCTGTCATGCTGATTGAGTTCGAATAACAGACTGGAAGCTTCAGAAGGAAGGTGGTGCTTGGAATCATTGTTCTTCCTCTGTCAACCATGGGTATCTGCAAGGAAACACGTGCCGTCATCATTGCTTTGCACAAAAAGGTTTCACAGGCAAGGATATTGCTGCCAGTAAGATTGCACCTAAATCAACCATTTATCGGATTATCAAAAACTTCAAGGAGAACGGTACAATTGTTGTGAAGAAGGCTTCAGGGCGCCCAAGAAAGTCCAGAAAGAGCCAGGACCGTCTCCTAAAGTTGATTCAGCTGCGGGATCGGGGCACCACCAGAACAGAGCTTGCTCAGGAATGGCAGCAGGCAAGTGTGAGTGCATCTGCAAGCACAGTGAGGCAAATACTTTTGGAGGATGGCCTGGTGTCAAGAAAGGCAGCAAAGAAGCCACTTCTCTCCAGGAAAAACAACAGGGACAGACTGATATTGTACAAAAGGTACAGGGATTGGACTGCTGAGGACTTGGGTAAAGTCATTTTCTCTGATGAATCCCCTTTCCGATTGTTTGGGGCATCCGGAAAAAAAGCTTGTCCGGAGAAGACGAGGTGAGCGCTACCATCAGTCCTGTGTCATGCCAACAGTAAAGCATCCTGAGACCATTCATTTGTGGGGTTGCTTCTCAGCCAAGGGAGTGGGCTCACTCACTATTTTGCCTAAGAACACAGCCGTGAATAAAGAATGGTACCAACACATCCTCCGAGAACAACTTCTCCCAACCATCCAGGAACAGTTTGGTGACGAACAACGCCTTTTCCAGCATGATGGAGCACCTTGCCATAAGGCAAAAGTGATAACTAAGTGTCTCGGGGAACAAAACATTGATATTTTGGGTCCATGGCCAGGAAACTCCCCAGACCTTAATCCCATTGAGAACTTGTGGTCAATCCTTAAGAGGCAAGTGGACAAACAAAACCCTACAAATTCTGACAAAAGAATGGGCTGCCAGAAGTTAATTGACAGCATGCCAGGGCGGATTTCATGTAATTGTCAATAAAAGCCTTTGACACTAATGAAATTGTCACAACTTCCGCCGAAGTTGGATCCTCTCCCTGTTCGGGTGACGTTCGGCGGTCGACATCACCGGCTTTCTAGCCATCGCCGCTCCATTTTTCATGTATCCATTTGTTTTGTCTTGTTCCCTGCACACCTGGTTTTCATTCCCCAATCAATTCATATTTCATATTTATTCCTCTGTTCCCCATCATGTATTTGTGTAAGATTGTTTGTGTTACGTGTATTTTGATATTGTGGATATTGTTACGCGCATAACTTTTTGTCTATGTTCCGTGTTTTGGGCACATTTTATGTTATTTTGTGCTGTCATTTTGACCGGAATAAAAAGTGCTCCTGTTCACTACACTCTGCTCTCCTGCATCTGACTGCGCCTCTAATACACACTCCTAACAGAATCCTACACCAACCATGGAGTCAGAAGAAGCAGGTGCCCTGGTCAGAGGAGTTGAGGAACGCATCCAGGAACACGCGGCTATGCTACATCATCTCGGTGCCATGATGGATCGCGTTGTCCAGACCATGGGCCGCTGGGAGAGACAGGAAATCTCCCCAGCGCCTTGACCAGCTCATCCGGGGTTATCTCTCCCCGTCCCGTCCCGATCCAGCTCCAGTGGAATGCGTCTCTCCCTTCCCAGGGAGTATGATGGGACGGCCGCACAGTGCCAGGGGTTCCTTTTACAACTAGACCTATACCTGGCCACTGTTCACCCAGCTCCCTCAGGAAGGGAGAGAGTATCTGCCCTCGTCTCATGCCTCTCGGGGAGAGCTCTGGAGTGGGCAAACGCCGTGTGGGGAGAGGAAGACACGGCGTTGGACCACTTCGAGGAGTTTACCCGCCGTTTCGGGTGAACGACTCATCCATTTGAGGCAGGGGATGGGGCAGGATTTTGCACTGGAGTTCCGGACCTTGGCCGCCGGAGCAGGATGGGACGACAGGGCCCTCATCGACCACTATTGATGCAGCTTACGTGAGGACGTCCGACGGGCGTTGGCCTGCAGGGATGCCACCACCACCTTTGACCAACTGGTGGATATGTCCATCCGGTTGGATAACCTGCTGGTCATCCGTGGACGTCCTGAGCGGGCTCTGTCGGTTCCATCTCCCAGCACTCCCGCTCCGGTGCCCATGGAGTTGGGAGGGGCTGCTCGTAGGGAGGCTGGAGGAGGGGCCTTCACGTGCACCATCTGTGGCCGCAGAGGGCACACTGCCGGTGTGTGCCTGGTTGGTCCCTCTGGGAGTCGAGGCAGCAGGTAGGGCACTCTGACGTCACCCCATGGACCACTCTCATCCAGAGTCCTCTGTTGTCCACCTGTTTGTACCTGTTAGTTTCCCTGAGTTCTCCCCGCATTCCCAGCATCAGGCGCTCGTCGATTCAGGCGTAGTTGGGAATTTTATTGACAGAGCATTAGCACTTAGTTTAGGGATCCCCATTATTCCTGTGAATAGACCTTTTCCGGTTCACGCTCTGGACAGTCAACCATTAGGGTCCGGGCTAATCAGGGAGGCCACCATCTCCCTGGCCATGGAGACGAAGGGGGGTCGTGATGAGAGAATCAGTCTCTTTCTCATTGACTCTCCTGCGTTTCCCATGGTACTAGATCATCAAATCAAATGTATTTATACAGCCCTTCGTACATCAGCTGATATCTCAAAGTCCTGTACAGAAACCCAGCCTAAAACTCCAAACAGCAAGCAATGCAGGTGTTGAAGCACGTTGGCTAGGAAAAACTCCCTAGAAAGGCCAAAACCTAGGAAGAAACTTAGAGAGGAACCAGGCTATGAGGGGTGGCCAGTCCTCTTCTGGCTGTGCCGGGTGGAGATTATAACAGAACATGGCCAAGATGTTCAAATGTTCATAAATGACCAGCATGGTCAAATAATAGGTCTGGGACAGGTAGCACGTCCGGTGAACAGGTCAGGATTCCATAGCCGCAGGCAGAACAATTGAAACTGGAGCAGCAGCATGGCCAGGTGGACTGGGGACAGCAAGGAGTCATCATGCCAGGTAGTCCTGAGGCATGGTCTTATGGCTCAGATCCTCCGAGAGAGAGAAAGAGAGAATTAGAGAGAGCATGCATACAGATATAACAAACTGACCCTAGCCCCCCGACACATAAACTACTGCAGCATAAATACTGGAGGCTGAGACAGGAGGGGTCAGAAGACACTGTGGCCCCATCCGATGATACCCCCGGACAGGGCCAAACAGGAAGGATATAACCCCACCCACTTTGCCAAAGCACAGCCCCCACACCACTAGAGGGAAATTTTCAACCACCAACTTACCATCCTGAGACAAGGCCGAGTATAGCCCACAAAGATCTCCGCCACGGCACAACCCAAGGGGGGGCGCTAACCCAGACAGGAAGATCACATCAGTGACTCAACCCACTCAAGTGACGCACCCCTCCTAGGGACGGCATGAAAGACCACCAGTAAGCCAGTGACTTAGACTTAGGGTTAGAGGCAGAGAATCCCAGTGGAAACAGGGGAACCGGCCAGGCAGAGACAGCAAGGGCGGTTCGTTGCTCCAGAGCCTTTCCGTTCACCTTCACACTCCTGGACCAGACTACACTCAATCATATGACCCACTGAAGAGATGAGTCTTTGGTAAAGACTTAAGGTTTGAGACCGAGTTTGCGTCTCTCACATGGGTAGGCAGACCATTCCATAAAAATGGAGCTCTATAGGAGGAAGCCCTGCCTCCAACTGTTTGCTTAGAAATTCTAGGGAAAATTAGGAGGCCTGCGTCTTGTGACCGTAGCGTACGTGTAGGTATGTACGGCAGGATCAAATCAGAGAGATAGGTAGGAGCAAGCCCATGTAATGCCAGTGTAGGGAGGCTAGCACTGGAGTAATACGATCACATTTTTTGGTTCTAGTCAGGATTCTAGCAGCCGTATTTAACACTAACTGAAGCTTATTTAGTGCTTTATCTGGGTAGCCGGAAAGTAGAGCATTGCAGTAGTCCAACCTAGAAGTAACTAAAGCATGGATGAATTTTTCTGCATTATTTTTGGACAGAAAGTTTCAGATTTTTGCAATGTTACGTAGATGTAAAAAAGCTGTCCTTGAAACAGTCTTGATATGTTCGTCAAAAGAGAGATCAGGGTCCAGAGTAACGCCAAGGTCCTTCACAGTTTTATTTGAGACGATTGTACAACCATTAAAAGTAATTGTCAGATTCAACAGAAGATCTCTTTGTTTCTTGGGACCTAGAACAAGCATCTCTGTTTTGTCCAAGTTTAAAAGTAGAACGTTTGCAGCCATCCACTTCCTTATGTCTGAAACACAGGCTTCTAGCGAGGGCAATTTTGGGGCTTCACCATGTTTCATTGAAATGTACAGCTGTGTGTCATCCGCATAGCAGTGAAAGTTAACATTATGTTTTCGAATGACATCCCCAAGAGGTAAACTATATAGTGAAAACTATAGTGGTCCTAAAACGGAACCTTGAGGAACACCGACATTTACTGTTGATTTGTCAGAGAACAACCCATTCACAGAGACAAACTGATACCTTTTCGACAGATAAGATCTAAACCAGGCCAGAACTTGTCCGTGTAGACCAATTTGGGTTTCCAATCTCTCCAAAAGAATGTGGTGATCGATGGTATCAAAAATAGCACTAAGGGCTAGGAGCACGAGGACAGATGCAGAGCCTCGGTCTGATGCCATTAAAAGGTCATTTACCACCTTCACAAGTGCAGTCGCAGTGCTATGATGGGGTCTAAAACCAGACTGAAGCATTTCGTATACATTGTTTGTCTTCAGGAAGGCAGTGAGTTGCTGCGCAACAGCCTTTTCTAACATTTTTGAGAGGAATGGAAGATTCGATATAGGCTGATAGTTTTTTATATTTTCTGGGTCAAGGTTTGGCTTTTTGAAGAGAGGCTTTATTACTGTCACTTTTAGTGAGTTTGGTACACACCCGGTGGATAGAGATAGAGAGTTTATTATGTTCAACATAGGAGGGCCAAGCACAGGAACCAGCTCTTTCAGTAGTTTAGTTGGAATAGGGTCCAGTATGCAGCTTGAAGGTTTAGAGGCCATGATTATTTTCTTCATTGTGTCAAGAGATATAGTACTATAACACTTGAGTGTCTCTCTTGATCCTAGGTCCTGGCAGAGTTGTGCAGATGCAGATTTAAAGAGGAGTCCGTAATTTGCTTTCTAATAATCATGATCTTTTCCACTAAGAAGTTAATCAATTTATTTCTGCTGAAGTGAAAGCCATCCTTACTTGGGGAATGCTGTTTTTTAGTTAGCTTTCGAACATTATCAAAAATAAATTTAGGATTGTTCTTATTTTCCTCAATTATGTTGGAAAAATAGGATGATCGAGCAGCAGTACGGGGCTCTTCAATATGGCACGATATTGTCTTTCCAAGCTAGTCAGAAGTCTTCCAGTTTGGTGTGGTGCCATTTCCGTTCTAATTTTCTGGAAGCTTGCTCGGGTATTTTCTGTATACCAGGGAGCTAGTTTCTTATGAGAAAAGTTTTTAGTTTTTAGGGGTGCAACTGCATCTAGGGTATTGCGCACGGTTAAATTGAGTTCCTCAGTTAGGTGGTTAACTGATTTTTGTCCTCTGACGTCCTTGGGTAGGCAGAGGGAGTCTGGAAGGGCATCAAGGAATCTTTGTGTTGTCTGTGAATTTACAGCACGACTTTTGATGCTCCTTGGTTGCGGTCTGAGCAGTTTATTTGTTGCAATTGCAAATGTAATAAAATGGTGGTCCGATAGTCCAGGATAATGAGGAAAAACATTAAAATCCACAACATTTATTCCATTGGACAAAACTAGGTCCAGAGTATGACTGTGACAGTGAGTAGGTCCAGCATAATGGACAAAACCCACTGAGTCGATGATGGCTCCGAAAGCCTTTTGGAGTGGGTCTGTGGACTTTTCCATGTGAATATTAAAGTCAACAAAATTTAGAATATTATCTGCTATGACTACAAGGTCCGATTCAGGGAACTCAATGTGGAACGATGTATATGGCCCAGGAGGCCTGTAAAACAGTAGCTATAAAAAGTGATTGAGTAGGCTGCATAGATTTCATGACTAGAAGCTCAAAAGACGAAAACGCCATTTAAAAAAAAAAAATTGACATTTGCTATCGTAAATGTTAGCAACACCTCCGCCTTTGCGGGATGCACGGGGGATATGGTCACTAGTGTAACCAGGAGGTGAGGCCTCATTTAACAGAGTAAATTCATCAGGCTTAAGCCATGTTTCAGTCAGGCCAATCACATCAAGATTATGATCAGTGATTAGTTCATTGACTATAATTGCCTTTGAAGTAAGGGATCTAACATTAAGTAGCCCTATTTTGAGATGTGAGGTATCACAATCTCGTTCAATAATGACAGGAATGGAGGAGGTCTTTATCCTAGTGAGATTGCTAAGTGGGTTGTCCCTCTGTTTGTATCTGACAGGAATGCTGTCAGGCCAGTCTGGCTATGTCATTCTGCATATGTCAATGTTGGTCATGGTGTTTGTAACTTAAAGGTCCTATGGAGCCTTTTCTATCCGAATATCAAATTATTTCTGGGTAACAATTAAGTACCTTAGTGTGATTGTTTTCCATTAAATTTGTAAAACATTTTGTGAAAAAACGTGTTCTTAGCAAAGAGCAATTTCTCGCACAATAATTTAGCTAGGACTCTCTGGGAGTTTAGTTTTTAGGATCCCCATTCACTACTGCACATGCAGCAGCTACTCTTTCTGGAGTCCACATAAAACATACAAATACATGACAAAGTACAGAACAGTAATAGACAAGAACAACAAAAGATATTACATTAAATTATAATAAAAAATAGAATAAGAGTAATATATAGGAAAGACACCAAGAGACAGCAAAAATAATATTTATACTCAGAGTGGTCTGAGTGGGGAGGGGAAAACTGAAAACAAACTGTTATTGGCTGAAAAGTTACTGAAAACTACCTGTTATTGGCAGAGAGGGTTGGAACTTTCTTTTTTATTGGTCTATAAACTAATTTACTGCCTGGTCACCAGGCAGGCCAAAACTCCAAAACAGGCAGCAATTTCAGGCAGTCTTTTCAAACAGCTCTTACATTAAAAGGGCATTACCATAATTTTCACAATTTTACAGTATTATTTCAAACTCATAGTGTGAAAATATATACAAGTCATGCTTTTGACTGTACTGGGCATTTAAATGGTTCAAGAGCAGTGGTGAACGTAAAATGTACCATTATTGCCTATGGAGCATTTATGCAAATGAAAAATGGTTATAATTCTAAAAGTAATAATGAACTAGTAAAGAGCAACAAGAATCCAAACGTTTATTTGTGACTAAGACTTGAAGCAACATTGAAAACCACCAAAGTATTTTTTATTCAAATTGAATTTTCACATTTCAAAAAAGTATGCTTTCCTGTGTCTTTGCTACTTGCTAGTTAGGTCTGCTTTACTGTTCTAAAATGCAACAAAACAATATTCCAATGCACATATAATGCACCAATGCACCATATAATGCAGCAGAGCATTACTTTTTTTGTTGCGGCATTTGAGAACAAAAACACTGACTCAACTTGTTAGTAGAAAACAGCCTTGACTTTATATATGAGCCAAAGCACAGGTCATCTTCAACTGTACCAATTACATTGTAATTCATAAAAATTTTAGGCCACAGGAAAACTATTTTTAGGAAAGTGATATACAATTACATATCAAATATCATGCGATGTGCAGGTTCCTTTTTTATTTAGAGTGATATTCAACAACATTTTGAAATACATTCTCTCTCCAGGTATGCAGTTCGTTTATGACATAGGCTGTAGAGGGGTGGTTTGGAGTATGGCGGTATGATAGATGATTGCATGTACTGTATGTAATGGTGCGAGTAGCTATATGATATGGCAACATCAATAAATCCCACCTTCCTATCATAATGCTGATGAGCTATAGGTGCACTATACATGAGGGTACAGAAATGTAAAAAACTTGAACATTTCTAAGCTGTTGTGTGCACAGGAGACTGCTGACGGGAGGATGGCTCATAATGATGGCTGGAATGGAATGGTAGCAAAACACGTGTTTGATGTGCTCGATTCATTTCCATATATTCCATTCCACCCATTACTATGAGCCCCCACAACACACACACACAAACAAATACAATAATATTTGTTTCAGGCTACTCAATAACAAAATTCATACTTACATTCAACTGTGTTAACATTAACTTACACTACTCTCAGGCAAACATGCAAAGGATCATAATCGGTTCAGGCATGAGCAGTAGACATGCTACTGCACAGTGTACTAACATTTCACTTCTTATGTTGCCATTTGTATTTGTATTTATTATGGATCCCCATTAGCTGCTGCCAAAGCAGCAGCTACTCTTCCTGGGGTACAGCAAAATTAAGGCGGTTTATACAATTTTAAAAACATTACAATACATTCACAACACACTGTGTGCCCTCAGGCCCCTTCTCCACCACTACCACATATCTACAGTACTAAATCCATGTGTATGTACGTATAGTGCGCATGTTATCGTGTGTGTGTTGGTATATGTCTGTGCCAATGTTTGTGTTGCTTCACAGTCCCCGCTGTTCCATAAGGTGTTTTTGAATCTGTTTTTTAAATCTAATTTTACTGCTTGTGCCAGTTACTTGATGCGGAATAGAGTCCAATGTAGTCATGGCTCTATGTAGTACTGTGTGCCTCCCCATAGTCTGTTCTGGACTTGGGGACTGTGAAGAGACCTCTTGTGGCATGTCTTGTGGGGTGCATGGGTGTCCGAGCTGTGTGCCAGTAGTGTAGACAGACAGCTCGGTGCATTCAACATGTCAAAACTTCTCATAAATAAAAGTATGTAAGTGATATGTAAGTGATGAAGTCAATCTCTCCTTCACTTTCAGTCAGGAGAGATTGACATGCATATTATTAATATTAGCTCTCTGTGTACATCCAAGGGCCAGCCGTGCTTCCCTGTTCTGAGCCAATTGCAATTTTTCTAAGTCCTATTTTGTGGCACTTGACCACACGACTGAACAGTAGTCAAGGTGCGACAAAACTAGGGCCTGTAGGACCTGCCTTGTTGATAGTGTTGTTAAGAAGGCGGAACATCGCTTTATTAAAGACAGACTTCTCCCCATCTTAGCTACTACTGTATCAATATGTTTTGACCATGACAAGTTACAATCTAGGGTTACTCCAAGCAGTTTAGTCATCTCATCTTGCTCAATTTCCACATTATTTATTACAAGATTTAGTTGAGGTTTAGGGTCAAGTGAGTGTTTTGCTCCAAATACAATGCTTTTAGTTTTAGAAATATTTTGGGCTAACTTATTACTTGCCACCCGCTCTGAAGCTTACTGCAGCTCTTTGTTAAGTGTTGCAATCATTTCAGTCGCTGTAGTAGCTGACGTGTATAGTGTTGAGTCGTCCGCATACATAAACACTCTGGCTTTACTCAAAGTCAGTGGCATGTCGTTAGTAAAAATTGGAGAAAAAAAGGAAAGGAAAGTAGAACTGTCAGCAGGGCCATTTTTAGGGATTGTTTTCCCATACATAGTGGAGTCAAACGTTTAGAGTCACATTTCCCTATTCCACATGCTAAATGTTTACTGTCCTCATTTTGATGTGTGTCAATAATCTTCTATTATCCAACGGTGAGGGGCAGGGTACGGAGGGGCTTGTAGGGTCTGCTATTGGAATCAATCAAAGGTCATCTTGACATATATCTGTGTTCTCTGTCCAGTCCTAGATCTAGATTACATTCTCAAAGAGCTTTATGGAGGCCATTATATCTTCATCCTGGTGAGAGAAATTAAGAGTTAAGGAATTTGTTGTTTTGGACACAATGTCAATTGAACACTACTTATGGCAGTACTGTCCTTAGCTTTTCATATGTTGTGTGCTCCTCTGACATGTTGTGCAGGTTCTGTAAGACAAAACTGACAGAACTTGCTATCTACCAACTACAGGAATACCTGGAATGTTAGCCAGGCAGGTTAAAACCATGCAATAGCCAGCGGCTTGTCCTGGCATTTTTAATATCAGATACATCTGTGTTTACCTTCTGACAGGTCTCTATGAACTCATCGATGGTCACCACCCCGTCTCTGTTCCGATCCATTTTCTGAAAAAGGTGGCCATTAAAGATCTTGTATGATTACATACCGTATACTACTAGCCTCCACAGTGACACAATGTGAAGCTTTAAGGTTGTGGAAATTAGAACCGACCAGAGTTCTCATCAAACAAAAACCAACAATAAAGCCTTAGGACAGAAACAATACAAACAGAAGGACAGAAGGTGTTAAACAACATGTAAACTGTCAGACATGGGGAGGGGGGGGGGGTTACATGCTGGGGGGTTTATGTACCTGAAAGAACTTGTCCACATGCTCAGATGGGTCATCATCTCGTACACTGGGAGAGGTATACCTGCCCATCATGTCATAGATGGACGTCATTATGGCCAACATCTCCTGTACACAGGTGCACACAATACACGCATGCACACATAACACACACATACACACACACAGTTGCACGTACACACACACAGTCATGAGTCAGTGCTATGTCTTGCAGTGTTACGTCTAGCAGTAGAACTCTCTCTATGCAACAGACAGGAAAGTTTGAAGGCAAGGCCTTCCACTGTACCTCCTTGGTGATGCAGCCATCCTTGTTGATATCATACAGATTGAAGGCCCACTGGAGCTTCTCTGTTTCTGAACCTCTGAGCAGTACAGATAGGCCAATCACAAAGTCCTGGAGGGGAGAGGAGGGGGGGGGGTTAAGCAGGTTATTGGTATGGCTAAGATTGATTGTTCAGGAAGGTTTTATGCGAGAGAAGAAATGACCTTACTTTCAAGGAGCTCTGCTTACCTCAAAACGGATAGAGCCATTTCTGTCCATGTCAAAAGCGTTGAACAGGAAATGTGCATATGTGGTGGCATCTGAGTAGTGATACCAATAATGTAGTTAACATCAGGCAGGCGTACAGTAGATGACAGTTGGTTATTTATTCTCTTTTCACTTTCATCCATTTTGACGGTTGCTCAGGGTGAAATGGGTCAGTCTTTAAAGCATCTACAGGGCATTCAGAAAGAATTCAGAACCCTTGACTTTTTTCACATTTTGTTACGTTACAGCCTAATTCTAAAATTGATCAAATATTTTTTAACACCCCACAATGACAAAGCATTTTTTTTCTCGATTTTTTCCCCTAATTTATTAAAAATAAAAAACAGAAATGCCTTGTGTCTTGCTATGAGACTCGAAATTGAGCTCAGATGCATCCTGTTTCCATTGATCATCCTTGACATGTTTCTACAACTTGACCACAGTCCCCCTGTGGTAAATTCAATTGATTGGACATGATTTGGAAAGGCACACCTGTCTATATAAGGTCCCACAGTTGACAGTGTATGTCAGAGTAAAAACCAAGCCATGAGATCGAAGGAATTGTCCGTAGAGCTCAGAGACAGGAATGTGTCGAGACACAGATCTGGGGAAGGGGACCAAAACATTTCTGCAGCATTGAAGGTCCCCAATACCACAGTGGCCTCCATCATTCTTAAATGGAAGACGTGTGGAACCATCAAGACACTTCCTAGAGCTGGCCACCCGGCCAGACTGAGCAATCGATGGACAAGGGCCTTGGTCAGGGAGGTGTCCAAGAACCCGAACTCTATCACTCTGACAGAGCTCCAGAGTTCCTTTGTGGAGATGGAAGAACCTTCCAGAAGGACAGCCATCTCTGCAGTACTCCACCAGGCCTTTATGGTAGAGTGGCCAAATGGAAACCAAAAGGCACCTAAAGGACTCTCAGACCATGAGAAACAAGATTCACTGGTCTGATGAAACCAAGATTGAACTCTTTAGCCTGAATGCCAAGCGTCACACCTGGAGGAAACCTGGGACCATCCTTACAGTGAAGCATAGTGGTGGCAGCATCATGCTGTGGGGATGTTTTTCAGCTGCACCGACTGGGAGACTAGTCAGGATTGAGGGGAAGATGAATGGAGCTAAGTATATAGAGATCCTTGATGAAAACCTGCTCCAGAGCGCTCAGGACCTGAGACTGGGGAGAATGTTTACCTTCCAACAGGACAACGACCCTAAGCACATAGCCAAAACAACACAGGAGTGGCTTTGGGACAAGTCTCTGAATGTCCTTGAGTGGCCTAGCTGGAGCCCGGACTTGAATCCGATCTAACATCTCTGGAGAGACCTGAAAATAGCTGTGTAGCGACGCTCCCCATCCAACCTGAAAGAGCTTGAGAGGATCTGCAGAGAAGAGTGGGAAAAATTCCCCAAATACAGGTGTAACAAGCTTGTAGCATCATACCCAAGAAGACTCGAGGCTGCAATCGATGTCAAAGGTGCTTCAACAAAGTACTGCGTCAATGGTCTTAATACTTATGTAAATGTGATATCTGTGTTTTTTAATTTTTATACATTTCCCAAAATTTCTACAAACCTGCTTTTACTTCATCATTATGGGTTATTGTTTGTAGATTGATGAGGGGAAAACATATCTAATACATTATAGAATAAGGCCGTAAAGTAATCAAATGTGGAAAAAGTCAAGGGGTCTGAATACTTTCCAAATGCACTGTATATATCAATAGATGAGGTTCTGAGTTGTCAGAATCTTGCATCTACTGATCAAATTTTCATTCAAAAACAGTAAGACAATGCCCTATCAAATAACAGTCCATTGAAATAGCCAGCCTGTCCTCAAGGACATGATATAGTAAATGTAAATCTGTGACACTCAAATTAGTATGATATGTTACATTGGGTATTGTTACTTCAGCCAAAAATGAGGTTGGTCGGGGAGGATGGGTGGGCATATGATGCAAAACTCTAGCAACCCAAAGGCGTCACGGGCAACTTTAGCATTTTAGCTAATAAGCAACTTTGCAACTACTTACTTCTTCTTAGCTACTTTGTAACTACTTAGCATGTTAGCTAACATAACTATTAACCTTAACCTCTAACCCTAACACCTAGCCTAGCTAACTTGATCTATCTAGCCACCTTGCTAACATTAGCCACAACATGTCATACGTATTGCACATATGTAACATATTGCACAAATTGCAGTTCATAACATATCATATTAATTGTAATTCGTAACAATTCATATGAAATGGATGATGGACATCCACAAATGAATACCATACAAAACATATCATACTCATTTGAGTGTCACAGATATACATTTGCTATGTGAGGTCTACCCCCGAGTCCAGGTTGAAATTGCTGATGACAGTAGGGGCAGTTAAAAGAGCGTCTCCCACCCATCTGCTATCAACCATGGTGCCTCCCTTGCATCTCTTGAGGGGAGAGAATCCTACCTCCCTGGGGGAAGAACTGTGAATAGATGGTCTTGAACGTCTCCTCATCCACCAGCCCGCTAGGACACTCCTGTTCAGAGAGACATGAAAATATCTTGAATACATTTGTCCTACTTAACTTGTATGCATTGTACGCATTAATGTAGTTAAATATCTGTGCAAAGAGGTGTGTCTAACGGCTTGTAAATGGCTAATATGCAGGTAACTGCCAAAATAAAGGAAACACCAACATAAAGTGTTTTAATAGGGCGTTGGTCCACCATGAGCCAGAACAGCTTCAATGCACCTTGACATAGATTCTTATTAGTGTCTGGAACGCTATTGGATGGATGTGACACCATTCTTCTGTGAAAAAATGCCATCATTTGGTGTTTTGTTGATGGTGGTAGAAAACGCTGTCTCAGGCACCGCTCCAGAATCTCCAATAAGTGTTCAATGGGGTTTAAAACTGGCAACTGAGATGGCCATGGCATATGGTTTACATAATTTTCATGCTCATCAAATCATGCAGTAACCACTCGTGCACTATGGATGGGGGCATTGTTATCCTATGGAGGCATATGCATGGCTGCCAGAATAATGGCCAAAATAATGGCCTGCCCATCATTTTTATACAGGACCCTAAGCATGGTTGGATGTTAACTGCTCAATTAACTCAGGAACCACACCTGTGTGGAAGCACCTGCTTTCAATATATGTTGCATCCCTCCTTTACTCAAGTGTTTCCATTATTTTGGCAGTTACCTGTATGTCTAAAAGGCTTGAAGTGTGTGTAAATATCTGTGTAAATGTATGTAGCTATGTAAGTATGTAAAACATATTGTGAGATGATATCTTTGCAGTCCTTCAAGTCCCTGACGATGTTGATTTAAGCACCCCACTCCCACTCGGTGCTCTAAGCCCAGCCAAGTCCCAGTCGCACATTTTTGAAGCCTCTGTAGAGCGACTGCAGCTCTTTCCTGGTAAACTGGGTCTGGGCCTGGAGCTGTTCTAAGCCTTCGGGTAGGTGACGAACAGTAGAAAGCTCCAATTCACAGTCACAACTCTCTGTTTGAGAGAGGAGAGGGAGAGAGGGAGAGGAGGACAACCCAGGGAAAGGAAGGAAAGTCGGGAGAAGGGGTGAGGTGAAAGGGAGAGGAGAATGCGGATTCAGGGAGAGGCAAAAAATAGGACAGGAATGGATGAGAAAGGTTGAAATCGGGAGAGGAAGATGTGAGGATAATCAAAAGAAGTTGGGAGGGAGAGACATTTGTGTGGTGGGTAACAGAAATGGGATTGGATGACAATGCAGCACAATAACATTTTTAAAAGCAAAAAGATGGTGGATAATAAAGTAAGGATGATGAGGATGATGAGTGGAAGACAAGCAACCCTCAGAGAGACAAAATATATATACATATATAATGAGAGAGTGGGGCACAGATTAAAACATACATAATCAAGACAAAAGAAATGAAGAATACATGGAGTTACTACTGTGTGTGTGCTCACCATCTATGATATACAAACAACCAGAGAGAGGAAAAGGGAGAGGAAGAGATTGAAGTATAGGGAAGTGAGGAGGTGAGAAAGGGAGAAACACACAATCAGGTTAAATCAGGTGGCCACAGTGTTGTCTTTTCTATTTCTATCTATCAGTAATAAGACATGAGACCTTCGTGTTTTGAGGCATTGTGTCTTGATATGCAGTGGAAGCCAGCTGTCTCTCATAAGTTGACAACAGTGAAATCATGTAGCGTCAACTATCAACAACACAGTACGAATAGCTTATGTCTATTTGTGAGGAATATGATGGCCTTGATCAGAAAAGAGACTGGGGAGTCTGTTCCTGTTACTTACCATCTAATGACAAGGGCTCCCAGACACCAAACTGCTTGAACATGACAAAAAAAAGGCCAATGACTACAGTAATTGCAATCAGTTCCATGCCATCCAGCACCATGGCTGACTGATTTGAGTAAGAACCTTTATATGCTTTCTATTGGCCAGCCCTGGACATATAGGATGTGTATTCCATAACTTTACAAATGTTTGCTGCTGTAAGTGTGTGTCTAAAAAACATCCTATCAAAGAATTGAAGAAGATGCCTGAAAAATAGCTGCAAACACTGAAATCTATTGGTCACTCTTTACTCCCCCCATCCTCCCACCCACACACATTGTTAAAGCAGGTGAAATCTGCAAGTGACGATGCTCTTCATGGGTGAACAAGGTAAAGATCCCGTAACAGTCACTCTGTTTCAGCTGCCATTCATTTAACCCCTTGATCTCCAGCGAAGGTAAAAAGGTGAGTTTGTTGATAATATTTTGTCTTCCAAAAGTCCATCTAAATCCAGGTCCAGTGCATGGTTTTGAGTTAAAAAACAACAAAGGTATACTACTTAATTCCTCATCTCCCAAATCTCCTTTGTGAAGTATCCTCTGTAGTAAACATTCTGTCCCAGTTAAGGGCTGAACCCCTTGTGTCTCCCTTTTTGGGTAAGTCCGTCCCACAGGTCCATCAAGACAGGAATTCTCCCTCTAGTGCAGTCTCCGGTTTGAGTGAGCGAGAAAGATGAGTGAGAGAGGGGGGAGGAGGGCAGCGAGTCCGGAGGGATGATGTGTGTTTTTTACTAATAGTTTCTGATTGACCGTCTGAGAGTTTCCTTGTTTGCCCAGGAATTTTAAGGATGATGTAAAGCTGTAAACCAGGCATTGATCCACATCCGCTGATGGCTGGAATATGACCAGCAGCACTTAGAGTGAAGGAGTCTGCCCTAGCCTGTGTGGCGCTGCCTGTGTCTACCTCCCATTGACACATATAGCACAAAAAGGCAGACTCACATCAAACATAACACTGGATGGATTCACAAAGAAACCTCACATTGTGTTTCTAATTCAACAAACTAATATCAAGGGACTTTAAATTGGGGGAAGAGGGGCGGTAGACAGAGTGCCCTAAGGTTTTTCCCATCCTATTCCTCTTTAAGTCTCTGTCAAGTTTTAGCATCAATGCTCTCCATTAATTTACACTCCACCAACACTTTCATGATATCAGTTGTGGTAGAGTGCATGACTGTGAGGGCGTAAACAAGACAAAGAGAAGAGACGAAGATGGGTAGAGTTCATAACTGATGAGTGTGCACATCTTAATGGAGTGAGTTTAAGCAGGAGCTGAGAGAGAGGGCGGGGGGGGGGGGGGGGGGGGATAAATCAATCATTGAGATGCAAAATGCTGGTCTTAGGACTGGAATGGGAACAGGCCAGAAATGCATTTTACCAAAGAGAGAGAGAGATTTAGATGGAGTTAGTCACTTGACTCTCTCTTCTAAGTGCCCAGAGATGCTGCACATAAAGGTGCTGCACCTTGTGGATACTATAGGGAAAACACTTAAGCAGCACTGACCACTGCACTGGGAAGACAGTCTGAGGCCCCTCCCACAACTGAGCCTGTGTTCATCATTTGAAATCAAATCTAATTTTATTAGTCACCTCCCCCGAATACAACAGTGAAATTCTTACTTACGAGCCCCTAACCGACAGTGCAGTTTAAAAAGATACAGATAAGAATAAGAGATAAAAGTAACAAGTAATTAAAGAGGAGCAGTAAAAAATAACAATATATACAGGGGGTGCCGGTACAGAGTCAATGTATGGGGTTACCGGTTAGTTGAGGTAGTATGTATATGGAGGTAGAGTTAATTAAAGTGACTATGCATAGATGACAACAGAGAGTGGCAATGGTGTGGAGAGGGGAGGGGGGGGGGGGGCAATGTGAATAGTCTTATGGCTTGGGGGTAGAAGCTGATTAGAAGCCTCTTGGGCTTAGACTTGGCGCTCCAGTACCGCTTACCGTTTGGTATTAGAGAGAACAGTCTTTGACTAGTGTGGCTGGAGTCTTTGACAATTGTCGGGACCTTCCTCTGACACCGCCTGGTATAGAGGTCCTGGATGGCAGGAAGCTTTGCCCCAGTGATGTACTGAGCCGTTCACACTCTGTAGTAACAGGCAGTGATGCAACCAGTCAGGATGCTCTCGATGGTGCATCTGTAAAACCTTTTGAGGATCTGAGGACCCATGCCAAATCTTTTCAGTCTCCTGAGGGGGAATAGATTTTGTCATGCCCGCTTCACGACTGTCATGGTGTGCTTGGACCATGTTAGTTTGTTGGTGATGTGGACACCAAGGAACTTGAAGCTCTCAACCTGCTCCACTGCAGCCCCGTCGATGAGAATGGGGGCGTGCTATGTCCTCTTTTTCCTGTAGTCCACAATCACCTCCTTTGTCTTGATCATGTTGAGGGAGAGGTTGTAGTCCTCTCACCACATGGCCAGGTCCCCTCCCTATAGGCTGTCTCATTGTTGTCGGTGATCAGGCCTACTACGGTTGTGTCATCTGCAAATTTAATGATGGTGTTGGAGTCGTGCTTGGCCGTGCAGTCATGAGTGAACAGGGAGTTCAGGAGGGGACTGAGCACGCACCCCTAAGGGGCCCCTGCGTGGCAGATGTGTTGTTACCTACCCTTACCACCTGGGGGCGGCCGTCAGGAAGTCCAGGATCCTGTTGCAGAGGGAGGTGTTTAGTCCCAGGGTCTTTAGCTTATTGATGAGCTTTTGAGGGCACTATGGTGTTGAACGATGAGCTGTAGTCAATGAATAGCATTCTCACATAGGTGTTCATTCTGTCCAGGTGGGAAAGGGCAGTGTGGATTGCAATAGAGACTGCATCATCTGTGGATCTGTTGGGGCGGTATGCAAATTGGAGTGGGTCTAGGGTTTCTGGGATGATGGTATTGATGTGAGCCATGATCAGCCTTTCAAAGCACTTCATGGCTATAGACGTGAGTGCTATGGGTCAGTAGTCATTTAGATAGGTTTCCTTAGTGTTCTTGTGCACAGGCACTATGGTGGTCTGCTTAAAACATGTTGGTATTACAGACTCGGACAGAGAGAGGTTGAAAATGTCAGAGAAAACACTTGGTCAGCGCATGCTCGCAGTACACGTCCTGGTAATCCGTCTGGCCCTGCGGCTTTGTGAACGTTGACCTGTATTAAGGTCTTACTCACATCGGCTGCGGAGAGCGTGATCACAGTCTTCCGGTACAGCTGGTGCTCTCATACATGTTTCAGTGTTATTTGCCTCAAAGCAAGCATAGAAGTAGTTTAGCTTGTCCGGTAAGCTTGTGTCACTGGGCAGCTCTCGGCTGTGCTTCCCTTTGTAGTCTGTAATGGTGTCCAGGCGCTGCCACATCCGACGAGCGTCAGAGCCGGTGTAGTATGACTCGATCTTAGTCCTGTATTGACGCTTTGTTTGATGGTTCGTCGGAGGGCATAGCGGGATTTCTTATAAGCTTCCGGGTTAGAGTCCTGCTTCTTGAAGGCGGCAGCTCTAGCCTTTAGCTCAGTGAGGATGTTGCCTGTAATCCAGGACTTCTGGTTGGGGTATCTACGTACGGTCACTGTGGGGACGACGTCATCGATGCAATTATTGATGAAGCCAATGACAGATGTGATGTACTCCTCAATGCCATTGGAGGAATCCCGGAACATATTCCAGTCTGTGCTCGCAAAACAGTCCTGTAGCTTAGCATCTGCTTCATCTGACCACTTTTTCATTTTTGCTTGTAAGCAGAAATTAGGAGGATAGAATTATGGTCAGATTTGCCAAATGGAGGGCGAGTGCTTATTTGCAAACACATACAAGTTGAAATACTAAGAGTAAAAAATGCCTTTTAGGAGAAGTTTCCTCACTGTCAACTCTATTTCCACAGGGAGCAAACCACTACTATCAGAATGATCACAGAAAATATTTAGTCCACTGATTAAATTTGTATTTTTTTAACCTTTATTTAAGAACAAATTTTTATTTTCAATGACGGCCTAGGAACAGTGGGTTAACTGCCTGTTCAGGGGTAGAACGACAGATTTGTACCTTGTCAGCTTGGGATTTGAACTTGCAAACTTTCGGTTACAAGTCCAACGCTCTAACGCTCTAACCACTAGGCTACCCAGCCGCCCCAGATGTCTCTATAACCATGTGAACTGCCAGAACAGTACCAGGCAGACCCTTCTATCCATGCATATGGTATAAGGTTAGCTCATGTAATAGACCATTTAAAAAAACTGAGTGGCTGCGGTTATGGATTTTCTGAAATCCGACTTGCCTTGGCTATTCATATGGAGATTTCTGATGCGCAGGATTTTTCTTTTATGTAACTTCAGCTCAGTCTCCCACATCTCCCTCATTGACATGGAGGGGGAAACTTTATGTTGTAGGGGAGAGCAGGGATTGAAGCAACACGGTGCGAAAGTAATGCTCATTTTCTCATGTAACACAGAAGCTAGAATGATGCACAGTCAGGTCAGTGCATTCCTAATGTGGAGGACGACCTCCCTGCAAAACAACAGCCCATTCCGACCATGTTTCACCGAGTTATCAACAAAAGGGGTTTTGAGCTAAAACAGACCTGAAGTGTTTTTCGGTTGTAGAGTTGTGTTCAGTTGTTTACGGTTCCAAACATGTCATTTTCTTATCCTATCTAGTTACTAAATGACAGCATAGGTTTCAAGTATCATGCTAGCTAGTCTTGGGTGTTAGCCTGGGTGAAATTACAGTAAAACAATGTAAACTGATGACCGGGAATAAAATAAAATAAACATTTATGCACAGGCCATTGTCTCCGCTAGTTCATATTGCTTTTATAATGTTAGCAATGTATCAACAAGTGACAATGTTTGAAAATGATATATGACGTCATTAGAATTATGCCTTAATCAATTGACTTGATGGATCAGCTTCTCACATAAGCTTTTAAATGCAGGTTAGTGGTTAAAAATATATTTATAATTCTGGAGGTAAAATACCTTATGTAAAGCCAAGGAAATTTGATAAGCATGATGAGTTTGCTGTTTGTGAAGAGAATAAAGCCGTTTATTTTCTTAAGACAAGAGGAGCGCGCGTGACAAGGACAGCTAGAGCGCACATAATTGGTCCAACTAAGCATGAATAATCATTGAAAATGGTGAAAAACATCTCCTACTACATTCCAATTAAAGTGAGATAAGAACATGATGGTTAATGTAGCTATTATGTGATCCATTTTAGTCTGATTCATATTGTAAGGCAAAATATTGTGGTTGCGTAACATTACAATGTTGATGCACATGGTTCATTTTCATACATTTCGAACCTATAGGATTAATTATTCAAATTGACACAAACATGAAATGCTGGCTTATAGTACATTTGTTGAAAGTAACAAGCATTACAAACCAGAAACATGGCGATGAGACAAATATTGTGCACTTCTCGCCAGCTGTTTCTTCCATCCCAAGGCGGTGTTATTCCCGACTCACCAGCAGGTACAAAAGTAATGTTGTGGTAGTTCTGTTCTCTGTCTATTTAATTTAAACTTATTTACTCTAGAAATTAAATGACAATTCCTAATGGTAGAGGCAATATATAATATATATAAGTTGTTTGTCATAAAATATTATGTCTGAGTAATTAGGAACAAAACTAAAAAAAAGTGTTACTTTTGTCCTGCTTCTCTACACTAACGATATGGTCGACATATTCGAACTATAAATTCTATGCCTCAAGCACGATTTCATGTTATTTTTTCAGGAAGGGTGTTAGGCTACATGCAGCTATCATGTTGTACACAAAAGACATGATCGACATGTCCGTACCAACTTTGTTGTGTGTTGTAACAGTATTGCAAACATAAGCACCAAACAAAGGTCGTCTGTTTCAAGCAAGACAGAGACAGGCAGTCTCTCAAATTCATTGCAAACTTTGGCTAGGTCTTTTTTCATCAACTCTCGCTAAAACATGGCAGCATAACTATGAAGATTATCATCACGAATAGTAGGCAGTCTAAAGCAGTAGTTGACAAAAGACATAAGGGTGCCGGGTGATGCAGACTTTGGTTACCTGTCGGGATACACATGCTCAGCTGCCTATAACATTCGGCTGCACAGAGGTGGAACAGCTTGGTAGCCTACTCTTCCATACTTGCATGATCATTGAGAAGCGAAAAAGCAGTTAGAAGGGATGGGATGGTGTTGGTTAACATATGAGGAGACATAGGCCACATCATCATGGTTCAGAGGAGGGTGAGTAAAGACAGGAAGTAGCAGCTCAAAGTGCTGATCGATCTTACGTTAAAGACAGATGTTGATGGCATATCGGCATTAACATACTCTTCGGATCAAACATTAACAACTGTAATGAGAGCAGCATTAAGGCCAATAGTCCCAAACAATTACAGTACAGCTCTATGTCTCAAAAAAAATAAGGAAACACGTTTGGTGTTCGCCAAAAGGCTTGTGGGAGACTCCCCAAACATATGGAAGAAGGTACTCTGGTCAGATGAGACTAAAATTGAGCTTTTTGGCCAACAAGGAAAACGTTATGTCTGGTGCAAGAGAAGTTTTTTTTTTTTTTCTCAATTTTTTTTTCTTTTTTTTCTCACAATAACAAATATTTGCATTAAAGTGTCTCACATCCCGGTCCTGTGGAAAGGAATGTGTGTTTTTTTGCCAATTTTAACCACACACTTTCTGTTTGTGTACGTGGATTTTATAATGTTGTATGTTTTTCCCCCCAACACCACTTTCCATCAATTTGTATAGCAGGCCCTCGTGCCAAATTGAGTCGAAAAAGTCGAAAGACTTTGCCTTTGTTTTGGTTGGTTTGTTTGTCAGTTAGGGTGTGTTGGGTGAATACGTGGCCTGTCATACGGTAATTTGGTAAAAAGCCAATTTGACATTTGCTCAGTACACTGCTTTTGCTAAGGAAATGTATCAGTCTGCTGTTAATGATCATGCAGAGGATTTTTCCAAGGTTGCTGTTGACGCAATTATGTAGTTACCAGAACCCACTGGATTCTCCAGTCTTTAATAGCTGATTCTAAGATTTGTATTTGATCATGAATATGTTTTTGCTGTTTGAATACGTTTCTCAATTTCTTTCTTGGGTTTTTTCATTCTTCATCAAACCATTTGTCAATTTTGTCAATTTTCTTAGGTTGTCTGCTTGAAATGATACTTTTTAGTATTTCTACTGCCACGTTTCACCTTCACTATTACAGTGAAACCCTTTGTCCAAGAAATTGTCTTGAAGGGATTGAATTTGTTGTTGAGTAATTGTTTTTTGCTAGATTTCCACACTATTTTCCTTCGATCTATAGCATTTCTTAATATTATTCAGTTCCTTTGGCTTTGATGCCTCATGATTGAGCATAGCTCTGTTCAAGTAGAGTGTGATTTTGTTGTGATCTGATAGGGGTGTCAGTGGACTGACTGTGAATGCTCTAAGAGACTCTGAGTTGAGGTAGGTGTTTGTCCCCCTGTGTGCTGAGGGTGTCAGGTTCTTGTCCAGTTCTGGCATTTAGGTTGCCACAGACTAGTACATGTCCCTGGTCCTGGAAATTGTTGATCTCCCCTAGGATGGAGAAGCTGTCATCGTTAAAGTATGGGAATTATATTGGGGGGATATAGGTAGCACACACAAGGACATTTTTCTCTGTGATCATTTCTAACCAGATGTAAAATGTTCCTGTTTTGACTAATTTAACAGAGTCGGTTAGGTCTGCTTTCTACCAAATTAGCATACCTCCTGAGTCTCTTCCCTGATTCACAGGATGACAATGTCTGCATATCCAATTTATTTGATGAAGTCTCTCTCCCTCTCTCTCTCTCTCTCTCTCTCTCTCTTTCTCTCTCTCACACACACACACTCTCTCACTCTCTCTCTCTCTCTCACTCGCTCTCTCCCTCTCTCTCTCTCTCTCTCTCTCTCTCTTTCTCTCTCTCTCACACACACACACTCTCTCTCTCTCTCTCTCTCTCTCTCTCTCTCTCTCTCTCTCTCTCTCTCTCTCTCTCTCTCTCCATCACTTAAACAATTCTGAATAGTTCTGAGACTACCAGAAAGAGTGAGTGTACCATCTGGTGTGCATAGAGAGTACTTCTACTATGTCATGTAATGAGTGATACTATCCAGCAGATGTAGATCCCTAGACATGGTTGTATTTGGGGTTCCTTACTGGAGTAGGATGAGTTGAGGCAGGGCAGAAGGGCGATGAAGGGGTTAATTTGGGGGCGGGATGGGGGTTTGGGGGTAGAGAATATGTAAGGGTCTCTTAGCTCCGGTGAGTGCACGTGCAGATGTTAACCCCATTCTGCACGCACAGAAGGGCAATGTCAATCATTTAGATAGGTAGAGAAAATGAGGGCTAACGGGGTATAAGCAGCAACAGACACTCTACTACTCCCTCCATACTCAGCTCATGCTTTAACCCATAGTTCAGGTGCTGGATAGAAAAGTGAAAAACATATTCTTTCTTCAACAGCCCCTATTTATTTAACAATATTTTACATAGCCTTGGATGTCTCTCTATTTGCATGTGTTGTACTTGGTAAGGGTATGGAAATGATTTGAAACTAAATCATCCACCAAGGCTTTGAATCGAAAATCATCGATAATTGAATAAGATCAATTGACAAAATGACTGGCTATAGTCTCTGTCAGGAGGCAGCTCTTCTCTATCTGCTGAGAGATGACAGGTATATTATTGTTAACACTGGCATTTTTATTTCAGTAATATTTTTAAGCTTCCTACACTGAACAATAATATAAACGCAACATGCTATAATTTCAAAGATTTTACTGAGTTACAGTTCATATAAGAAAATCAGTCAACTGAAATAAATACATTAGGTCACAAAGGTAGAGGCGTGGATTAGAAAACCAGTCAGTATTTGGTGTGACCACCATTTGTCCTCATGAAGCGCGACACATCTCCTTTGCATAGAGTTGATCAGGCTGTTGATTGTGGCCTGCGGAATGTTGTCCAAGTCCTCTTCAATGCCTCTGCGATGTTGTTGGGTGTTGGCCTGTACTGGAACACGCTGCCGTACAGGTCAATCCAGAGCTCAATTGGTGACATGTATGGTGAGTATGCAGGCCATGGAAGAACTGGGACATTTTCAGCTACCAGGAATTGTATACAGATCCTTGTGACATGGGGCCGTGCATTATCATTCTGAAATACGAGGTGGTGGTGGCAGATGAATGGCATGACAATGGGCCTCAAGTTCACATCACGGTATCTCTGTGCATTCAAACTGCCATTGATTAAATGCAATTGTGTTCGTTGTTCGTAGCTTATACCTGCCCATACCATAACCCCACAGCCACCATGGGGCACTCTGTTCACACTGTTGACATCAGCAAACAGCTCGCCCCCACAACGCCATCTGCCCAATATAGTTGAAACCGGGTTTCATCCGTGAAGAGCACACTTCTCCAGCATGCCATTGGTGAGCATTTTCCCACTGAAGTCGGTTACGATGCCAAACTGCAGTCAGGTCAAGACCCTGAGGTGGACGACGAGCACGCAGATGAGCTTCCCTGAGATGGTTTCTAACAGTTTGGGCAGAAATTCTTTGGTTGTGCAAACCTGCAGTTTCATCAGCTGTCTGGGTGGCTGGTCTAAGACGATCCTGCAGGTTAAGAAGCCGGATGTGGAGGCCCTGGGCTGGCGTGGTTACACGTGGTCAAAGGTTGTGAAGCCTGTTGGACGTACTGCCATATCTCTAAAATGACATTATGGTAAAGAAATTAACATTCAATTCTCTGGCAACAGTTCCGGTGGACATATCTGCAGTCAGCATGCCAATTACACACTCCCTCAAAACTTGAGACATCTGTGGCATTATGTTGTGTGACAAAACTGCACATTTTGGAGAGGCCTTTTATTGTCCACAGCACAAGGTGTAATGTGTAATGATCATGCTGTTTAATCAGCTTCTTGATATGCCACACCTGTCAGGTGGATAGATTATCTTGGCAAAGGATAAATACTCACTAACAGGGATGTAAACAAATTTGTGCCAAAATGTTTTGAGAAATAAGCTTTTTGTGCATCTGGAACATTTCTGGGATCTTTTATTTAAGCTCATAAAACATAGGATCAACACTTTACATGTTGTGTTTATATTTTTGTCAAGTATAAATGCCTCCTAAAACCATTTATAAGAATTGAGAGAAAAATAAATAGTCAACAATAAAACATTTAAAAAAGACCATTCAAAAGAATTATGAAAGGAGAGATTGGAAGAGTTTACACGAACAAACTCAGCAGTAACCCTACAGCAATCAGTTTACTGTGACTGTGGAGGGAGCTAGAATGAATAGAGATTTATTGATAGATTGAGTGGCTGGTATACTGAAGTGACACAAAGAGAGGAGAGGCTAACACAGCAGAAGTCAACAGAGAGAGAGAGAGAGAGAGAGAGAGAGAGAGAGAGAGAGAGAGAGAGAGAGAGAGAGAGAGAGAGAGAGAGAATATAGAGAAGATAGAGTTTTAAATATAGTCCTATAAGATAGGGTAGATGCATCAGAAATAATGTAATCAGTAGTATAGGCCAGGGGATTGAAAGACTGCATCCCCTCCCCCTCTACTCCGCCTTCATCTTCACTCCACCCCAGCTATCCCAAACAGGGTAGGACACATACAACATTGTGGCTGGGATGACTGAGCCTCATATTAGTTACAGTAGTTAGTAGTTAGTTGGGTAGTTGGTTCTGCTCTGTCCCATACCTACCTGGCCCCTGTGCTCGTGTTGTGTTGTCCATGATCCATTTGACGAGACAACACTTCATCAGAGATTTACGACTGATCCGCGGCTTCTGCCATTTCCCTCTGTCCTCCCTCTGTCCTCCCGGGCTGGGCTCTGTTCCGTTGGCATCAGGCAGGGGGCCACTGTCCATCCCCTTCCCATCAGCCTGGGGGACAGAGAACTGGGTTAACAGATGACAGAGAAAAGGGGAAGGACACTACAGAAAGGACTGTTAGTACAGACAGAAAAGAGGTGTTAGTATACTTCAGAGAGGGTTGTTGGTACAGAAGGGTTAGTGAATACACAGAGGAGAAATCATGGGCTGGACAGAGAGGGAGGAAGAGAACACGATTTCAAAATAGAAACACAATTGTGCAAAGAACCCCACAAGGCTTAAAATCAGCCATTCCTAAGCAGACTTAAGTTGTCAATTCCTTTTTTTATTTTTTATTTTTTACCTTTATTTAACCAGGCAAGTCAGTTAAGAACACATTCTTATTTTCAATGACGGCCTGGGAACAGTGGGTTAACTGCCTGTTCAGTTGTTGTGTCAGCTCGGGGGTTTGAACTCGCAACCTTCCGGTTTCTAGTCCAACGCTCTAACCACTAGGCTACGCTGCCGCCTTCAACTTGTCACCTATGCATTACCTAGCAACAACGTCTCATTAGAAGTTAGAAGAAAGAGTGATAAAACAAGGGAGGCAGGAGGCTGGTAATACAGGATGTTGTGACTGAAGATAAGAGGAGGATGGGTTGTAGGATGAAGAAAATAATAGAGAAGGAAAGAGGTAGCATCAACCCTGTCTGAATGGAGGAAAACCTACTATGTATTCAGTAGTACATTTGGTTCCTTGAAAGTTGTGAAAACGTGTTTTTTTGGTTTCACGACGCCATACATTTCCTGACTGGTAAAAGTGAACGTTTTTTAAAATATGTTTTGAATTTCTCCTGTTCTGTTTATTTTTAGGTTTCAGGGAGGTTCTGAGAACATTTAACTCTGTTTCCTTGAAAGTTTTCCTGGGAGGTTTAATTAACGGAAATTCCCGGAAATTAACGGAAATTCTCTGAGAACGGAAATTCTCTATTAACACCTCACGGCACAACGACAATCCCCTATTTGACCTAGAAAGTTTGTGTGTATGCATTGATATGTAGGCTACATGTGCCTTTTACATTTTTTATGTAGTTCTTGAGCTGTTCTTGAGCTGTTCTTGTCTATTGATGTTCTTTATTATATCATATTTCATGCCAGGAATCGTAGCTGCTGCTTTTCCAACAGCTAATGGGGATCCTAATAAAATACCAAATACCAATAAGTTATTTGGAGTTTTTTTAATAGCTTCCTTAAAATGTTTACTGAATGTTTCAATAACACTGCTAGCTTACTTTGGGATAACTTTGTTTTAACTCCAAGGACAGATAGGACACATGGAAATTAATTTCCTTCGGCATTAATCATTGTTTATTGTGACGAGCCATCAGTGAGTTTCAAACCTATAATCTCCTGTTCTCTATCCATGGAATTAGTCCACAGTGCCACAAGGATAGAGCTATCATGTTTTTTTACGCATACAAAGCTGTTCATTTTAGTCTATTCAAGGGGCCGTGTGTGTGTGTGTGTGTGTGTGTGTGTGTGTGTGTGTGTGTGTGTGTGTGTGTGTGTGTGTGTGTGTGTGTGTGTGTGTGTGTGTGTGTGTGTGTGTGTTTGTGTGTGTGTGTGTGCGCGTGTGGCCGCGTGGTGTGGATTCTTGTTTTGTTACAGTGTTTGAAGAGAGAATGGAGCAAAATATCGAGGGAGATACCCAGCCCCCTCATCATCTCTTCCTCTCCTATTTGAATATGAAAGGAAGCCAAGGCACACAGAGCATTGAGAAATTCAGAAAACAGCATCAACATAAGATCAGCGTCAGGGTGGGATGAGTACTGGTCATGCGTTGAACACCCGGACATATAATTAAATGTATTTATAAAGCCCTTTTTACATCCGCAGATGTCACAAAGTGCTTATACAGAAACCCAGCCTAAGACCCCAAAAGAGCAAGCAATGCAGATGTGGAAGCATTGTGGCAAGGAACAACTCCCTACAAAGGCAGGAGGAACCTAGGAAGAAAACTAGAGAGGAACTTGTCACATCTGCTCCCACTACGCCCTCTGGTGTCCATTCGGTGTTGTCCTAACCTTCAGTTCTCCCCCTGTATAGTCTCTCTCTCTCTCTCTCTCGCTCTCTCTCTCTCTCTCTCTCTCTCTCTCTCAATTTCAATTCAATTCAATTCAAGGGCTTTATTGGCATGGGAAACATGTGTTAACATTGCCAAAGCAAGTGAGGTAGACAACATACAAAGTGAATATATATAAAGTGAAAAACAACAAAAATGAACAGTAAACATTACACATACAGAAGTTTCAAAACTCTCTCTCTCTCTCTCTTGGTGTGATTGTGTGGATGGAGACAGATGTGCTGGAGTCAGAGCTAATCCCTACCAGCTGCATATCGTCCCATAAATCAAGACCTCTACATATACTCATTCCTGCCATCTCCACGCTGCCAGATCATAATCTATTATCTGTTAGTTATGATTCTAGCCTTTTGTCTTTGCTCTAGATCCTGTTTGCTCTGCTGTGCATGTTTCCCTGCCTTACATCATTTTTGTCCTCCTTGCAGTACCGCTCTGTCTCTGTCTCCTGTCTCCTGTTCCACATCTCACCACCAACCACCTTGTTCTGGATATTACTCACCACCATTACGTTGGATTTCCCCCAGGACCTATTCCCCTGTTCCACGCTGCCAACTCCAATCTCACTCTACACTCCTTGTTATTGCAACTCATCTGAGCTGCCCCGGTTCTGCACTCCCCATTTGCTGTGTTCAATAAACAGTTTGTGCATTCATTCCGGTTTCTTCTGCTGAGTCCGCTCTTGGGTTCCCCCCTTCGCTCATCATAACAGAACTAGGCTCTGAGGGGTGGGCAGTCCTCTTCTGAGAGAGAGAGAGAGGGTGGGGAGAGGGAGATAGAGGGTCAAAAACAACAGGTCTGGGACAAGAGAGAACTGGCATACTGGACACCCCAGCAGCCCCCGCAAACTCTGGGGGCCCATGCGCTGTCATCGATGTCTATTTTGTTTTATATTTAATAAATAATTTTAGACAGTAACCCTCCAAAAAGTAATTCATAAACCTTTTTAATCTCCATATGTACTAGAAAGGTAAGTGCTTCGGGAATGTGACTGAAAAATTGAAGAAAGAAATGTACTGATTGAAAGTACAAGGGGACATGAGTGTACAAATGCTGTGGTCAAGTCTACGACGGTGCCAGTGCAATGACTTACAGGTGGTCAGGTGTTCAAAAGCACATATCAGACCGGGAGCCTAATGATTCTTAGGTAATTATTTATGAGTTTTAGTTGAGAAAACACTCTCTGTAGAAGCAACATTTACAGGGATGGTAACAACAGCTTGATTGCCGTAGCAACATCAGGGAAACTGGGCAGAAGGGAGTTGTACTTCAAATACACCAGTTCTGCAACATCTTTAATTGAGCCTCTCATTCTCCTTTATTGCCAGTCGTAACATATTATTTAAAGAGATTAACTGAGAGTGAAATCAACAGTCCCTTATCTCTGGTATATTTTGGAATGCATCATTCAAGACTAGTTTAAATTGTGTGCAGCGCAATGGACATATATTGCACAATGTCTCAGGAAGGTCTGGGTTGGCAATATTCAGTATTGAAAACAGTCGGGTCCGCAACGCGGACCTACAAAAAGACACCAGGGCATCTCTCAAGTTAGATTTTATTTTATTTTATTTACAGTAATTTACCTTGAATATTGCGTCGTAAATATATATTGCGTCGTAAATATAATCGTAAAAATTATGGATATTAAACATCTACCTTATATCGGTTAAAAGCTTAAATTATTGATAATCTAACTGCATTGTCCGATTTACAATAGGCTTTACAGCGAAAGCATGCCATGCGATTGTTTGAGGACGGCCCCCCACATCAAAATATTTTTCAATCAGCACAGGCTTCATAAAATCACAAATAGCGATTAAATACTCACTTACTTTTTGTAAATCTTCCTCTGATTTGCAATCCCAAGGGTCCCAGCTACAACATGCATGGTCGTTTTGTTAGATAAAATCTTTCTTTATATCCCAAAAAGTCAGTTTAGTTGGCACCATCGATTTGATTCCATTCAGCCACAAGAGCATTAGTGAGGTCAGTCACTGATGTTGGGCAATTAGGCCTGGCACGCAGTCGGCATTCCAATTCATCCCATAGGTGTTTGATGGAGTTGAGGTGATGGTCTGTGCAGGCCAGTCAAGTTCTTAAACACCAATCTCGACAAACCATTTCTGTATGGACCTCGCTTTGTGCACGGGGCATTGTCATGCTGAAACAGGGGCCTTCCCCAAACTGTTGCAATAAAGTTGGAAGCACAGAATTGTGTACAATGTCATTGTACTGTATGCTGTAGCCTTAACATTTCCCTTCACTGGAACAAAGGGGCCTAGCCCGAACCGTGAAAAACAGCCCCAGACCATTATTCCAAATCCACCAAACTTTACAGTCGAAATTATGCAATGGGGCAAGTAGCATTCTCCTTGCATCCTCCAAACCCAGATAGTAAAGTGTGATTCATCACTCCGGAGAACATGTTTCCACTATTTCCACTGAGTCAAATGGCAGGAAGCTTTATACCACTCCAGACGATGCTTGGCATTGCGCATGGTGAAGCTCGCGACAAACAGTTCTTGTGCTGACGTTGCTTCCAGAGCCAGTCTGGAACCGAGGACAGACACTTTTTTACGTGTTATGTGCTTCAGCACTCGTCGTTCACATTCTGTGAACTTGCGTGCCCTACCACTTTGCGGCTGAGCCGTTGTTGTCCTAGACGTTTCCACTTCACAATAACAGAACTTACAGTTGATTGGGGCAGCTCTAGCAGGGCAGAAATTTGGCGAACTTACTTTTTGGAAAGGTGGCATCCTACGATGCCACATTGGAAGTCATTGAGGTCTTCAGTAAGGCCATTCTACTGCCAATATTTGTCTATGGAGATTGCATGGCTGTGTGCTCGATTTTATACACTTCTCAGCAACGGGTGTGGGTGAAATAGCTGACACTACTAATTTGAAGGGGTGTCCACATACTTTGTATATATATAGTGTACTTGAACAAGCAAATACACTCTTATAGAAATACTTCAAACTGCCTCCATAGTCCATATACACCCCTCCAAGTTGTCTCTTCCTCTCTCTTCTCCCATTGGCATGATCGTTAAGTAACCCTGCATGCACTTCCTCAGATAAAACAGATTCCACGACAGGGGAGAAAGGGGTATGGGGTGAACTCTCTTTTATTTGCCTGGATGAATTGTTCAATGAACAATTCAATTTAAGTTACAGTGTGGTTACATTTCAATCTTATCAAATTGCCCTCTGCGTCTGCAATCACAATGTATGAAAGTCCCTGCTTGGATCTATAGACCCCAGGGTTTCCTCAACTACTGTATTGTGTGGACTTTGTGGAAATAGTTTTTACATTACAAAAGCCCATATTTCCTAACTCAAGCAATTGTAGCTATCCATTCTGGTATTGTGTTATTTCCTGAGAAAGGGACTGGCAGTTGAGAAGTTTTAGGGTACAGTGCTGCTGGGTGGTAAATCACAGAGCCTCTAGGGTTCAATCATGCCTGTAATACCTTGCTGCATGGAACAGCTGGGACTCAGCTGATTATTGTCACAGAGGGATGCACTGTATCACAGAACACTATTAGTATATTGTATCTCTGTGCACTGTATCGCACATGCACCGTGTCTCTCAGAGTCTAAATACATTACAGTACAGACTGAGACAACTACATTGAAAATGGTTAGATCCTAAGGCTCCCTCATTGGTGTTGTTGGGCGGACGGTCCCAAGACATGAGTGAATGCCAAAAAATGGTTTACCATTGCTGTGTGTGTGTGTTGTATATAAGGGGGTGGGGGGTGGGGAGGACTGCTACCGCACTTTTTTTTCTTTCAAAGCAAGAGAACATTTCAGCTCCATACTTGTACATATTTTCCAGTCCAACAAGTAACCAACATCATTTTATGCCAAGTCTCAATGACTCCAAACAGTGAGGCAACTGCAGAACACACGGTCAAATTCCAGCAATGAGTGATGTCTACATACTGTATCTGACAGAATGCTCAGCACTTCACTCAACTATTGCACTCATAAAAAGCTTTTTGCAGCTTCTAGACTTCTGTCTAGCACAATCTCTACAATGGGTTGAACAGTCAGTCACTCTATATATCAATATGGACACCATTAGTTGATTAAATACATTACATTATATCTGAATGCTTGCCTTTGGACAATGGCTTAACTTTAAAACATTTATAGTAATTGCCTGCCTGAAATTGATACACATAATTTAGTAATACATGGTTACAACACAGTTAAAGGGGCAATCTGCAGTTACATAAATTGTGATATTGTCACGTTCGTTATAAGGACCGGACCAAGGCGCAGCATGGTATGGGTACTTTCTTATTTATTTAAAGAATGAAACACTGAACAAACTAAAAAAATAACAAAACGAACCGTGAAGCTATACAAATGAGTGCTGACAGGCAACTACACATAGACAAGATCCCACAAACAGCAAAGGGAAATGGCTACCTAAATATGATCCCCAATCAGAGACAACGATAAACAGCTGCCTCTGACTGGGAACCATATCAGGCCACCATAGACATACAAATCACCTAGACCTACGAAAACCCTAGACAAACAAAAAAAACTAGACAATGCAAAAACTAGCGTACCCACCCTAGTCACGCCCTGACATAACCAAAAGATAAAGAAAACAGAGATATCTAAGGTCAGGGCGTGACAGTACCCCCCCCCCCCCCCCCAAAGGTGCGGACTCCCGGCCGCAAACCTGAACCAATAGGGGAGGGTCCTGGTGGGCATCTACCCTCGGTGGTGGCTCCGGTTCTGGACGCAGCCCCCCTCTTTACGCTGATCCCTCCGCCTTTGTAGAACTGGACCATGGATCTTCGCTGGAGGCTCTGGACTGGGGACCATCGCTGGAGATCCCGGACTGGGGACCGTCGCCGGAGACCCCGGACTGGGGACCTTCGCAGGAGGTTCCGGACTGTGGACCATCGGTAGAGGTTCCGGACTGTGGACCGTCGGTGGAGGTTCCGGACTGTGGACCGTCGGTGGAGGTTCCGGACTGTGGACCGTCGGTGGAGGTTCCGGACTGTGGACCGTCGGTGGAGGTTCCGGACTGTGGACCGTCGGTGGAGGTTCCGGATTGTGGACCGTCGGTGGAGGTTCCGGACTGTGGCCCGTCGTTGGAGGTTCCGGACTGTGGCCCGTCGTTGGAGGTTCCGGACTGTGAAACGTTGCCGGAAGCTCTGGACTGGGAACTGTCTCCGGAAGCTCTGGACTGGGAACTGTCGCCGGAAGCGTTGGACTGGGAACTGTCTCTGGAAGCTCTGGACTGGGAAATGTCGCCGGAAGCTTTGGACTGTGAACTGTCGCCAGAAGCTCTGGACTAGGAACTGTGGCCGGAAGCTCTGAACTGGGAACTGTTGCCGGAAGCTCTGGACTGTGGAGGTGCACTGGAGACCTGATGCGTGGTGCCGGCACTAGTGGTATCGGGCTGAAGACACGCACCTCAGGGCGAGTGCGGGGAGGAGCTACAGGACATACTGGACTCTGGAGGCGCACTGGAGGCCTGGTGCGTGGGACTGGTACAGGTGGCACCGGGCTGAAGACACTCACCTCAGGGCGAGTGAGGGGAGCAGGCACAGGACGTACTGGACTCTGGAGGCGCACTGGAGGCCTGGTGCTTGGGACCGGTACAGGTGGCACCGGGCTGAAGACACGCACCGTAGGGCGAGTGCGGGGAGCAGGCACAGGACGTACTGGACTCTGGAGGCGCTCTGGAGGCCTGGTGCGTGGGACTGGTACAGGTGGCACCGGGCTGAAGACACACACCTCAGGGCGAGTGCGGGGAGGAGGCACAGGACGTACTGGACTGTGGAGGCGCACTGGAAGCCTGATGCGTAGAGCTGGCACAATGCGTCCTGGCTGGATGCTCACTTGAGCCAGGCAAGCGCGGGGTGCTGGCACAGGACGCACTGGGCTGTGCAGACGCACCGGAGACACAGTGTGCAGAGCCGGCACAGGATTTCCTGGTCCCAGGAGGTATACTGAAGACCAGGAGCGCTGAGCCGGCACCATCCGTCCTGGCTGGATGCCCTTTCTAGCCCGGAAAATGCGAGGAGCTGGAATAGAGCGCACTGGGCTATGAATGCAAACTGGAGACACCGTGCGCATCACTGCGTAACACGGTGTCTGACCAGTCACACGCAAGCCCACGGTAAGCACGGGGAGTTGGCTCAGGTCTAACCCTTGACTCTACTAATCTCCCTGTGTGCCACCCCCCAATTTCTTTTTTTGAGCTGCCTCTCGGGCTTCCGTGCTAACCGTGTAACCTCGTATCGTCGCCCGTTCTTCCTGCGCTATCTCCACCTGCTTCCATGGCAGGGTCTTGTCCCCTGCCATTATCTCCTCCCAGGTCCAGGATGTCATCCACTCATCTTTCTCCCAGGCCCAGGATGTCCACTCCTCTTGAACACGCTGCTTGCGCGTCTTTTTGCGGTGGGATCTTCTGTCAAGTTTGTTATAAGGATCGGACCAAGGCGCAGCATGGTATGCGTACATTCTTATTTATTTAAAGAATAAAACACTGATCAAACTAACAAAATAACAAAACAAAACGTGAAGCTATACAAACGAGTGCTGACAGGCAACTACACATAGACAAGATCCCACAAACACCAAAGGGAAATGGCTACCTAAATATGATCCCCAATCAGAGACAACGATAAACAGCTGCCTCTGATTGGGAACCATATCAGGACATATCAGGACCATATCATAGACATACAAATCCCCTAGACCTACGAAAACCCTAGACATACAAAAAACCCAAGACAATACAAAAACTAGCGTACCCACCCTAGTCACGCCCTGACCTAACCAAAATATAAAGAAAACAGAGATATCTAAGGTCAGGGCGTGACAGATATGTACCCGTTGATTCTTGAAGAATGTAACTTATACATTTCTCATGATCTTAGTTCAACTGTTGTACCACATCAGAACCCAAAATATAAGCTGGTTTTACTACAATGTTTGTAAACAAAGTAAATGTAAACAAACGCCATATAGCCTCAAAACACAGTTAAAATTATATTTTTGATATCATGGATGGTCAGTCCTTGCATCCAGAGACCTGTCTGTGAGAGTGGTTAAGTTTCTCCAGCCCCATCCCTCAGTTTGTTATCGAAATAGCCGGAGAGTATGCTGTAAAATGAATTAAACTGCTGATTACCGCTTTAAACTAAGACCTTGGCCATGACCCCACTCTCCAAGGGTGTTTCAGGGAGAGTTGGGATATGCAAAAAAACAAAATCCAATTCACACATGTACTAATACACATGTACATGAGTGAAATAGGACAAATATAAGCACCCACCTAATTATTATTGTTATTATTGTTGTTGTTTCTGAGATAGTGACATACAATACTGCAGACAGTAAGAATTACTATCATTAAGTTTAGCCTAGCCATTGTAACAAAATGGCATAGAATAGAGGCATCGTCAGAGCAGGTACAATATCAGTGACACCAAGTAGCTGACATTACATATTTTCCATGGCAGTTGGTTACTGTTTCATTTGATTGATTCAACAACACTCACATTAAAATAATAAAAAATATAATACCAATTGATTGGATGTATTTATTTGTCCACTGTATGACATGTTTTGCAATAACTCAATGATTATTTTCTGCCATAACTGTTATTCCACGAATGACGTGGGCATGGATTCAGCAGGTCTGCCTCGTACTGAACTCAAAACTCTGCAGCAATTTGTTTAGGCTATTCCAACAATTAAAAAACCCACAACAAATACAACAAAATATACATGCTATCTTTTCAATTTACCTGCATGGCGTTATTGTGTTGATGTCTTGCTCTTTACAGTAAACCAGTCTGAGGCGTTCCTTTAGTCGCGCGCACTTTTTGTTCTGAGGATCTTAATGTGAGTGGTAACCTTGTGAGATATAAACTTGCGCATTTCAAAGCACCGGCGCACGAGAGAGAGAGAGAGAGAGAGAGAGAGAGAGTGAGAGAGAGAGTGTGTGAGTGAGAGAGAGAGAGAGAGAGTGTGTGTGTGAGAGAGAGAGAGAGAGAGAGAGAGAGAGAGAGAGTGAGAGTGTGTGTGTGTGTGAGAGAGAGAGAGAGAGAGAGAGAGAGAGAGAGAGAGAGAGAGAGAGAGAGAGAGAGAGAGAGACTGGCCCTCTGTAAGCCTTCTTAAAGTCGCTGTCCGTGGTCCTGAAGTCACTGTGGGGTTTCTCTGGTCTAGATTCTTACCGCGTGTGCAAGATGTCTCTCCTATCTAATATAAGACAGTCACAAACGGAACCTAGCCAACAATCTGTTCCCCATTGAAGTTGGTCACACACAGGGAGCTGGATTTGTAGGACTCAAGATAAAAGCCATATTGAGCTCATTGGGGATATCTTACTTTGATGTTTTTTTCTGTAGGCTTTTGGACATTTTGCTGATCATCATGATAAGCAAAGAGGACAGATACATGTACATTGTAGATTGTTATGCAGGCTAAACAACTAAATACATAGCCTTTAACAGATAAAACAATGATTTCATTGAATAAAATACTTTTTAGCTTGAGTTCCCTAAATATGTAAATTACTGTAGTTAGGCTATGTGCCATTGAGCACATGTACATTTCACACATCACCAGGGTTTAAGACTTGACAGCAGTACTGCGCTGATAACAGTGGCTTTGCTCGAAAGTATTGCACAAGCCAAGCAGATGAAGAGGGGGTGAAGAGATGCATGAGTTCCCCACTCTCTGTTTGGAATTGTATTCAGAGGCTACTCAGGCTAGGTCTTAGCAGCACAATACATTTTTATATCAGTAGTGATAGAATGAACACAAGATCATTGTGTGGTAAGGTCATGGTAAAAATGTCCCTTGGGAATCTGTGATTGTATGTTTTACTGTATATTTATAGATTTTATAAAAGCATATGAAGTACCAATTAGAAATGAATTAAAATGCAGATGGCGTTGCAAGATATTTTATGGGAATTGTCATGGCACTATTGTTTACACAGTTCTGTCTCTAAAATGTGCCTTCGCTATTGTATTTTCACTAATTCAGCAGTGATCTGAGATCCTTTCCCATTCCTTTTCTATAGACAGCTGAATAACTTGAGATTGACCCTCATTGACCTCTCATGCAGTTTCTCCTGCAGTTTCTCCTAACAATTTACTCAATTTACTCATGAACTCAATCAAGATAACAGAACTCACAACAATAATCATAGAGGTCTCTCCTGAGGAGTGCTTTATTACCGCTAGTGGCAAACAATTCTTCCAAGATTCTATTTGAATCTGAGGCAAACCTGTGGCAACCATATTTAATGCCACTATTGGCAAACGGTTTACCAGAAGTAATTTCTGTTGAACACATGAGTTCCAAGATCAGTAACAGTTGACAACCAATCGGGGGATTTGAAAAATCAGTTGGAAAATGGTAACCAAGCTATTTATCTAGCTACCTACCTAAGTTGTCCTGTGAGCGTCTAACTTTTTAATTCAAATGTAAAATTGTTAGATAATTGATGCCTAGTTAGCAATGTCATGTTTTATGGCATAGAGTGAAACATGTTCAAGCTGTCAGTGTCACTGAATGACTAGCGCTGAGCTAGCAGGCTAGTGAATAGCTAACTAGCTAATGTTAGCTATCCTAATTTTGCACAATTAATGTGATAGTTGGCTAGCTAACTAATGATTTGCCTAAATATTTTTAGGTTAATACTAATATGCATGTCAATATGCTAATGGCACTGTTCTGTAGCATGTTAGCCAGCTAGCACAACAGCTAAGGTAGCAACAATATGAGCTGACTTGACATCAAAGCAAGACACTTTTACAGATGGATACCCTTCCCCTACCCAAGGTGCTGGAAGAGGCTGTTTTGGGAGGAGGATGCATCAACACCCTGAGAAGATGTTTGTTTGCTGTCACGCCCTGACCATAGAGAGCCTTTTATTCTCTATGGTGGTTAGGTCGAGGTGTGACTAGGGTGGGTTATCTAGGTTATTGTATGTCTATGTTGGCCATTTCCCCCCACTGTGTTTTGTGGGATCTTGTTTGTGTGTTGTGGCCTGTGAGTTCTCCATGACTTCACGTTTTGTTTGGCTCTTTATTTGTTTTTGCGAGTTTGAATTTAATTAAACATATGGAACTCTACGTACGCTGCGCCTTGGTCCGACATTCATTATAACGATCGTGACAGTGGCGCACTCACTCAAAACCCCTTTTTTGAGTGATGAATTAGTGTATTGTCTTCAAGCTTGATAAAGTAAGCAAATTAATGTATTATTCTCATAAATGTAGCCCATACGTTCATTATCTGTAACAATTAGATATAAACTTGTAGGTAGTGCATCTTGATCATGTGTTGTTCCTTCTCTCTTTCTAGAAGCAATCAGTTACAAGGTAAACAATAATGATTGAGGCCTTCAGTCAAACTGAGGACAGAGAAATATGTGTGCACCAGGTCAAGGCATGGCTATAATTCATTTTGGGAAAATAATATGAATAATATGAATATCCATATTAGGCATAACTCAATTTCAATGTTGTTTTTCTTCCACCCAAAACGTATACACCTGAGCCAGGAAGAAGAGACAACTAGTAGACAACTGTCTCAAGTCCCCAGATTGAATATCATAATTATATGATTTGTTGTAATCGGTTGTGTTGAAGCTTGGCTGGAGAAAAATATTGTATATTGTGGCTCTCCAGGAACAGTTGGCCACAGATTTAAAGTTAGATTTTCTAGGCCTACAGTAAGTCCCAGTTTATGCTAGCTACACCGCTTGTTTATATAGCATTTATACAAGGCAGAAACATTGTTTCCTTGCTGAAAAATATATAGAATGCCAGTTTCAGGGAGAAGTATAGCAACATCGAGGCAACTTATAACAAATTGTAACATCTGACTCCGTTTTTACAAAACGTCCATTAGCTGCTGAGTCTAACTTTTCAGTTATGGTTTTCAGTATCCTAATTTTGTTTTTATTTTGTGTTTTCTGAATTCAACCAGCTTTGGATGAAAGACCGCAATCTCCAATGTTCACTCAAAAAGGCAATAGTTCTGAACTGGGTGTGATGCATTTTTTGTTGTTTTTTAAACTTCCATTGGTTGAAAGCTATTACTCAGTTATCAGTAGGCTCGTATAAATTCTGTAGTTGCCCCTTTAAACATCCTAAGGTCAACATTCCCATAGTGTTCACATTTCTCTGTAAATGCTGTAGCTACATAAAAAGGTAGGGAAATATCCAGTCTTTGCTTTTTTCTTCATTAGCGTACTGATGATTTCAGGTTGTATTGGATTTATTTGTATCTGTTAAGACATTGAATACATGTTGTTTATTATATGGAATATATTTAGTATGTTTAGTATAGTTGGTGGTTGAGATATCCCTCTAGTGGTGTGGGGGCTGTGCTTTGGCAAAGTGGGTGGGGTTATATCCTTCCTGTTTGGCCCTGTCCGGGGGTGTCCTCGGATGGGGCCACAGTGTCTCCTGACCCCTCCTGTCTCAGCCTCCAGTATTTATGCTGCAGTAGTTTATGTGTCGGGGGGGCTAGGGTCAGTTTGTTATATCTGGAGTACTTCTCCTGTCCTCCTTCTCTCCTTCTCTCTTTCTTTCTCTCTCTCGGAGGACCTGAGCCCTAGGACCATGCCACAAAACTAATTTTCATGTGAAAATATGAGCTATTGTGGCAAATTGACCAAAAGGTTTCCCACAACAGTTTGCCAGAAGCCATTTTTTGGGGGGTAAGGGTATTACAGTCAAAATCAGTCAACTTTATAATGAACAAGACTCAAGTCAGGGAGGGAAGAGAGAGATATAGTTTTCTTTAGGAGTTTGTTGCTGTGGAAACTGTTGCTAAGCAGTGCTAAGCAGTGTTTTAGACCATAAGGAGAGTGAAAGGTTAATCAGACACAAGGGGGAGGTGTAAAAAAGGAAGAGGAGAAAGATTTGAATAAAGAAAAATAAATAGAGAGCATGCAGATAACAGCCTGAGTGAACACTCCATCTCAATGATGTCAAGGATTGATATGGATTTAGATAGACATTCTAATTACCAATGCAAACATATTCTCTCAGCCATCTCAGCTATCCAAAAAAGTTATAAGCAGGTGTGGATGTCTGTGTCTTTTTCACTCAACCAGGGTAAAGTCTTCTCTAATTCATTCAATAATAATACAGTAAGAAGTCATTCTGTTTTAAGAGCCAATAAATTAGTGTCACATAAAGATCTACCAATTAAATAGGCTTACACTCTTTCATGTGAGTCATTTTGTTACACTACATGTATTCAATTCCACTGCAATTTATATTACAGGGGAAAAGCTTAAAAGGTTAAATATTTCCATGAGTCTGTCGATGTGTGCCTCTGGGTTTTCTGCCTATCGGTCTATCACATTCCTGTCGACACTAAGTCTATTTTTAGCCTAGCGACTAGCTCCAGCGAGCGCTTGGTGTCCCTGGTGGATTACATTCCAATGTTGAGTCTAATTGAGGATGTGTGTGTGTGTTTGCTTTTTCACCATATCTTCTCCAACAAAGGTTGCTGTGCATGCACTCATACACACAATAACCCATCTCTGTCTATGCCACACACACACACACACACACACACACACACACACACACACACACACACACACACACACACACACACACACACACACACACACACACACACACACACACACACACACTTCAGATACGCTGCTACTCTGTTTATGAAATATCCTGATTGCCTAGTCACTTTTACCCCTACCTACATGTACCACACTCGGTACCTGTACTCCTTGTACATAGCCTCGTTATTATTATTTTATTGTGTTACTATTTCCTTTTTTTATTTAGCAAATGTTTCATACTTTTTAACTCTGCATTGTTGGGAAAGGGAACGTAAGAAAACATTTGACAGTAAAGCGTACACCTGTTGTATTCGTTGCATGTGATTTAATTATTTTTTTAAAAAATTTATTTGATAACTGAAAAGGAAAAGGGAATGTGAAATATACTGTAGGTACCATAGGTACAGTTTGGTCCAGAATTTTTGACAACCTTTTTAAATAATTATAATCTTTATATAATTTTATACTAATACAATTGCTCAGAGAAATATATTTTGTTTTAGTCCCCTCTAGAGTCCTTAAAAAAATCCCCATAAAAATCTGTCAGTTTAAGCTACAGATATCTGTTTTTTGCATTGGGTGCATCTCAATACACCACATCCGCTGATGTCGCACTTCCGCATCTGCGGTGAAAGGTCACAGAGCTAGAGCGGTGTTTGTCAGACTATGAGACATTCCGAAAATCTTTTCACAAAATCGTCTGTAGTGTCCGAACGGTTTGGCATACAAACTATTATGACCCCCTTATGGAAACATAAGACTCTCCCGAACACAAACACATGTTCTACGTTTTGCTCTACCACAAGTGTTTTGGGACTTGTCTGAAGTCGGTACAGCCGATCTGACAACTTCTGTCTGTAGTATCCGAACAGTTTGGGCTACATGCTAATATGACCCCACTGTGGAAAGGTGGGATTTGATTTAATTTAATTTATTAGGACCCCATTAGCTGACTCCATTTCCTTGACATTTGGGGACTGTGAAAAGACCCCTGGTGGCATGTCTGGTGGGGTAAGAGTGTGTCAGTGCTGTGTGTAAATTGACTATGCAAACATTTTGTAATTTCCAACACAACAATGTTTCTTAATAAAACAAGAAGTGACGCAGTCAGTCTTTCCTCAACCTTTAGGCAATAGAGACTGGAATGCATAGTATTAATATTAGCCCTCTGATTACAATGAAGAGCAAGACGTGCCATTCTGTTCTGGGCCAGCTGCAGCTTAACTAGGTATTTCTTTGCAGCATTTGACCATATGACTGGACAATAGTCACGATAAGGCAAAACTAGAGCCTGCAGGACTTGCTTTGTGGAGTGAGTTCTCAAAAAAGCAGAGCATCTCTTTATTATGGACAGACCTCTCCCCATCTTTACAACCATTGAATCTATTTGTTTAGACCATGACAGTTTACAGTCTAAGGTAACATCAAGTAATTTAGTCTCCTCAATTTAGGGAATGATTTGTACCAAATACAATGCTCTTAGTTTTAGAGATTCTCCGGACCAGTTTATTACTACTGTCCACCAATTCCAAAACAGACTGTTTAAGGGTTTCAGTGACTTCATTAGCTGTGGTTGCTGAGTCTCTCACGAACATGTACATGTCGGCTGTTTTACTCCCACGAGACTCGTCTGAAGGTTCCCCGGTACCGATGGAAAAAATCCATTGAAGTATATATGGAGACTGTTTAGTGCCAAAACTAAGAAATTAAATACATGTAAAAAAATAAAATAAAAATAGTTTCCTGAGCTGGAATGGAATCAATGGAATGGTACCAAACACATCATACACATGGAAACAATGTGTTTGACTCCGTTCCATTGATTCCATTCCAGAAATTACAATGAGAACATCCTCCTATACATCTTCCCACCAGCCTCCCCTGTCCCAGACATGTCAGAAGTTCACATCATGCATTTGTGGGGACATACTATGTTAGACAATAAATTATCTGACAATCTCAAGAGAACATGCAAAAAGCTTGCTCTAAATACAATTGTGATGTGTACAGGTATGTGAGTATGTCAAAACAACATAGTCTAAAACTATGTACTTGCAAAATTGCCCATAAATTAGCCATTTGATGAGGATAAACAAGATGTGGCAAACATACTGTATCCATCAAACAACTTAAATGTTTCTCGCATGGAAACACATTTGTATCACCAAAAAATATCATTAGTTATATTGCTTCAACCATAATACAGTATACAGCATTCCTACAGGATTTAACTGGCATCTGGAACATATTGGGACCTGCAGAACAGGCATACTTCTGTAACGGTAACATTTCACTAGGGCGTCAGTGTTCTTCAGGATTCAGTCCAAGTGTTCTAAGACTTGCTTAGTCAGGTTGAGGATTCGGATGCACCCCCGACAATCTCAAGTGCCAGTTAATACTTGATGTGGCCCATGTCTGCAATCCTATACTCCACCTCTGGAGGGAGAGACTAACCAGGTTGAGATGGTTTTACACATGTTGAACAAAGCCTCCCATGTAGATCTGAGTCTTTAAGGCCAACAGTGATTATGGAAACCATGTTATTGCCACTTCATTCCATTCTGGAATATCTTTGAATATCTTTCTGCTTTGACTGTCAGGGAAAATGTTTATATGTGTGTTTGTGTGTGTGTGTGTGTGTATGTGTGAGCATGCAGTCAGTCCTCCAGGCCTCTCTCACTGCTTCATCTTCACTGCCCACGCTGTTGGTCTGGGACAGCTTGATGATGCCAGTGCCCAACTCCCCACTGGCTGAGAACTGGACCCCGCCTTTTGCACAAGTGATCATGACAGCCTCCCCGATCTGGGGCAGGTCTCTACAAATCCGGGAGAACTCACTGTACTCTTGCTCCTACAGAGAGAGTAGGATATCATTCAAGCTACCAAACCACCAGCTCCCCCCACTGTACATCAATGGAAATTTAAAAGGTCACATCTTAATTGGACTGACCTGATTGGGAGTAAAGAATACAGAGTGCTCACTGGAATATGGAGCTGTTCCACATCCAAGTCCATCAACATAGTCAGATACTTTCTCCTGATCTAACACAGAGACAGACAACATTACAAGTTAGGTCAAACTTTGTTCACCCACCTGGACAAGTTAACTCCCATAGCGACAGTGCGATCACAACGTTACCAACCCAATCCATCGCTACACAGGTTGAGTTGCACAGGGGAAAAGTGATGAGTCCATACTCTGAAGTGAGATACCTGAGGAGCTCATATTCCAGCAAGCTTCAGTGATATGGTCTTTCAGTGAGTTGAAAACTTTATTTAGGATTAGACCTTGAGTCAATCATGCCTCAAACCTTTTTCTTTTGCTTCTGTGTTTTCTTTGCTGATCTGGTAAGCAGTATTTGGGATCCGCTGATTGCTAGATAGCAGCTGCTACAGGTCGCAAGATGCCAAGGGCCCCCTCCCACTATCATTTTCTCATGTGCTGAGAAGGGTGTAATAGCGGCCCGCGATTCAGGGCGTTCCTGCATGTGGGCATCCTGCATCTGCTATTGGTCCAATTTTTAGCTAGGACTCCGGTACACAGGAAGGAGGCGGGTGCACTCCATTACAGAAGCTGGCAGTAATGCACCATAAGGTTGGATGCCAACCAACGATAAACCCCACAGACGAAGAAGAGGCAGACACTGTTAATGACGGCAAGGGTAGGTGTTTGGCAGGTCGGAGCGAATTACACTATGTGCTAGCTAGCTAGGACACCGGTAGACATTGTCTCTCATCACAGCCTGTCGGGCAGTGCTTTCCCACAGTTCGGTTATCGACGAGAGCAGGTATTAGTGAAGGACACTCTGTGCTAGCTAGCTAACTCGGACTCCGGTACACATGTGGCGGGGGCGACCACGGTAGCTAGCTAGCTAGGACACCGGTAGACAGTGTCCTTCACCACCCAAACAATTCTGACAATAGATCTATTTAGCTTTTGATCAACATTTTAATCACATACACAATCAGGGGGAATCCAGAATATCAAAGGTGTCACACAAGCATGAAGATTGCTTGCTCGAGGAAGGAACTAATGGGATGCTCAAGGGAGGGCATTCCTGCAGGAACCAATGGGATACTCGAGGGAAGGCATTCCTGCAGGAACCAATGGAATACTCGAGGGGGGTAGTTATTGCAGATGCAAGAATGTCCACATGTTGGAATGCCCTGACATTCGGTTTACAATCACACATTATTGTGTGCTCCTGCTGAGAATTAATACAATTTAGAGCGCGTTCCAGACCATATACAAAGCCGTTGTGATGCACAAATAAATACATTTTGCATGATATGAGCTATTTGGGGTAAGAATTGTTTGCACTGTACTGGATAATTTTGTTGTCAGCAATAGTGAGGTATTTTGATGGAAACTAACATTTTGTAATACTTTAGTTGATCATAAATTATGAATTGAATCAAGCATATGCATATAATTAACAGTTTAGGATAGAAAACACTCTAAAGTTTCCAAAACTGTAAAAATATTGTCTGTGAGTATAACAGAACTGATATTGCAGGCGAAATCCTGAGAAAAATCCAATCCGGAAGTGACTCATCTTTTGAAAGCTCTGCGTTCCAATGCGTCCCTATTGAGCAGTCTTTTTCTCAGTATTCCCCAAGGTGTCTACAGCATTGTGGTAGTTTTAAGCATTTATGTTGAAGAATAACCGTAAGCGGCTACATTGCGCAAGTGGTCACCTGATGGCTCTCAGAGTGATTCTTGCATAAAATACAGAGGTAGCCATTATTCCAATCGGTCCTACTGAAAAACCAGTTGTCCCGGTGGATATATTATCGAATAAACTTACACAAATGCTTGTCTAGCTTTGACTGTAAAAAATATTTTGAAAATCTGAGATGACAGGGTGATTAACAAAAGGCTAAGCTGTGTCTCAATATATTTCACTTGTGATTTTCATTAATAGGAATATTTTCTAGGAATATTTATGTCCGTTGCGTTATGCTAATTAGTGTCAGTCGATGATTACGCTCCCGGACCCGGGATGGGGAGTTACTAGAGGTTAAAATCACTCAGTCTATTTATAAGAATTTGTAAGATTCTTATTTGAATAAAATAGACAGAGACCAGTCTTATCAAAATAAGATAATAGTATTTATTCTCGGAGCGCGCTGCCATAGAACCACGAACAACAGTTTATATACAAAATATGACGTCATTGGATATAGAATCTCCTCCTCTCGACCAAAACAAAGCAGGTTCAAAAGTTTATTCCAACCCACTAGCACACAATCTTGACACACACACTATATCAATATTAACTTCTGAAGTCTCACCGTTATCTATCATAACTTAGCAGACAGTTCCAGATACGGAAAACCTGGAGAGGCTCTCGCTGTCTTATTTAATCACCACAGAGTTATAGCTGAGTGGGTTCAGACATAGGTTAATGAACCACTTTGCTTACTTCAAACACACCACACATACCTCTCCAACTAAGTTGGAATTGTGTTTATTATGTTTAATTACTCCTTGTTCATGCTACATAATCTCTTCCTTGTGAATTAACATTATTAATCGGATATTGTAAAACAGGGTAGTGTTTAATTAGTTATAGTTCTATTTAAATGTAGATATTGTTAAAATGTAAATTCCTAACAATCCACCCTAAATGACAATGCAATTCATATTAACATTTCAAACACTATATGGTATACAAGAATAAACCAAAACAATACATGTATTTACACTCGATCATCATCAATGACTGTTCTAGCCTACATCAGACTCATAACTCTTCTTATCAGGATTTTTGTTACAATCTTCATTAAAGAAACCTTCTAAATTCCCTAAACATCCAATATGGTCTCGTCCAACATAGGCTCCTCATAATTAAAAGATCCGGATTCCTCCACTAGCTCTGGGCCCATGCATTCATCATTCCACTGGTCAGAGCTTAGAATTGGTCCGTACTTCACCATCTATTGAGTCTTCAATCTCTCCAGAGTCCTGGAAATGAGAACTTTCACACACGGAATCAAACCATATTCGCACAAAACTAACACAGTCACACAGGTGAAGGTAGACCATAACACAGTGATCATTACATTTTTCCATCTTCCAAACATACTGTCAACCCAATTAGTCAGAGAAGTATCCACCCCTGAGTTCACTGCCAACTCGTGAGCTAGGGTGGTTAAACCAGCCAAGGTCTTGGTCACTGATCCATCCGGAGCTGTGTCATGGGAGATCAAATTACTCCCACACACCCCCCCACCCTTTTCCGCCAGTAATATAACCAAGACTATTCCTATCTGCCAAGCCATTCATTACATCTCTGGTATAATTGATGAAGCGCTGTTGATTATAATAAATATAATTGATCCAGTCCACATTCTTATTGAGAGTGGACCAACAGAAAATATTTGACTCTAAACCTGCTAAGATCTGATTTCTTGCTTTGAACTCATCTGGCACCCCCGTGGAACCCAAATGTTATCAATATATACCCTATCATCAAAAGACCCAGACGGAGTACTTATTTTCTCCCGTTTGGCCAACTTCGTGTCATGGTGTTGAATGAGTGTGAAAGGCCTGCCCAATTAGTAGGTAAACTCGGCCATAACGTCATTTCCCCACACAACCACCAGATGTCAGCCCTGGGCCTCCTTATCTTACTGAAATCCCCAGATCTCAACCAGTCTGCCAGATCACTCATAGTCTCATCAGTAATAACATTCTCTGTCCTATTGCAGGTACTGACTTCCCCTATGTATTTCCCATAAGTACTATACCGGGCCAAACAGTAATAGTGTCCTCTTGCCACTGTGAAGGGAGGAAGCCTAGATTTCAGAAGAACATGTGGATATAAATAGTGCAAATCCGTACAACTGTCATTATCTGGCATTCCTGCTTCCATGAATAGCTTTACCATACAGGCCCTTCCCCTAGGTGAATTAATTCCATTTAGTGGAAAAGGGATGGTTGTCAACTGAGGTTTAGCTGTGGCACAGGCATAGCATTCTTCTTTAGCTACTGATCTGGCAGTATATTGAATCCATTCTAACCAGAGGTTGGAATCTCTAAACCCAGTCTCTCTATCACTTCTTTAAAGTCTTTTCTCTGAACTATTTGCACCGGTCCTTGGCCCTGGATGATTACACTAGGAATACCAGTTGTGTTAGGGAGACTGATTGAACTCTGGCTGCCCATAGTATCCTTATCAGCTCTCACCTCTGTCACCTGGAATGGTACCATAGTATCCGTTAAAGACTGATCAAAACCAATATACCATAATCCAAGATCCTGGATCTTTACAGTTTTAATGGTAATTCGTACCTTTATACAATACCTCCCCTGCTCCGGAACACAGCCCGAAGCTCCCACCTTTACTAAACTCCATCTGTTCCCATATTGAGTGTGTGGGTGTGCATAGCCACCCCTCTCAGTGTGAGCTATGACTTGATTCCATGAATTACACAGGAACTTGCACAGATGTCTTCCATAATGGCTGCTCTTAGTCCTAGACTGCCAAGGAGTCAGAGACCCCATTTGGTCTACATAGAACTCCACTGAGAAATCCTTCCCAATCTCACTCTCCCTTCCTTACTATTCAGTTCCAGTGACCTGCTAAGATGCTATGGTAATATCAAATTCCCCTCGTCTAGCACATGAGTCAAGTTACCCTCTTAGGCCTTCTCGGGGTTCATGGTGTATCAGGAATATGGCTCCCACGATCAGACAGCTCAGGACGGCCAGCACACCTGTAAAGCCCCGCCCTTTCCCGGAAAACATATCAGCAGCCAGAGGCCACTTCCACTTCTATGAACAAACACAGGGATGAAATGACGGGGTTAGGGAGTTTTCGTTAGAGAGATGACCGCCGGATCCTGTTGATTCCAGTTCTCCTCTCCAACACTGTGATTGTTTGACAGTGTTAGTGTGTCCTACCCCTTTGCAGTGCGATATGAATCCAGGTAGCTCTTTCAGCTATTCTCACAGCAAAGGCTGTCCCCAGGAGTCCTTGGTATGGCCCCTCCCAATGGGGCTGCTTCCCATCTATTCTCCTCAGGGACTGGATTGAGTGGATCACCTTCTCCTGTAATTCACATGTACTGCATAAAATCTTGAACATACAGGTTTGGTTCACTTTTTATGGCTGCAGGGGCAGTATTGAGTAGCTTGGATGAAAAGGTGCCCATTGTAAACGGCCAGCTCCTCAGTCTCAGTTGCTAATATATGCATATTATTAGTAGTATTGGATAGAAAACACTCTAAAGTTTCCAAAACTGTCAAAATATTGTCTGTGAGTATAACATAACTGATATTGCAGGCGAAACCCTGAGGAAAATCAAAACAGGAAGTGGCTTCTATTTTTCTAACTCCATGTTCCATAGCCTCCCTTTGCTGGATTTAAAGGGATATGAACCAGATTCCTTTTCCTATCGCTTCCTCAAGGTGTCAACAGTCTTCAGACATAGTTTCAGGCTTTTATTTTGAAAAATGAGCCAGAACGATAACATCGCGTCAAGTGGTCACATGAGTTTGGATAGGTATTGCTTTTCCCTCTCCTACTGTGAAAGACATTTGCGTTTGATATATTATCGATTATAGAAAACGTTTGACATGTTTCTGTGGACATCATGGAAACTATTTGGAATTTTTGTCTACGTTGTCGTGACCGCTCTTTCCTGTGGATTTCTGAACATAATGCGCCAAACAAACGGAGGTATTTTGGATATAAAAATCAGCTTTATGGAACAAAAGGAACATTTGTTGTGTAACTGGGAGTCTCGTGAGTGAACCAGCGACTCCTGTGGTGGGCTGGGTGCAGTGTGCGCTAACCAAGGTTGCCAGGTGCACGGTGTTTTGGTACGGCTGGCTTCCGGGTTGGCTTCCGGGTTGGATGCGCGCTGTGTTAAGAAGCAGTGCGACTTGGTTGGGTTGTGTATCGGAGGACGCATGACTTTCAACCTTCGTCTCTCCCGAGCCCGTACGGGAGTTGTAGCGATGAGACAATATAGTAGCTACTTAAAACAATCGGATACCACGAAATTGGGGAGAAAAATGGGTCAAATTTTAAAAAGAAGAAAAAAAAGAAACCCCTTTTGCAATTATGTTAGCACAGCTGAAAACTGTTGTTCTGATTAAAGAATCAATAAAACTGTCCGTCTTTAGACTAGTTGAGTATCTGGAGCATCAGCATTTGTGCGTTCGATTACAGGCTCAAAATGGCTAGAAACAAAGACCTTTCTTCTGAAATTCGTCAGTCTATTCTTGTTCTGAGAAATGAAGGCTATTCCATGCGAGAAATTGCCAAGAAACTGAAGATCACGTACAACACTGTGTACTACTCCCTTCACAGAACAGCGCAAACTGTCTCTAGCCAGAATAGAAAGAGGAGTGGGAGGCCCTGGTGCACAACTGAGCAAGAGGACAAGTACATTAGAGTGTCTAGTTTGAGAAACAGATGCCTCACAAGTCCACAACTGACAGTTTCATTAAATAGTACCTGCAAAACACCACTGGTTTTATTTTATGTAATGATGATTGGACCCCAGGAAGAGTAGCTAATGGTGATCTGGAATAAAATACAACCACAAATCATCAATGCAGGAACAATAGGTAGTGGAGAGCCTTGTTCTGGTTCAAATAGTATAAATAGGGCCCTCACCGAATCCAGGCATTAAAACGGAATACAACAATATTCAAAAATGTATTGACCTTAGTAGGGAATCAACTAAGTGTATTGAAAATGTATTATTAAGTTTATCAAGACATGAACAAAATGCATCAGTGATTCGTATTTCCTGCATCTTTCTGAAGAGGCAACGGCAATGTCAATGTGTGTGTGCAGTGCACGTCTACCACTTTGTGTAGCTGTTAGCTATCATGATCATGAAAACAGTCAGACGTAGAACATCATTTTTCTGTTTTAATAAAATACATCATTTGAAGAACAAACATTGTTGTGGCAATTCATATCTTGCAGTCAAACTGTAAATAAGACTTCAATGTGTATTTTAACTTAAATAAGACTTAAAAGAGAAGAAAGGTTAAATATTAAAAAAGGTTTAATGTTCTTTTACTTAGGAAATAGTCCTGATTAAAAAGGCCTATACCTAAACAATATCCAAATCAACTAACAATACACATAATTCATACATGTTCAGTCATTTAAATTGTAAAGTCATGTTTTTTTACACAATACAAATGTGTCCAATCTGGGAGGTAAACTCGATAAAGTATTTAATAATTTCGCTGTTTATTTCAGATGTAACCACCAAAATAGGATTTTGAATGGGATTCAATTGTTCGGACCCCATAAGGATAATTAAACAAACTTTTTGCCCAGGCCCGCTTCACCAATACTATGCATGATGTGACTAGAGTGTGATCGACTGCAGACATTCTGTTCCAGTTTCCCTAAAATACAGTCAGCCCTTATCTTCAGACTATTGTACATTCCTGATCTTGTGTGCACAGTACCTAATGTTTGCCCTGTACTGGGCTGGCTAGCTTCTTGCTGTGGACTTGGTCTGTTCCTGCCTCGTGGCTCTCTGTTATCTGATTGGAGCTCTGATAGCACAGTGTAATCACATCAACTGCCAGCTCGCAGTCAGTCTACACTATGCCATTGTCATCCATCCTTAATGAGTATATTGGCTCAACCAGCACTGTGCATGCCATGTTTCATCTGTCTGTAATAGGAACACTAGCTACATTACCTGGGTTAGGGAGGTCAGATAGTGGGAACAACAGAACTCACTGTTACTGGTTGTGAAAAAAAGAGACTGTATCCATTTAGCCAATTAGATCATAATCCCACAAGAACATGAACATTTTCAGCAGTCTGGAAATGTTCAATACCTTGGTCAAGTCTAAGCTAATGTTAGAGCCCTCAATCTCACACAAATGATCAAGGAACCTACCAGGTACAACCCCAAATCTGTAAACACGGGCACCCTCATAGATATCCTCCTGACCAACCTGCACTCTAAATACACCTCTGCTGTGTTCAACCAGGATCTCAGCGATCCCTGCCTCATTGCCTGCGTCCGTTATGGGTCCATAGTCAACAATTGATATGGTAGCTGAAAATCCCCCAAAAACAACCAGACATTTATTTTTTGAGGTCCCAGGCTCTTATAATGGAAAGCTATGGGTCCTATGCAATTTTAGCTCCCAGAATTCAATTCTTATTGATTCCACTAGATGTCAACAGTCTTTGTTTAAGGATTCAGGCTTGTTTCTTCCAAAACAAGGAAGAATTTGGAGTTTTGGTACAAAGAGTCACAGTGGAAAATCAGTCTGTCGGCGCGTGACGAAAAGGAGGCGCGCCTGTTAATTTTACTTTTCTATTGAACATACTCCTTTCCGTATGAAATATTATAGTTTATTTACATTTTAGGGTACCTGAGGATTAGATAGAAACGTAGTCTGACTGGTTTGAACAAAGTTTAGCGGTAGCTTTTTGGATTCCTTTGTCTGCATGTTGAACAAGTGGATTACTGAAATCGATGGCGCCAACTAAACTGACTTTTGGGATATAAAGAAGGATTTCATCTAACAAAACGACCATTCATGTTGTAGCTGGGACCCGTGTGATTGCAAACAGAGGAAGATTTTCAAAAATAAGCGATTTATTTAATCACTATTTGTGATTTTATGAAGCCTGTGCTGCTGGAAAAATATTTTGATGTGGGGTGCCGTCCTCAAACAATCGCATGGTATGCTTTCGCTGTATAGCCTATTATAAATCGGACAATGCAGTTAGATTAACAAGAATTTAAGCTTTTAAACGATATAAGGCCCTTGTATGTTCGTAAATGTTTAATATTATGATTATTTATTTGAATTGCGCGCCCTCCAATTTCATCGGATGTTGGGTCGTTAGCGGGACTCCAAGCTTTAAGAATTAAGAAATGTTCTAGTAACCTTCCAGAATAAACAACACCTCATTGTGCCAGTAGCAAGCACATTCATTAAAATGTCTCATTCACATGATGTGCAATTGTATTACCATCATGAAAGAAAACAAATATGAAATAAAGTGAAGGACAACATTTGATGATATTTCAACCATATTACACACCATTGGGTTATTGAGTTTAATTTTCTAGTCTAAATACACTACATGACCAAAAGTATGTGGACACATGCTCGTCGAACATCTCATTCCAAAATCATGGGCATTAATATAGAGTTAGTCCCCCCTTTGCTGCTATAACAGCCTTCACTCTTCTGGGAAGGCCTTCAACTAGATGTTGGAACATTGCTGCGGGGACTTGCTTCCATTCAGTCACAAGCATTAGTGAGGTCAGGCAATGATGTTGTGCGATTAGGTCTGGCTCGCAGTTGGCATTCCAATTCATCCCAAAGGGGTTTGATAGGGTTGAGGTCAGGGCTCTGTGCAGACCAGTCAAGTTCTTACACACCGATCTCGACAAACCATTTCTGTATGGACCTCGCTTTGTGCACGGGGGCATTGCCATGCTGAAACAGGAAAGGGCAGAAACAGGAAAGGGCACAGAATCGTCTAGAATGTCATTGTATGCTGTAGCTTTACGATTTCCCTGGAACTAAAGGGCCTAGCTCGAACCATGAAAAACAGACCCAGACCATTATTCCTCCTCCACCAAACTTTACAGTTGGCACTATTCATTTGGGCAGGTAGCATTCTCCTGGCATCCGCCAAACCCAGATTTGTCCGTCAGACTGCCAGATGGTAAAGCGTGATTCATCACTCCAGAGAAAGCATGTTTACTGCTCCAGAGTCCAATGGCGGCAAAATGTACACCACTCTAGCCGACGCTTGGCATTGCGCATGGTGATCTTAGGCTTGTGTGCGGCTGCTCGGGCATGGAAACCCATTTAATGAAGCTCCCAGCTTGTGTGGCCTACCACTTCGCAGCTGAGCCGTTGTTGCTCCTAGACGTTTCCAGTTCACAATAACAGCATTTACAGTTGTCCGGGGCAGCTCTAGCAGTGCAGAAATTTGAGGAACTGACTTGTTAGAAAGGTGGCATCCTAAGGTGGCATCCTAATCTACTCCAGAGTTAGCCTGCAAAGTTCTGTCATACTATCTAGGTCTATTCGAGTTCGTACTGTTAGGTGTCCTAAACTGGGATATGCTTAACACCCCGGCCGTCCGTAATTTCTAAGATAGATGCCCTCAATCTCATACAAATGATCAAAGAATCCACCAGGTACAACCCTAAATCCGTAAACATAGCAACCCTCATAGATATTATCATGACCAACTTGCCCTCCAAATACACCTCTGCTGTTTTCAATCAGGATCTCAGTGATCACTGCCTCATTGCCTGCATCCGTTATGGGTCCGCGGTCAAACGACCACCCCTCATCACTGTCAAATGCTCCCTAAAACACATCTGAGAACAGGCCTTTCTAATCGACCTGGCCCGGATATCATGGAAGGATAGAGGATGTCTGGTTGTTCTTTAAAAGTAATTTCCTCACCATCTTAAATAAGCATTCCCCTTTCAAAAAATGTAGAACTAAGAACAGATATAGCCCTTGGTTCACTCCAGACCTGACTGCCCTCGACCAGTACAAAAACATCCTGTGGCGTACTGCACTAGCATCGATTAGTCCCCGCGATATGCAACTTTGTAGGGAAGTCAGTAACCAATACACACAGTCAGTTAGGAAAGCAAAGGCTAGCTGTTTCAAACAGAAATTTGCATCCTGCAGCTCTAACTCCAAAAAGTTCTGGGACACTGTAAAGTCCATGGAGAATTAGTGCACCTCATCCCAGCTGCACACTGCACTGAGGCTAGGAAACACTGTCACCACTGATAAATCCATGATAATTGAGGATTTCAATAAGCATTTCTCTACGGTTGGCCATGCTTTCCTCCTGGCTACCCCAACCCCGACCAACAGCTCCGCACCCCCCGCAGCTGCTTGCCCAAGCCTCCCCAACTTCTCCTTCACCCAAATCCAGTTAGCAGATGTTCTGAAAGAGCTGCAAAACCTGGACCCGTACAAATCAGCTGCGCTAGAGAATCTGGACCCTCCCTTGCTAAAATTATCCACCACCATTTTTGCAACCCCTATTACTAGTCCGTTCAACCTCTCCTTCGTATCATCCGAGATTCCTAAATATCGGAAAGCTGCCACAGTCGTTCCCCTCTTCAAAGGGGGTGACACTCTAGACCCAAACTGTTACAGACCTATATCCATCCTTCCCTGCCTTTCCGAAGTCTTCGAAAGCTAAGTTAACAAGCAGATCACTGACCATTTTGAATCCCACCGTACCTTCTCCCCGCTGTGCAATCCTGTTTCCGAGCTGGTCACAAGTGCACCTCAGCCATGCTCAAGGTACTAAACGATATCATAACCGCCATCTATAAAAGACAGTACTATGTGGCCGTCTTCAGCGACCTGGCCAAGGCTTTCGACTCTGTCAATCACCGCATTCTTATCGGCAGACTCGACAGCCTTGGTTTCTCTAATGACTGTCTTGCCTGGTTCACCAACTACTTATCAGATAGAGTTCAGTGTGTCAAATCGGAGGACCTGTGCGGACCTCTGGCAGTCTCCATGGGGGTACCACAGGGTTAAATTCTCGGGCCGACTCTTTTCTCTGGAAATATCAATGATGTCGCTCTTGCTGCGGGTGATTCCTACATCCACCTCTACGCAGACAACACCATTATATATACATCTGGCCCTTCTTTGGACACTGTGTTAACAAATCTCCAAACGAGCTTCAACGCCATACAACACTCCTTCCATGGCCTCCAACTGCTCTTAAACGCTAGTATAACTAAATGCATGCTCTTCAACCGATCGCTGCCCGCACCTTCCCGCCCGACAAGCATCGCTACTCTGGACGGTTCTGACTTAGAATATGTGGACAACTACAAATACCTAGGTGTCTGGCTAGACTGTAAACTCTCTTTCCAGACTCACATTAAGCATCTCCAATCCAAAATGAAATCTAGAATTGGCTTTCTATTTCGCAACAAAGCCTCCTTCACTCACGCTGCCAAACATATCCTCGTAAAACTGACTATCCTACCGATCCTCGACTTTGGCGATATCATTTACAAAATAACCTCCAACACTCTACTCAGCAAATTGGATGCAGTCTATCACAGTGCCATCCATTTTGTCACCAAAGCCCCATATATCACCCACGACTGCAACCTGTATACTCTCGGCGGCTGGCCCTTGCTACATATTCGTCGCCAGACCCACTGGCTCCAGGTCGTCTATAAGTCTTTGCTAGGTAAAGCTCTGCCTTATCTCAGCTCACTGGTCACCAAAACAACATCCACCTGTAGCTCATGCTCCAGCAGGTATGTCTCACTGGTCATCCCCAAAGCCAACACCTACTTGGCTGCCTTTCCTTTCAGTTCTCTGCTGCCAAAGACTGGAACAAATTGCAAAAATCGCTGAAGTTGGAGACTTATATCTCCCTCACTAACTTTAAGCATCAGCTATCTGATCGCTTCAGCTGTACACAGCCAATCTGTAAATTGTGCATCCACTACCTCATCCCCATTTCTGCTCTTTTGCACCCCAGTATCTCTACTTGGTCTCTATGATATTATTGCGTAATGCGATAATTTTCTTATGGGTCAATGCAATGGCTGCTATGTCATCCAACACAGCCTCTAGCTCGTACTACTTAACCTCTTCAGTCGACCCTCTACTTTTTTGAACATTTTGTTAAAAATCGCGCAACATTTCAGCGCCCTGCTACTCATGCCAGGAATATAGTACGTTCATATGGTTAGAATGTGTGGATAGGAAACCCTCGGACGTTTTTAAAACTGGTTAAATCACGACTGTGGCTATTACATAACGTGCGTTACATCGGAAAGCGCAGGAAAACCTGATCACAGAAAATGGAAATAAATATCCTTGCGCCACTTCCAGCAATTGTTAACAGTGAGCCGAATTAGATAAGGCCGAGCATTCAACTCCCACAGCATCCCCATGTTGTCTAGAGTCTTGTGAATTGAATCATCTTTGATTCTTGGTTGAACCGAAACAGGGGCACCGCTTACCTCCGGTCTCCGCCCAGATCATTCCGGAAGAGCTCTCTCCTGAAATTTTTTCCAAGACGACAGCTAATGATATTTACACCGCCTACGGATGATTTTTATCGCTTATTAACGTTTACTAATACCTAAAGTAGCATTACAAACGTATTTCGAAGTGTTTTGTGAAAGTTTATCGTCTACTTTTTGAATTTTAAAAAATGACGTTACGTTGTGAAATCGCTGTTTTTTTCGTTTATCACACAGTCTACATATAACGATATCTTGGCTTTATATGGCCCGATTTAATCGAAATAAAGACCCAATAGTGTTTATGGGACATCTAGGAGTGCCAACAAAGAAGATGGTGAAAGGTAATGACTGTTTTCTATTTTATTGTGCGGTTTGTGTAACGCCGAAATGCTAATTATTTTGTTTACGTCCCCTGCTGTGCTTTTCTGTTGTAGTGTATTGGTGCATGCTATCAGATAATAGCTTCTCATGCTGTCGCCGAAAAGCATTTTAAAAATCGGACTTGTTGCCTGGATTCACAACGAGTGTAGCTTTAATTTGATACCCTGCATGTGTATTTTAATGAACTTTTGAGTTTTAACTAATACTATTAGCATTTAGCGTAGCGCATTTGCATTTCCAGAGCTCTAGTTGGGACGCAAGCGTCCCAAGTAGAGGCAAGAGGTTAACATCAGCCTACTAAAGCACCATTGATTTGTGTTAAAATATAATCTCCACAGAGCCCATTATAGCATAGCCTAATGGCCATTGTTTCATTCTTTGTTATCAGGGCTGCTTCAAAGAGGTAATCTGCTGCGGAACGGTGAAAACAGAAATGGCTAAAAAACATCCTCCACTGCATCGGCAATACAGCATCCTCCCGCAGTGTAACCCCTTCAGAAGCACTCATTAACCTGATCGATACTGACAGCTGAATTGACAGGACCCTGTCATTATACCAAGTCCTCAACAAGCTTGTGTCGTGTCTTTGGCATCATTTAAGTGAAGACTTTTATTTTATCAAATAAATTCTCTGTAATTATTATTACATGTTTAAACTAATCATGTAAATGTAATTAACTAGGAAGTTGGGCAACCAAGGAAAATCTTCAGATTACAAAGTTAGAATTTTCCTAATATAACTCTTCAGATATTTTATTTCAATTAGTCTTCAAATTAATTAATTATTCTTTACCTGACGTTAGTCTCATTCCAAACGTCATAACGTTGTAAATTGTTGGTCATCTGCACAAACCCAGCCTTTACTATGACTCATGCATACATCAATTGTCTTAATCATTTATTTACTAACTAACTAAATAATCATATAAATGCATAAACAAACAGTAGATATGGTTACAAGGAAATGTTAGGGAAGGTTCCCTAGTGGGCTAAGCCAATATGACGGCTTGGTGGACAAAGGGAAGTGAGTGTGAACTGAGAAGGGCGGGAAAGACAAAATGGAGTTACTACACAGTTGATAATTATATTTATTGAAATGCTAATCCTTTGCACATGAACGGTCAGTAATTTGGGAATAATTGCAATCAATATATATTTACGCCCAGTGTCGTCGTGATCTCTGTTGGAATCGTCAGTCCTTCTGTTTGGAAAGCTAATCCGAGCACTTCTCTGCTTCCCTGACGTCTTTGGTGGTTAGAATGGATACTTCAGAGTACCATTCAGAAATGTTCTTATAGAATAGGTGTTTCGGCGGTTGTCACTCTTCACATCCCAGGTTGACATAATTTCTAGCTGCAGACTAGTAATTAGTATCTAAGATTTGCTCTTATTCTGTCGGGATCGATAGTCTCAGAGTTGAACCTTTTCCACCCGTGTGGCCAATGCTCCACGTGGTATGGTTAGGAATTCAACAACCATTACAACCTTAGCTTAAACTGAGGTTTTTGGGGTCTCTACTCAAACCTCTGCCCCCTCAGCTGACTGAGATATGCATGGTCTGAAGAGGATTTCTTCAGGTGTTTTTTTTATTTGTAACAGTAGAAAAGGGCTGTCCCATGAGCCAGATAATGGCTGTGCTCATGGGGGTGGGCCAATGACTTAGTTAATCTTTAAAGGGAATACAATTCTCACAACTTAATGGTTTATCATAGCATTACATAATTTCACAAATAGTTTAATCTTTACTCATTCATTTTATACAATAATTAGATGCAAACCTCATAACAGAGGCACCTGTATAAACAGAGTTATGGTAATGTGGCTGTATTGTCTTTCATGAGGTCACATACATGAAACGAAATGGACCAGGTCGTAGCTGGCTTCTCCACCGACCGTTTACACGTGGGACACCATGATCTACATGGCTCTCCGTTGGCTGTTTCTAGTGTCCTTCATCGTGCTGACCATCTGTGGGAACATGCTGGTGTGTTTGGCCGTGGGGCTCAGCCGCCGCCTGTGTCGCATTTCTAACGGCTTTCTTCTGCTAGCCGTGACGGATCTGTTACTGGGTCTGCTGGTGCTGATCCTCTCTGCCACCCTGGAGCTGCTGAGTGGACACTGGCTCCTGGGAGGCATCCTTTGTAACATCTACATCTCTCTGGATGTGATGCTCTGTACAGCCTCCACCCTGACCCTGCTGGCCATCAGTGTGGACCGTTACCTGGCCATCTCAACTCCGATATGCGGCCCCCGCAGGGTCACCCCTCCCCGGGTAGCTCAGGCCATCACTGTCATCTGAGTCACTTCCCCACTTCCTTCCTCCCCATCCACCTGGGCTGGAACACGGGTGACTTCAGAATGCAGAACCTGGACTGGGTCGAGGTGGAGGGACGCACCTGTCGCTTTGAGTGGCACAACAACTACGTGCTTCTGTCTACCTCCCACTACTGGTCATGTACGATACGTACCACTGAATCTTTTGGATAGCACGTGAACAGGTTAGTGTTTTATTTCTTATCCATACTTGTTGTGCAGTAGTACCATTACCAGTGGTAGAAGTGATACTAGTAATTATGTCTGGAGCATCAATAGTAGTACTGGAAGAATTAGTCGTAGATCTTAGAGTTGCATCCATTTATTAATGTAATCCGCTCAGTCGTCCATCTGCTGACCTGTTTCTCAAACCTTCCATTCCATTCCAGTCTTCATCCTTCCATTCGGGTACGGCGTATCCGAGCTGCCACTGCTTCAATCGCACGCACGCACAGCATCAGCGGCGGCCACAGCACAAGGCCACAGTGACACTAGCAGCAGTTCTGGGGCCCTTAGTTATCTGCTGGTTATACCTCACTATTGTACCTTTACCTGCATGGGCATCGGGGCAGATACTAATCCCCCTGCTACTGCCCTCTCTGTGGTGCTGTTGCTGAGCTACTTTAACTCGGCTGTCAATCCCATCCTGTACCCGGCCCTGAACAGGAACTTCCGCAGGGCCTATGAGGAGCTGCTGTGCTGCATGGGGCTAGCGTGGAGACACACGTCCACAACTATCTTTGTGTCCCTGCAGAAACGAGTGCCATCTTTCTAATGCACACAGAGATACTCATCTAACCAATGGCCACAGAGACACTGTCACGCCCTGACCATAGAGAGCTGTTTATTCTCTGTGTTGGTTGGGGTGTGATCGTGACTAGGGTGGGTCATCTAGGTGATTAATGGTTTATGTTGGCCTGGTATGGTCCCCAATCAGAGACAGCTGTTTATCGTTGTCTCTGATTGGGGATCATATTTAGGTAGCCATTTTCCCCATTGTGATTTGTGGGATCTTGTCTACAGTTTGTTGCTTGTGTGCACACCAGTAGCGTCACGGTTCGTTTGTGCTTTATTGTTTTGTTCAGTGAGTTTCGGTTAATTAAAATATGTGGAACTCTATGCACGCTGCTGCGCCTTGGTCCAATCATTATAACGATCGTGACAGACGCCCTCCTCAAGGACAATCAGCCAGAGGGGAAGAGCCTCACACTGCAGGAGAGAAACAGCAGCACCATCGCTGACCAGACCAGGTAAAACACATAGTACTGGAAATTACACAGTAGTAACATACTGGATCGGGACCAGGTAACACATACAGGACACATCATAAAGGTATATGTCAGACAATACAGAGTATGTTCTTATTATGTCACCAACAAGAGGCCCTCTCTCTCCGTTTCATGTCCTAACTCACCTTCTACTACCTGGACACAGATGAGCCAGACAGACACATAACACAGGTGAGAAGAACAGACAGTGCAGATCAGTCACACTCATGTATACAGAGGTTAAAAAAAAGTAACATAGAAAACATCTCCACTGGACGAAGGTGAAAGTGTCCAGGCCGATCATTTCCCCAGCTAACTGATAGATCTGTAAAGGTTTCTAGAGGGTGGTGCTATTCTCTCTGCTGCACACCCACTGGTGGTGAATCAGTGACTACCCTGGCTGGATTAACTTGGTGAATCAGTGACTACCCTGGCTGCATTAATTTGGTGAATCAGTGACTACCCCGGCTGGATTAATTTGGTGACTCAGTGACTACCCTGGCTGGATTAATTTGGTGAATCAGTGACTACCCCGGCTGGATTAATTTGGTGAATCAGTGACTACCCTGGCTGGATTAATTTGGTGAATCAGTGACTACCCCGGCTGGATTAATTTGGTGAATCAGTGACTACCCTGGCTGGATTAATTTGGTGAATCAGTGACTACCCTGGCTGGATTAATTTGGTGAATCAGTGACTACCCTGGCCAGATTAATTTGGTGAATCAGGAATCAGTGACTACCCTGGCTGGAGTTACTTGGTGAATCAGTGACTACCCCGGCTGGATTTACTTGAATGTGTGTGTTCATCCCTAATAGGTGCAGCATGTCCACTCAGGGCTATGTTGGATGGATTCTAGGAGGTTGGCCGAGGGGAAAGAAGGACATCTGGAAGTGTCATCCAGGGATCCTGTAAATAATGTACTCCTGCGTCAACAGCCAGGCTGGAGAGTTCCACTGGGAATAGGTTCCCTCACATCAGTGGTTCCCAAACCCTTTAGTGTCGTGACATCTTCCTGTCACTGCCAACAGCTCTATCCAAAACCCGGCATAAATAACTGACCCACTATTTGGAATGTACTGGCTCACATCAACCCAACCACCCCCACATTCACGTGTTGCCGAGATACACTCAGCCGTTCTGCCGTAATGTAGAATGTGACATTCGCACTATGACACTTTGTTTGGCTGTTTATCAGAACGTGGAGTCATTTCCTGATGGCTTTTGTCCACTGGATTTGTAGACTGCTTTGTTTCTGTCATGTGACCTCCTTGTAGATCAAATAGTGAATAATATAAATGAAATTGTTAAAGAAGTACCCACACAAACTCTTTTAAACAGATATTTGCACTCCGTACGTTGTAAGCAGTGATGTAAAGTACAACTTAAGTAGTTTTTTTGGGTATCTGTACTTTACTTCACCATTTATATTTTTTGACTACTTTTACTTCACTACATTCCTGAAGACAAATATTGTACTTTACTCCATACATTTGCCTTGACACCCAAAAGTACTCGTTACATTTTGAATACTTAGCAGGGCAGGAAAATAGTAAAATTCACAAACATCCCTGGTCATCCCTACTGCCTCTAAATGATGTCTGAGTGTGCCCCTGGCTTTTATGTCAATTTAAAAAAACAATAAAATGGTGCCATCTGGTTTGCTTAATATAAGGAATTTGAAATTATTTATACTTTTACTTTTGATACTTAAGTATATTTTAAAACAAATATTTTTACTCAAGTAGTATTTTACCGGGTGGCTATTTCTATTATGGTATCTTTACTTTTACTCATGTATGACAGTTGGGTACTTTTTCCACCACTGTAGGCAAGGACTTATGTAAAGTCATCCACACAAGAACAGAGGTGACACAAAACTAATGGAATTAATTTTTATCGGTTTGTGCATATCAATGTTAATGACCTATGTTTCTACTATACAATTCAATCTAAAAATGTTATTTAAAAGTGACTTGCCAATGTATTTTTTATTTAAGGTGTAGGCACTGTCAGGCATGACACAGTACAGTATATTAACCCAGACAACTACCAGATAACATTATTTAAAATGTGGCGAAACAACAAAATCAAAAGGAACATGGACCCAGAAAATAGTCGGAGAAGACAGTCAATGACTGGTAAATTTGTTTAAGAGTGATATGATAGCCTGGATTCCAGACAGTATATTTTTGCTATAGCTAGCCAATTCCATGTTAGTTGTCATGCCTTGTCTTGAAACAGAAAATGTCTGTCACCCAGGCCATAAATAAACTTACAGTAAATGCAATTGTCCTTAATTGCAGTCAGCTCAGGGCCCGGTTCCATAAAACATAGTGTTTCCGTTAACCCTCTACAGACTAAGCTCTGTCTAAGCTATATGGAATTGTTTTAAGACGCTCATACAAAGGATCATTTAGCGATTTGATTTGGAATTTTAAGACCCCTTGAAGTATCATAGAAAATATATATAACAAATGATTTGATGACATTTTGGGGGGGACATTATTGCTATTAGCCCATACAAACACATTAAATAACAGATTCACTACATGGAACAACAGATTGTCCCCAAAAATTCTAAAGGAAGTTTGTTCTGAAGTGTCTGTCCTATATCTGAGAGATATAAGGTCAGTAAACATTTTTTTAATATGTATTTAAACACGTATTTTTGGAACTAAACAGTCTCCATATATACTTCCATTAATTATTTCAACTGGGGGGACCTTCAGACGAGTCAGAGCTGAACAACTGACATGTTCATGAGTCTCGTTCCACAGAGGGGTCATATTAGTGTGTGGGTCGTAGAGCAAAATGGAGAGCACCATCGTGTTCATGAGTCTCATCGACATGTACGTGTTTGCAAGAATATTACCTTTCCACAGAGGCGTCATAATAGTTTGTAGGCCAAACTGTTTGGGCGCTACAGACGATTGTGTTAGAAGACCGATGATTTTCGGGATGTCTCATGGTCTGACAAACACCATTCTAGCTCTTGTCACCTTTCACTACAGATGCGGAAGTGCGACATTGGCACATGCAGTGAAAAAAACAGATACTGTATCTCGTTTAAACCGACTGGTTGTTATTGGGATGTTTTTATTATGCTAATTAGACACACCTCATTAAGGGTTTGCCTTAAGGAATAACTTTCCCTTACCGAAGAGAATTAAGGCTGTTGCACAGAGCCCCTCAAACATTTCCTTAGGCAAGGGCAAAATGTAAGGGTTTTATGGTAGTTTGAAGGCATGCATGTGGAAAGTGGCCCCCCAATGGTGGAACAAACTCCCTCACGACGCCAGGACAGCGGAGTCAATCACCACCTTCCGGAGACACCTGAAACCCCACCTCTTTCAGGAATACCTAGGATAGGATAAAGTAATCCTTCTCACCCCCTCCCCCCTTAAAAGATTTAGATGCACTATTGTAAAGTGGCTGTTCCACTGGATGTCTTAAGGTGAACGCACCAATTTGTAAGTCGCTCTGGATAAGAGCGTCTGCTAAATGACTTAAATGTTAAATGTAAATGAAAGAGTCTCTGGTATCCATGGAAACACCCTGACAGAATACCTTGTCAAAAAGATTGCATTTATTTTGGGAGATCACAAAATTGAACTTCTACATTCAAGACCAGAGAAACAAATTGATTAAGAAGATAACAAAATATGTTTATTTTAGTATATTTTTTCTCAACTTGTTTCTATTACGTCAAGCTAACTTAAGAGTTGGTAGCTAGCTAGCCAGCTAGCGGTGTCGCCATTGAATGTGCAGCTTCTATTGTTAGCTGGCGGTGGAGGTTTTACTTTTGAAACCAGGGCAGAGGAAAGCAACATCCACCTCCACAAATGCTGTTAACATTGATATCCATACTGAATTAAGCACTTATTAAGGGACCTCATTGGCACCCTTAACTTTTCCACTTAATTTAAGGGGGAAATTCACCTTAAAATGTTTGTGCAACTGACTTAAACTTAAGGAAAATGTAAGGGAAAATACAAGGACAAAATTAATTTAAGATATTTTATGCAACCGGGCCTAAGCAATATCATTTATGTCTATAAAGAGTACGTTTTCTAAGGATGTCTAACCTCATACATGGATATAACAACTAGCTCCCATACCATCAAAACCCTTCACACAGACATATGCAATTTGTTGTGAAGTATTGATATACTAATGAAGGTACAGTTAAATCTCATTTACTGGAATGTGATGAGGAACTCTGGATAAGCCTGCACATCATTGAAGATCACAAACATGGTTGGATTGGAGGTGTTGTCTGTGACACTGTCGTACAAATCGGCATCCTTCCCTGAAGGTTTGGCAGGAGGAACAATCAAGCCTGCTTGTCCCCGAGTGTAGTCTCCAACAAGAACCCTGGCCAGGTACATGCGCTTGTTCCCTTGTGCATCAGCTTTAGAATATCCCCTTGCTGAATAACTGGAGTCCACAGCAAAGTATGATCCATTGCCAATTGCAGCACCTGGACGAAAAACATATTGTTCTTAAAGAGTTTTAAAAAATTAACAACAATGATACCGAATTGATCAAATGGATTTATGTCTCAACATCAAGCTCCTCCTCTCTTAGGAAGAGGTCTCAATATAACAGTAAAGCATATTGGTCATCAGACATGTTTCCATGAGACCATTCTCATACCATGTGTTCCAGCGTAGCTGCGATTGAAGCCATGGTTGTTGATCTGGGTGATGGAGTCGGAACTGGTGCCATGGAACAGCAGTTTCTCGTTGTTTGTGTGCTTGTTCTTCTCCTCCAGGAGTTTCTTTCTTATCTGGTAGTTTTTCCACAGTGAATCGTTCTGGACTTGTTCAATCTTCAAATAGCAAACGAAACACATGTATAAATCGACAGTGATTTATTTATTACTGAAGTGCAATCCCACCTAGCCAAATACGTAACGAACAGCAAAGGAATAGGAATTACACATTTCACTGGTTCCAGGAATTACAGTTCCATTCTTTAAAAAGAAATCCCAAACGCTTTGCTGTCTTTAATGTAGCAGCAAACACAATTAAAATTATTGTCTTAAAAAAAGATAGTTGAGGGATTCCTAACATCAAATTCGTCAAATGTGAGGATTTTCATATAACGTCACCATAGAAAATCAGTCTATTGTGGAATGCAAATGAAATTCTGGTATACATTTTTACAAACATACTGTAAGGATGGTGTTGTTGAGTAAAGTCTTCTGAAATTCCTTCTCTACGTCATTGTATCCCTTGGATCCTGGAGTTAGTGGGACCAGCTTTAAGAGGGAACCCTTCATGTCATCCCAGTGTGCAGGTAGAGACACTGATGTATCGTCTAGACAAAAGAGTTTGGCATTTAGTGATCAAATTATTACACAATAAGTATTGTCATTAAAAAAGATTCAATCATTCACAACTTTAAATGCATATTGATAATATACTCAGTTCCATGACATGTGCTGCAGCAGTAGGCCTAATCGCAGAAAAACAACGCTAGAACGACACATTCCTCTCTTGCTAGATGCACAAATAAAGGTGAATAACACTCAAATCTATTATTTTTTTTACCCCAAAAATTGTCTTCTGATGTGAGGTAAGCATTGACCTGCACTCAGAACATCACTTTGTTGTTTCTCTATGAATCATTCTAATATTGAGAATTAAAAAAAACTGAAAAATCCCAAACCTAGTTCAAATAAAACAGAGAAAACAGAATTATGGAAAATACAAGAATTTAATGGAGAATTGTATGGATCCTGTCATGCCACATACTGCTTATTAACCATTTTTTACCAGGTATATTGACAGAAAACATATCTTGTACACCAAGGACACGGGGATGAGTTGTAGGGTAGAGGATACGAGAAGAATGTGCATATTTTAAAGCTATATTTAAATTAGCTCTTGTTCTAGAAAAGGTTGGAGACGCCTGATACACTGTATGCAACCACACAATGACACAAAAAGAACACATTCTTTTATATTTAATATCACCGTTCTACATAATTTAATTTAAATGCAGTCTAGACAGATGAGGATTTGTTATGGATGAACTCACCTTTCAGGTCTTTTCTCAATAACTCAATGTCTCTTCTGCCCCCAAACTTGACAGCTCTCTTGTGGGCTACATTTGCCTCATAATCCTCATTGTTGATCTTGATTGTCACTTTGCTGTTGTCTCTCACAGCCTCCTCCAGGATGCAGTTGGTGAGCATGTCAAAAGACACCATTGTTCCACTGTGGTCTTTGTACTGCCACTCCACCAGGCTGCTCACCAGGAAAGCTGCCTGTTTGCGGTTCTCTGCCCTCTCCTGGTCCAGGACCATGTCCCTGATGAGGCCATCTGCTGTAAGCACATCGCGGCTCAGGCCCTCCAGGCGGATCAGGGAGTCTGGGCCCTTCTTCTCCAGGCGTATCCTGACCGTCAGCTCCCTCTGCATGGCCTGCAACTTCTCCACATCCCCCTGGCTCAGCTGGCTGATGTACGGGTTCTTGATGGTTTTGTCAGTTTGCTCCTTCACTATGAGGTTTTCAATCCAGTCCCGGGCACGGCTCACAGCCTGGGGGCTCTCTGCACACAGCTGGAACACGGTCGGGGCAAACTCCTCTCCCGCCATGACAAAGTTCTCACGGGCAGAGCCCTCATCACTGGGTCCCATAAAGTAGGTTGTCAGTGTATCTATGAAGAAACAGCACACATAACATAAATGTCACTTATGATTATAATAACTATTGTATTAGTACACATTAAGCTCATATTGTCTTCTACCTCGCACACTTCCATTCTCACTGACCTTTAAACCTGGTAAAAATGCCCTTTTCCTCCACTCCCTCTCCCACTCTCCTCTTCATGCTCTTGTGGAACTCCGTCATCATGGCAGTCTGGAATATCACGATGTTCACACTTCTCACAAACTGTCCCTTTTTCCTCTTCACAAAGTCCACCACTGCGTCAATCATGGCGTCCGCAACAGCAGAGGGACTCGCCCCACCCTGGCCTGACAGACAGACAGATGGAGGCAGACACACAATGACATGGCTATGGAGGCAAACAGAAATACATAGATGGAGACAGAAGTACAGATAGACAATGACATGATAGAAGCAAATCTGTCCCTGAGAGTGACTAATCACAAGACAAATAAGGAAGGGAAGGAGACAAGGAAAATATGAAAGGGAAGGAGACCAGGAAAATATGAAAGGAACAAGTAAAAGTGGCATAGTATATTTGGGGAAAAGACGTAGAAAGAACAAGAGTATTTGCTAAGGCTAAGAAAAGTAGCAGGTAGTCATTATGAGGAGCAGGTAGTCATTATGAGGAGCAGGTAGTCATTATGAGGAGCAGGTCGTCATTATGAGGAGCAGGTAGTCATTATGAGGAGCAGGTCGTCATTATGAGGAGCAGGTCGTCATTATGAGGAGCAGGTAGTCATTATGAGGAGCAGGTAGTCATTATGAGGAGCAGGTCGTCATTATGAGGAGCAGGTCATCATTATGAGGAGCAGGTAGTCCATTAAAGCAGAGTACCTGTTCCAAGCGCTGGGAAGGACACTGAGGTGAACCTTCGCTCCTCACACTTCTTGAGAACATCGTACACAGTCTCTTTAATGTTCTCAGGGTCATTCTGTCCCACAATGTGCATGATGTGTTTGCATGGGAGAGATCCTGCTGATGTCACGATCATCCTGCATGGTTGGAAGCTTGGGGATCTGACTGTAGAAAAGCATAAAAGGAAAGGTTTAGATGTCAAGAATCTAAGTTACTAAAAGGTCAAATCAATGCACACCAGTGTTGTAGGACCCATGGATTGGAAACTGCCTTTAGACTTTTACCAGACAGTATCAAACAGTGCTGAAATGTCATCTCATTCATATCCAACATGACACCAGTCTCCTTGACCAGAAACATGACTACAGTATATGTTGACCCAAGGACATGGATACACACCAATCTCTGAGCACTCCAACTCCACCTTCAATCCAGCTCCTTCTAAAATTGATTTGGATACACCTGAAGAAACAAAGACATTAGTACAATATGGCTCTTTATTCTAAGTCAACAATTGTACCATTAAATAAGTTGTGTGTCTGTAGGGGTGTGTGGGATTTAGCTTGCTTTCTGATTGTGTAGCTGTAAACACTGTTCATTTGGATTTCCAACATTTCAGATGTGTACATGTTAAACATCCTTATAAGGTGTTCCTTAGTATTTGTCTTAGTAGCCTCATAAACATGAAACATTGGTTACGACACCTATGCTATTGTCAGAGGTACAAGTCACCTGATTTGAGGTTAAAGTCCTTATTGGAGGAGTTGACAATGATGTCACTGGTCTCCTTGGCGATGTCTCCTGATGACACTTCAAAGGTCACGTGACCCATCTGCATGCTGTACACACCCAGAGAAGGGGATGACACCTGTCCAAAGAAGCCTGCGCCTAATGAAAATAACATGTTTAGACAAGGGGGTTCTGTGGAAACAGACATGCTCTAAAGAGGCAGCAGTGTCTCAGTGGTTGAATATTTTTGGGGAGACTTTGAAGGCTGTGAATTAAGCTTACCAGAGGGCTGCTGTGATTGGCCAACATGAGATTTGGAATGTTGTGATTGGCCGGAACCTTGTGAACTCTGCCAAGTATACCCTTGTGTCTGACCTTTGAATTCCCTGACAAAGCACTGTAAACAGGAGATATAAAGTGTGGAGCATTTATCAAACATATCTAAGAGCACAACACACACTGAAAAAGGTGAGGTTATGCAACAACACTACCTCTGTGTGATGATAAACACTGAATCCCCCTTTAAACCATTTTCCATCTTCAAACTTACATCCACAGTTTGGGTGTCGCTGGGGTGGACCACGATGGCCACCTCTTTAAGGTGTGTGGAGTTTCTTCTCTGGCTGAAGTCTTTGACCTCCTGCAGAAGAAGCTTGGACACCAGGCCCTTAGGGAATCCCATGTTCCCAGTTCCAATGGCAGGGAAAGACAGGGATGCCAGCCTATGCTTCTCTGCCTCACTCAGGCAATCTCTGATCATCGTTCTCAATATCTTAAATCACAAACACATGGACAATTTTAGAAACATTTTACTAAAACCATTATATGCACTCTCAATAACCAGTACTTAATTTGAGCTGGAACCTGTTCCGGCATCTATCAGATTTGACTTCGTTTGTTCCGGCACTTATGTGGACGGATCCGGTACCTCTCACAACATGATTTATTAATTGTTTCAATGTTCGCCCTGTATACATTCTAATAAAAGCGATCAGCGTTAAATCAAGTTGCCTCCTCGTTATTTCTCCTTCCCAACAAAAAGACCATGTAAAAGCGTGGGGATCCTTCATCCTTTCCTGCCACACTGATTCCAGACCTGCTCTCTTATTTGTACATAGAGGTTATTGGGAGGGAGGGTGGTGTAAAGTAACTGATCTCGACACAGGTCTTGGTAGGTGGTCAGCTAGTGAAGAGGTCCCTACGTAATCATGTTATGTAGCCTAAGCTAGTCGTCTCCCTACTGAATTTGAATCTTGGGAAAGCCAGATAAAAAATGGAAAAGAAAAGGCAATCGAGTTTGACATTTTACAAGTCCAAAAATCTAGAGAAAGATGGTCAATTTGCAGTTCAAGCAAACACATAACCCCATGCTTGTCATTCATAATTCAAAATTGGGCTGTACCACATGCAAAAAGGAAGATAGCTTGGGTCTAGAAACGACTGGAGGGATTAAACTAGCAAAAGAGTGGGTGCAATGTACAGTAAGTTAACATCCTATGCCTCAGACGTATAACAAGGTTTTTGAACATGCCCGAACCAGGGAACATTTGGTGGCAGCAAGTCTTGTAGATGAGGCTAAAGAGGACAATAAAAAAATTGCCAGTCTTCAGAAAAGCCTTAGAAGGAGGCTAAAGGTCACAGCCACAGGCCCGCTCATGGCTTTGAGCAAGAAATGGACTCTCAGGAGTTAAATGGACTTGACATGGGGAGAGTATTTGCTGGAGGTTTGGAAAACTAAGGTAGGACATTTTTTTCCCTTTACAAACTTGTTCTGTACTGTGAAAGTACCGTAATTTCCGGACTATAAGCCGCTACTTTTTTCCCACGCTTTGAACCTCGCGGTTTATACAATGACGCGGCTAATTTATGGATTTTTCCCGCTTTCACAAGATTCATGCCGCCAAAAAACTGAGCACCGTCACATAATGTGACGTAAATCGAGCACGCTCAAACTTCCCATCATTCTGATTACGGTAGTCATTTTGTCACCCTCATCATGGCAAAGACATGGAGAAATGCATATGATGCAGCTTTCAAGTTGAAGGCGATAGATCTGGCTGTTGGAAAAGGAAATAGAGCTGCTGACAGCGAGGCGCATTATCAAAAAATCCACTATCATCAACGGGTTTCGAAAGGCTGGACTGCTGCGTGTTGAATTTGCCTCCGGATGAAAGTGACGAGAGCGACAATGAAAACGATCCAACATCGGATGAAGCAATTCTGAGGCTATTCAACTCCGACACCGAAGAAGATGACTTCAGTGGTTTCAGTGCACAGGAGGAGGAAGATAGTGACCAATGACTTTCTTGGTAGGCTAGTGTTTACTGTTTATTTTTGTTACAAGCCGTGTTTCGTTAAAGCCTATTTATTTTTGTTACAAGCCGTGTTTCGTTTAAAAACCTATTTATTTTTGTTACAAGCCGTGTTTCGTTTAAAAACCTATTTATTTTTGTTACAAGCCGTGTTTCGTTTAAAGGCTGTGTAAAGTTAATTTGTTTCGATGTACCGGTAGGCACCTGCGGCTTATAGACATGTGCGGCTTATTTATGTACAAAATACTTTTTAAATTTTTTATTCAGTGGGTGCGGTTTATATTCAGATGCGCAGAAATTACGGTAATCTGAATATGTGCTTCATATTATCACAATGGCAGGAGGCATATATATTCTCGTATGTGTGTTCTGCTGTAGCCTACAGAGATTTATTTTATTTGAAGTTATATTCTGATATTGTGATATTTGTTCTACTGCTACATTGATGTCTTGAAAATGATATTAAATTGGGGTCTTGTGAGCCCCACAGCTGAGTACGTGTGCATATGGCGGGTGTTCTGCAGTGTCGTCTAAAAATGTTGCTATACATCAATGTCTAGAAAATTAGACTATAAGAAATATGGACTTGTGTAAGCCCTGCAGCTATACTCAAGTATGTGGGCATACTGCAGTGACGTTTAACATGCTTTCAATTAATCAGCACCTTGGAGAGAACAGCACCTTGGAGAGTGCTGTCCATTTAACCAACATAGACAGTAGGCTATTTGGCTGTTTACTCTGTCTGCTGTGCTGCTACGTTGTGTTTGACACTTTTTTTCTCAATGTGTTCCAGTACCTCAGAGCCCTCCGGATACCCCCACCCCTCACACTCACTATGTGTTCCGGGACCTCCCGATTTACAAATTAAACACGGTCAAAAACTCATAGCTTACCTTCTCTGCTGAGCCAGCTCCCTGATCCCAATGGGGGCAGACAGTATGGATCACCCTCTGACATCGCAGGTTGTAACCGTTGGTGACCACAATGTCACCATAGGCCAATCTGTTGACGCGAACCTCATCTGTGGCTGCTGATTGGAGCCCAGGACCGGCTGCCTTTAGGATAGCATTGGACACAGCACCTTTACTCAGGTCCAAATCCTCAGAGATGGTGTTGACGATGCCCTCAGACTAGAGGTTTCAAAACAAATGACCAAACATTCATGAAGCGAGAAGGGGACAGCTATGTATTTCTATTCAAACTTAAATTATGACTTCTACAAGACAGCTGTCATTCCAGATAAAGAAGAGTAGAATGAAAAGTAAACAAATTATACACCTTATACTCTGGGTTATATGATGTACTACTTATAATACACGTATCAATGGTTTATGTGGTGCTCTGATAACTACAGTATGTGTACTCACATATTCCTCCTGGATATTTCCCTTCCTCAGAATGATCTTCAGACCCTCTTGTGTGCGATTGGTCTGTAGGATTTCCCCACTGCCTGTCCCCTCAAACTTCCTCTCTTGGCCATACTCTCTCCTCTGCTCCTCTTGGTTTTCATGATAATTTCTTTGAGTTATGCTGTCTCCTCCCCTATATCCATGTCCTCCTCTACCTCCACCTCCTCTACCTTCTCCTCCCCCTCTACCTTCTCCTCCCCCTCTACCTTCTCCTCCTCCTCTACCTCCACCTCCTCCTCTACCTTCTCCTCCTCCTCTACCTCCTGCTCCCCTCTACCGCCTGCTCCCCCTCTACCTTCTCTTCCCCCTCTACCTTCTCTTCCCCTCTACCTTCTCCTCCCCCTCTACCTCCACCTTCTCCTCCCCCCCTTCTGCTTTGTCCCCACTGCCCATGTCCCCATGGTGACTGTCCCTGATATCCAGGTCCTTGATGTCCGTAACTATGTTGTCCTCTTCCCCGTCGTTCACTTCCCTGTTGCCCGCGTCCCCGATGTCTATTTCCCCTATGTGCACCCTGCAGAGGCATGGTCATTTTTGGGTGCAGGTCATTGAACGTTTTCTGGACAGCGCTGGCCAGGGCTCTCACAGTGTTGTCACTGTTGTCCACCAGGTGAATCTCAGTCAGGGAGGTCTGACCACTCAGGTTCTCACAGTAGTCACGCACTGCCACAGCAATGGTCTCAGTGCACAGGTCCAGAGGAAAGCCGAATATCCCAGAGCTGACGGCCGGGACGGCAACAGTTGAGCAGTTAACCTTCGCAGCCTCCCTCAGGCTCTCATTCACAGCTTGTTTCAGACGCTGTATGGCTGTTCCCTGGTCAAAGTCTGTGAACCGTGGACCAACCGCATGGACCACATACTTACAGGGCAGATTGCCTGCATCTGTCACAATGGCGTCGCCTGGCTGCAGTCGGCGGTTATTACGGATATGTTGATCACTGAGCTCCTGCAGCCGAGGACCAGCAGCCTTGAGTAGTGCTAAAGCCAGGCCTCCAATATGCTGCAGGTCTTCATTGGCTGCATTGACTACTGCGTCCACTTTGAACTTGCAGATGTCTGCCTTACTGACAGAGACCAGGATTCCATTGTGTGTTCTCACCTCACAGCAAGATGATGGGCCAAACCCTTCCTCCCAATCTTCATCATCGCCCTCTTCTTCCTCCAGCATGTAGTCTTCCTGCAGCAGCACCACACAGCCATGCTCCTTCATCGCCATGGAAACAAACATTCTTCCCTTCTCTTGGAAGTACTTCCTTGCTCCAGGCTTCATGATGGTGAGCTCATCAGTGCAGAAAGGTGCTACCATCTTCTGAAAGGTCTCTTTGACCTTCTTGACATAGAGACGGGCTCCAGAAAGGACAATTTTGGGCCTTCTGGGGTCAAAGTGGACATTCACCTCATCACGCTTGGCAAAATGTTTCCAGTCCTGGGATTTGTTCTCCTGGATGAATTTAACCACGGCACAGGACTTGACACGGACAGCCTCTTCGACTCGTGAGTAGTTTTCAACAAAGTCCCGCAGACTGTTGCTGACCTCTCTGACCGGGTCCAGGAAGCCAGACACAATGATTCTGTCTCTGCTCTCTGGGTGAAGCTTTATCACCACCGTTCTTTTCTTTAGGGAGTTGTAGGCATCCACCAGCTGGTTGTTCAGATCTTTCCACTCAGGCTTCCTCAGCACCTCCTGATCCTCCACCATAAGGCTCTGCAGGGACAGGGCAGTCTTCACCCTCTGCTCTGCATCAGCCAATGCTCTGTCTGAGCTACCAGTCAGAAGTACATTTCCACCCTCCACTCTGTACACAGCGTTGATGCCCCGGGACGTGAACAGGTCCTGGGACATCTCCATACTGTCCACTGACCGCAAGAAGTCCAGGAGTTGGGGTTCCAGCTTCAGCTGCTTCTTATTCATCTTGAGCTCCCTCTCCAGAATCCAGTTCTTCATCTTGTACACCTCTGCAACAAGACCTGAGAGAACCAACTTCTTGGTGTCGTCTCTATAAGAAAAACCCATCTCTGGGGCTTCGTCTGCTGCGCGCTTCAGAAGTCCTTCCTGCTGCAGGATATAGAACATGGCAGGGGACATGTCCATCTCGTCCGAGATGCCATCCCTCTGCCTCTCTATCCGACTCATGGCCCTCTGCATGAGTTCTTCCACCAGCACCTGGAGTCGCTTTGTGTCTTCGGCCAGACCTGCAACTGTCAGAGACCCTTTGGAGGCATCCATAGCTAGGACAGCATCCTCTTTCACCACCGAGCGGACTTCTTTCTCCACTGCCTTCCACGCTGGGGCACTTGCAAAACACTCAAACACAGCATATTGGGCCATGATGTCACGGAAGACAATCAAGGCATTCTGTTTCCATCCGTCTACATATTCGCTTGTTAGTCCTTTCTGCCTTAGCAGGGTTGGCAAAGGACTGAGTTTTACCTCAGGAGTATCCATGTCTACTTGACAGAAATGAGCCTTCATCTGGTCAGTGATGCGGGAAAACTGTCTCTTCATGGAGAGGAATTTCCATACAGCAGAATGCACACACTCTTTGAAGGGGTCAGGCATCTTCCACATTGGCCTCTCCTTTCCATACAAGGCAGTGCTCAATGACTCATAGTATGGATACACGTTGACTGGGACTTTGCCAATTACATGATGTTTATTTAGAGTGGTTTCCACAACTGAAACGACATAGATAACGGACTGTCTTTCATAGCATGAAATGAGGGCGAAACAGAATATTTCTGTTTAAGGCCAAGAGACTGCTGCACCAACAGAATAGCAAGGCTACATTCAATTCCTCTTATAATAGAGAGTAATAGATTACCAAATAAGCAAATTGATTAACATTTATATAATTAAACAGCTCATTCAAACAGCAGGTTTTACCTTCTGCTGCGTGGAAGGTGACAATGGCTGCCTGTTCCTCATGGAACATAATGATGTCCTTTGCTGGGCCAGCCCACTTCTCAAAGTAGAGCACCAGCATCTCTTCAGGTATGTTGGAGGTCAGGTTCTCCACTCTCACACTCTGGCACCTCTCTAGCAACCGGCCAATCAAACCCTGCTTCTGGAAACTCTTGTTGCTCTTGCTCTCAGTAAGGAACCGCTCCACATCTAAAGACAGACAGCAATCATATCATTAATATCATGCACAACAGTTATTGAAATTATGATCCCTTCTTGTGAGGGAGAGATCTGTTTTTATAATACTTCAAAAGTGAAATTCATTGTTAGTTTTCTGTGTTGAAAAAAATCGATAATTTGAAATAGTGACCAACCTTTGGGATTATTGAAGGTCACAACAGCTCTGTTGGTCTCACTGATGACCTCTAGGGAGAAGTTGTCCTCCTCCAGGCCAGAGAGGGTCTCCACCAGCAATGTCAGCATCTCTCTCGGCATGCTCTCAGGAACTCTCTCCAGCACCACAGCAGAGCTCTGAGGAGACACCTCAGCTCCACCTCCCTCTCCAGGCCCACTCTCAGAGTTGGGAGCTTCCTGTGCTTCACTTGACACATCTGGGATTAAACACACTAGATATTCATATCCAATAACCTCATTCATATTTTCACAGTTCTCTGACTTCATTGGCACATTTCTGCCTATGACAAATTTACAAGGAGATATGGCCTGATAAGGCTGCATTTTGCAACACTGTCTAATGATATGCCAATAGGGATCATTATGAAATGTATTAGGCAAAACATTCAATATAATAATATTAGGTCAAGGGAATGCATCAACAACCACAGAAGCAAGGAAAAGATGTTACCTGACAATTCATTGCTTGTAGCACCAAGCTGGAAAACATGCAAAACAAACAAAATGTATATGTCAAATAGTTAACCAATGGGCAAATTTACAAGTATGCTGTTTAATAGTAGCCATAAAAATAATGTATTATCCATCAGTTTGAAGCCCTGGCTAGCCTGTCGAGCCAAGACAGCACTAATTTAGCTTACAGTTAATCTCTGTTTAACCAGAAGTAAAATCTTGCATGCAGAGCATTCGGAAAGTATTCAGACCTCTTGACTTTTCCACATTTTGTTACGTTACAGCTATATTCTAAAATTGATTAAATATTTTTCCCCTCATCAATCTACACCCAATACCCCATAATGACAAAGCAAAAACATATTTTTTGAAAAATTTGCAAATGTATTGAAATATTTAAAAAACTTAAATATCACATTTACATAAGTATTCAGACCCTTTACTCAGTACTTTGTCGAAGCACCTTTGGCAGCGATTACAGCCTTGAGTCTTCTCGGGTATGACGCTACAAGCTTGGCACACCTACACACCTTCTCTGCAGATCCTCTCAAGCTCTGTCAGGTTAGATGGGGACTGTCGCTGCACAGCTATTTTCAGGTATTTTGAGAGATGTTAGATCGAGTTCAAGTCTGGGCTCTGGCTGGGCCACTCAAGGACATTCAGAGACTTGTCCAGAAGCCTTTCCTGCATTGTCTTGGCTGTGTGCTTAGGGTCGTTGTCCTGTTGGAAGGTGAATCTTCACCCCAGTCTGAGGTCAGGTTTTCTGAGCAGGTTTTTAATCAAGGATCTCTCTGTACTTTGCTCCATTCATCTTTCCCTCAATCCTGATGAGTCTCCCAGTCCCTGCCGCTGAAAAACATCCTCACAGCATGATGATGCCACCACCGTGCTTCACCGTAGGGATGGTGCCAGGTTTCCTCCAGATGTGACATTTGGCATTCAGGCCAAAAAGTTCAATTTTAGTTTCATCAGACCAGTTAATCTTGTTTCTCATGGTCTGAGAGTCCTTTAGGTGCCTTTTGGCAAACTCTAGGCAGACTGTCATGTGCCTTTTACTGAGGAGTGGCTTCCGTCTGGCCACTCTACCATAAAGGCTTGGTTGGTGGAGTGTTGCAGATAAGGTTGCCCTACTCCCCTGATTGCTCTGTTTGGCTGGCGACTAGCTCTAGTAAGAATCTTGGTGGTTCCAAACTTCTTTCATTTAAGAATGAGGGAGGCCACTGTGTTCTTGGGGACCTTCAATGCTGCAGAAATGTTTTGGTATCATTCCCGAGATCTGTACTTCGACCTTATCCTGTCTCGGAGCTCTATGGACAATTCCTTCAACCTTATGGCTTGGATTTTGCTCTGCACTGTAAACTGTGGGACCTCATATAGACAGGTGTGTGCCTTTCCAAATCATGTCAAATCAATTGAATTTACCACAGGTGGACTCCAATCAATCAAGTTATAGAAAACATCTCAAGGATGATCAATGGAAGCAGGATGTACCTTCGAGTCTCATAGCAAAGGGCCTGAATATTTTTTATACATTTGCAAACATTTCTAAAAACCTTTTTTCACTTTGTCATTTTGGAGCTTAGTGTGTAGATTGATGAGGGAAAAAATAAATAAATACATTTTAGAATAAGGCTGTAACGTAACAAAATGTGGAAAAAGGGAAGGGGTCTGAATACTTTCCAAATGCACTGTAATTTGGCCAGCTGCTTGCTTGGATTTTTGTTTTTGGTCAAAAAAGACCATCAAATCACCAGAAATTCATCTCCATCACTTGTTTAATTTTTTTTATTTGGGAATACATTAAAATCTAGAAAATGAATTTGGATAAATTCGGAATAAATTATATTTAATTACCACAAGCTTTCAATGGAAAACGATAGAATGACAAACCAAATAAATATGTATAGCAGCCTAGAGTGCGCAGCCAAACTGCAGCAACAATTGGCAAAAGTAGGGTGAGTATTGGGAATGTGCTTGGGTGCCGAGCTCTTTCCTTTTCTAACACGCTCTGCGTTCACTCTTGAGTTGGCCAAATCTGACTTAACAAGAACAGACACATACAGAAAACTCTATGAGGGGTTGCTAAAACAGCTGTCCTCAGAACATTTGTTTTTGACTTGAGGCTCATGTACAACGCACTATGAACTTGCCCGGTCCTAGTGTAGCCTGCAGTGCTTAATTTGTAGATCAGGGGGTGCCGGAACAAAAATTGAGCAAGAGAGGGTGGTGACCTGGGGAGCTTTGAGGTATCGAAACACATGAGAAAAAAACAATCCCCTTTATAATAAAGCATTGCATTCATATCATCACATTTGCATAGTGGAATAGCACAGTAGAGTAGAGGTACTTACAGAAGTGGCACACATGGGGAACATTTTAGGAAGCCTAGGTTCTAGGAAAAATGTGCCATTTTATAAATGCATTTCATGCAATTCTATGTCATTTTACATGACTGGAGACTGGCAGAATATTTTTCATACCTAATACTGCACGAATGATCTAAAGGACAAGGCTACTTTGACACCAACACACTGAGAATCTTCGATAAATAAAAACGACCTTGTCTTAAATCCAGCAATTTAACCTTAATTTAACCAGCAATTTAATTTAACCTTATTTAGCCAGACAAGTTAAGAACAAATTCTTATTTACAATGACGGCCTACACCGGCCAAAGCAGGACGACGCTGTGCCAATTGTGCACCACCCTATGGGACTCCCAATCACGGCTGGTTGTGATACGGCAGGTAGCCTAGTGGTTAGGGCATTAGACTAGTAACTGAAAGGTTGCAAGATCAAATCCCTGAGCTGACAAGGTAAAAAATCTGTTGTTCTGGCCCTGAACAAGGCACTTAACCCACTGTTCCTAGGCTGTCATTGAAAATAAGAATATGTTCTTAACTGACTTGCCTAGTTAAATAACTTTTAAATTAAATGAAAATACAGCCTGTGATACAGCCTAGGCTAGGTGTGTGGGGACCCATATTGTAGGTTACAATATGAGGAAGAAATTAAAGTCCTAAAAATGCTTTACAGTTTCACTACCTCACCCAATGATGTGAGTGTGGAAAAGGTGAACAGACTGTTGTTTATCAACAAAGACAAGCCACCTCAGCTTCCATCCACGTAGGCCTAATTATGATGTTAGTTGACATTCATGTGGAAACGTACTTCCCCACAAACACTGCTTACAACTGAAGATAGCAGTCTGTTACAATAATCCTTATTTATCTTTAGACATTCTGTATGAGACAAATACATGACAAATCTGGGCACGGCAACGAATACGCGCATTTATCTCTGATTGGCTGCAGTAAAAGTGGCGCATGACAGAACAAGCTAGGTTGAATCCGGACAACTGTAGCTGGAATGGGAAGGCCTCAACACCGTTGATAGCAGACATTCGTACATTTGATTTCACAGAAAGTCAACAATCCAACAGTTGCAGCTATTCATATAGACTACTCACCGACAGAGTGCAATCCTCTTTCAGATTTCCCCCCGAGGATGACAAGCGCAACTTCACAGTTTCATTGTCTACAGTAATTTCGTGGTTATCTCTCGATAGAACCCTTTCCCTGACTGTGGAGACAAATGCGACATCATGCACACGTCACTTTACTGGAAGTCACTTGTACATATTTACATTTGTATGGTTAACACTATTGAACTGTTATGATATCCTACAGTAGGCTATAAAATGACAACTATACGATACAAATCGTCATCCGTGGTGATCTGCTTACCATCCTCAGATTTGAAATAAACAGTTGCTCTAGTGGAGCGTTGATCCTCGTAGTGCACCAAGCAGTCCCCTCCACTCGACTTCTTTTTACTTTGAAAATAAATCTGAAGCTTGTTCTGTATCCCTTTAGAGACAGAGTTTGTCCAACTGACGTCTACAGTGATGGGATAAGGATATTCATCCATCGTTTCTCCCCTCATGCGAATACTGTTTGGGTATGAAACGCGTCGTCCTATTCTTTCACTGCATCCACTGTTTCACTTTCGTTTCAGCCTCGGTTGACGAGGAAATCGTGTGTACAGTGGACCTACTGATCATATAACCACGCCGTATATGAGTAGGCCGGCTAAGGTTGTAAAACATTATCGGGCATATAAACCTATTGGCCTATACTTTTCAAGTAGAGTGTTTAACTTTCGAACGTTTTGCTAAAAAAAATGGCGAATGGAAACGATGTTGCATTATATTTTCACCTGCTTCACAATGTCTTAATTAACAAAAATAACGAATGTTAGGTAATGCTCTCAGGGAGAGTGAACTTGATCACAGACATAAATTAAGGTCATAGATGTCCCAATGTACATGACCATTGGGACATGTGTAGCAAAAATGGTGCTATAATTTTTGCACCTGTCCACAGAGCCTTTAGGGAACTGGATAGCTCAACGGGGAAAGATCTATCAATCTATGAGTAATTAGGAAATAACTAAAAGTTACTTTCGTCCCGGGGTTGTGCCGAAAAGCTCCCCCTGAATCGCCCCCATTCGCGTGAACGCGCACGCACTCAATTCTTCATTGCTGCGACTTGCTTGCTATTTGAGATTTCTGATCACCGTTAGGCTGCGTTTCATTTTATTTTTTTAAGACGGTTTGATCGCGGGGAGGCACTAGTAATGTATGCAGTTTTCGTTTTGGCTATTTGTTTCAAAGTGTCTATAAATAAATCTATTTGCCAAAATTCCTCATCTCTCCCATGTCTTATTCGACCAGTAGCTGTTCTTAAATGTTTATTGCTTGCCTAAATTTTACTCCCTCCTCTATGTTTAATATAACACACATACATAAAGTATTCACTTCGATTGCCTATCCTGATGGGAAGTTTGTTCTATAGAAAGTATTTGAGTCTGATGTGTGCCACAGACAGTATTTGACACTAGCCACAAGATTAAGGAAATTAGAAGGGGGTTCCTATACCCGGAAAGAGATGTAATTATACACTTGAAACAAATAGCCAAACCGAATACTGCAGACATTACTAGTGCCTCCCCACAATCAAACCGTCATAAAAAAATCAAATGAAACGCAGCCTAACATGATCAGAAATCTCAACTAGCAAGCAAGTCGCAGCAATGAAGAATTGAGTGCGAGCATGTTCAAGCATGTCTCAGCAATTAATAATTGAGTGTGTGTTCCTTCACGCAAAGGATGGGGGGGGGGGGGGATTCTGGCAGGGGTGAGCTTTTCGGCACAACACTAAAGATAGGGCCGACATGTTCGGAACTATAAATTCCATGCCTCAAATGCGATTTTGTGTACTTTTTTCAGGAGGGGTGTTAGGCTACATGTTATCATGTTGTACACAAAATCCATTTTTATTGCAAAGCAGTTCGACACATACAACAACACAGAGTCACACACGGAATAAACAAACATACAGTCAATAATACAGTAGAAAAAGTCTATATACAGTGTGTGCAAATTAGGTAAGATAAGGCAATAAATAGGCCATAGTGGTGAACAATATACCAATTTAACACTGGAGTGATAGATGTGCAGAAGATAAATGTGCAAATAGACATACTGGGGTGCAAAGGAGCAAGATAAATAAATAAATACAGTATTGGAATGAGGTAGTTGGATGGTGTAACGGTCGTCGTATGAAGAAGGTGTGGACCAAAGCGCAGCGTGGTAAGTGTTCATGTTATTTTTTATTTAAACTGAACACAAAACAAAATAACAAGAGAATGAACGAAAACGAAACAGTCCTGTCAGGTGCAGGACACAAACAGAAAACAACTACCCACAAAACCCATGTGGGCAAGAGCTACCTAAGTATGGTTCTCAATCAGAGACAACGACAGACAGCTGTCCCTGATTGAGAACCATACCCGGCCAAAAACAAAGAAATACAAAAACATAGAAAAAATAACATAGAACCCCCACCCTAGTCACACCCTGCCAGATGGGCTATTTACAGATGGGCTACGTGCAGGTGCAGTGATCTGTGAGCTGCTCTGACAGCTGGTGCTTAAAGCTAGTGAGGGAGATATGAGTCTCCAGTTTCAGTGATTTTTGCAGTTCGTTCCAGTCATTGGCAGCAGAGAACTGGAAGGAAAGGCGGCCAAAGGAGGAATTGGCTTTGGGGGTGACCAGTGAGATATACCTGCTGGAGCGCATGCTACGGGTGGGTGCTGCTATGGTGACTAGTGAGCTGAGATAAGGCGGGGCTTTACCTAGCAAAGACTTATAGATGACCTGGAGCCAGTGGGTTTGGCGACGAGTATGAAGCGAGTGCCAGCCAACGAGAGCATACAGGTCACAGTGGTGGGTATTATATGGGGCTTTGATGACAAAACGGATGGCACTGTGATAGACTGCATACAATTTGTTGAGTAGCGTGTTGGAGGCTATTTTGTAGATGACATTGCTGAAGTCGAGGATCGGTAGGATGGTAAGTTTTACGAGGGTATGTTTGGCAGCATGAGTGAAGGATGCTTTGTTGCGAAATAGGAAGCAGATTCTAGATTTAATATTGGATTGGAGATGCTTAATGTGAGTCTGGAAGGAGAGTTTACAGTCTAGCCAAACATCAAATCAAATTTATTTGTCACATACACATGGTTAGCAGATGTTAATGCGAGTGTAGTGAAATGCTTGTGCTTCTAGTTCCGACAATGCAGTAATAACCAACAAGTAATCTAACCTAACAATTCCACAACTACTACCTTATACACACAAGTGTAAAAGGATAAATAATATGTACATAAAGATACAGTGCCTTGCGAAACTATTCGGCCCCCTTGAACATTGCGACCTTTTGCCACATTTCAGGCTTTAAACATAAAGATATAAAACTGTATTTTTTTGTGAAGAATCAACAACAAGTGGGACACAATCATGAGGTGGAACGACATTTATTGGATATTTCAAACTTTTTTAACAAATCAAAAACTGAAAAATTGGGCGTGCAAAATTATTCAGCCCCTTTACTTTCAGTGCAGCAAACTCTCTCCAGAAGTTCAGTGAGGATCTCTGAATGATCTAATGTTGACCTAAATGACTAATGATGATAAATACAATCCACCTGTGTGTAATCAAGTCTCCGTATAAATGCACCTGCACTGTGATAGTCTCAGAGGTCCGTTAAAAGCGCAGAGAGCATCATGAAGAACAAGGAACACACCAGGCAGGTCCGAGATACTGTTGTGAAGAAGTTTAAAGCCGGATTTGGATACAAAAAGATTTCCCAAGCTTTAAACATCCCAAGGAGCACTGTGCAAGCGATAATATTGAAATGGAAGGAGTATCAGACCACTGCAAATCTACCAAGACCTGGCCGTCCCTCTAAACTTTCAGCTCATACAAGGAGAAGACTGATCAGAGATGCAGTCAAGAGGCCCATGATCACTCTGGATGAACTGCAGAGATCTACAGCTGAGGTGGGACACTCTGTCCATAGGACAACAATCAGTCTTATATTGCACAAATCTGGCCTTTATGGAAGAGTGGCAAGAAGAAAGCAATTTCTTAAAGATATCCATAAAAAGTGATGTTTAAAGTTTGCCACAAGCCACCTGGGAGACACACCAAACATGTGGAAGAAGGTGCTCTGGCCAGATGAAACCTTTTTGGCAACAATGCAAAACGTTATGTTTGGCGTAAAAGCAACACAGCCCATCACCCTGAACACACCATCCCCACTGTCAAACATGGTGGTGGCAGCATCATGGTTTGGGCCTGCTTTTCTTCAGCAGGGACAGGGAAGATGGTTAAAATTGATGGGAAGATGGATGGAGCCAAATACAGGACCATTCTGGAAGAAAACCTGATGGAGTCTGCAAAAGACCTGAGACTGGGACAGAGATTTGTCTTCCAACAAGACAATGATCCAAAACATAAAGCAAAATCTACAATGGAATGGTTCAAAATAAACATATCCAGGTGTTAGAATGGCCAAGTCAAAGTCCAGACCTGAATCCAATCGAGAATCTGTGGAAAGAACTGAAAACTGCTGTTCACAAATGCTCTCCATCCAACCTCACTGAGCTCGAGCTGTTTTGCAAGGAGGAATGGGAAAAAATGTCAGTCTCTCGATGTGCAAAACTGATAGAGACATACCCCAAGCGACTTACAGCTGTAATCGCAGAAAAAGGTGGCGCTACAAAGTATTAACTTAAGGGGGCTGAATAATTTTGCACGCCCAATTTTTCAGTTTTTGATTTGTTAAAAAAGTTTGAAATATCCAATAAATGTCGTTCCACTTCATGATTGTGTCCCACTTCTGGTTGATTCTTCACAAAAAAATACAGTTTTATATCTTTATGTTTGAAGCCTGAAATGTGGCAAAAGATCGCAAAGTTCAAGGGGGCCGAATACTTTCGCAAGGCACTGTATATGAATGAGTGATGGAACAGAACGGTATAGGCAAGATGCAGTAGATGGTATAGAGTACAGTATATACATATGAGATGAGTACTGTAGGGTATATAAACATAAAGTGGCATAGTTTAAAGTGGCTAGTGATACATGTATTACATAAAGATGGCAAGATGCAGTAGATGATATAGAGTACAGTATATATATATATATACACATATGAGATGAGTAATGTAGGGTATGTAAACATTATATTAAGTGGCTAGTGATACATTCTTTACATCAATTTTCATCCATTTCCATTATGAAAGTGGCTGGAGTCAGTATGTTGGCAGCAGCCGCTCAATGTTAGTGGTGGCTGTTTAACAGTCTGATGGCCTTGAGATAGAAGCTGTTTTTCAGTCTCTTGGTCCCTGCTTTGATTTTCCTGACACCACACTCCGAGGGCCCTCACCTCCTCCCTGTAGGCCGTCTCGTCGTTGTTGGTAATCAAGCCTACCACTGTAGTGTCGTCCGCAAACTTAATGATTGAGTTGGAGTCATGCATGGCCACGCAGTCATGGGTGAACAGGGAGTACAGGAGAGGGCTCAGAACGCACCCTTATGTGGCCCCAGTGTTGAGGATCAGCGGGGTGGAGATGTTGTTACCTACCCTCACCACCTGGGGGCGGCCCGTCAGGAAGTCCAGTACCCAGTTGCACAGGGCGGGGTCGAGACCCCGGGTCTCGAGCTTGATGACGAGTTTGGAGGGTACTATGGTGTTAAATGCTGAGCTGTAGTCGATGAACAGCATTCTCACATAGGTATTCCTCTTGTCCAGATGGGTTAGGGCAGTGTGCAGTGTGGTTGCGATTTCGTTGTCTGTGGACCTATTGGGGCGGTAAGCAAATTGGAGTGGGTCTAGGGTGTCAGGTAGGGTGGAGGTGATATGGTCCTTGACTAGTCTCTCAAAGCACTTCATGATGACGGAGGTGAGTGCTACGGGGCAGTAGTCGTTTAGCTCAGTTACCTTAGCTTTCTTGGGAACAGGAACAATGGTGGCCCTCTTGAAGCATGTGGGAACAGCAGACTGGGATAAGGATTGATTGAATGTGTCCGTAAACACACCAGCCAGCTGGTCTGCGCAATCTCTGAAGACGATGCTGGGATGCCGTCTGGGCCTGCAACCTTGCGAGGGTTGATCAATCAGCAGAGCCTTGTCTGGCAGCGAAACAGTTCATTCAGCCTCATTTACTGCCTTTTAGAAAAACATAGCTGATATGCCTGACTTGCTTTAACAAATGTGGTTTCTACTGACAATTGACTTGATACAAACTATTGCTCTTTAACCATTACTCCTAAACCTTTCAAAACAGGTTCTAGCTAACCTGTTGGCATAGACACACATTGCACACACTCGCACTATTTTCAATTATTTATTTACATTTTTGATTTTTTTTGTCAAACGTTCCAATTTCAATAGCTGACTGACGACACTTCTATATTGCACACCCTTTAGTTTGTCCAATTTCAATAGCTCTTTGGTCATGTGACCTACTGGACTCAAACAAGGTTCCGAATCTACAATAAGTGGGCCTACACATTGCACATACTTTCATTTGTCTATTTATCTCACATGATTCTACATTAATTTTTCAAACTTTCAAATTTCAATAGCGCTTTGGTCATTTGACCTACTGACCTTAAACAAGATTCATATAGAATCAAGGGCAATGGTGACATCATTGAGGACCTTTAAGGTTCAGTGACACATCCATAACCTGAGCAGAAACCAGATTGCATACCAGAGAGAATACTATAGACATCAAGAAAGCCAGTCAGTTGATTATTGACAAGTTTTTCCAACACTTTTGATAAACAGGGCAAAATGGAAACAGGCCTATAACATTTAGGATCAGCTTGATCTCCCCCTTTAAATAAAGGACTAATCGTGGCTGCCTTCCAAACAATGGGAACCTCCCCAGAGAGGAGAGACAGGTTAAAAAGGTCAGAGATAGGCTTGTCGATTATAGGGGCAGCAACCTTAAAGAAGGGGGTCAAGTTTAAGGAGATCCTCCTTTAGCACCTCAGACTCAGTGACCGCCTGCAGGGAGAAACTTTGTAGCGGGTGTCATGACGTTGGCCTGATGGAGGAGGTTAATGACCCCATAAATACCTTTCCCCTTTTTCCTCTCTCTACTCTCCCGATGTGACTATTGAAAATCCCTTTGTTAACATGGAGAGTCTGGTAACATCAAAAGGTAGGAAACTGAACCATATTTCGGTAATCCAACCAGTTGAAAATATGCGTTGGTACTTAATGAATATGATGTCAGATCAGTTGGCGTCTGAGACATTATTACAGATGATAGGACGACATAAACTGTATCTGGGAAAGTCTACACATTCAAGTTATCAGATTCACATGGAATTGTTGTGCAATTTAAAAGTTTAAATATGAAACTATTTGTGAAAAGATTAAATGTAATTTTAGCTCCTAAATGAGAGAAGGAGGCAGGGCTGAGTCAAATAGGAATCCTGACTTAATTAAGTGGTGATTAAAAAGCACAGTCATGTGCTTCTCATCAGTAACAACCACTTCATCAACTTTAAGGGACATGGGCAGCTGTGAGGAGGAGGGTCTTTAACCGTTTTCCAGAACTTCTTGGGGTTAGACCCACAGAGAGAGAACTGCTCCTTAAAGTAACTAACTTTGGCCTTCCAGAGAGCCTGAGTGCACTTATTTCTCATGTACCTGAATGAGAGCCAGTCAGCCTGAGTATGCATGTGCTGAGCCTTTTGCCAAATTAAATTATTGAGGTGGAGTAACTCTGCCAGATCACGGTCGAAACAAGGTCTGAACATGTTTTTAATTCTCATTTTCTTTATGGGACCGTGTTTGTTGACAATATCACTGAAGATATCAAACAAGAAGGTCCAAGCTTCTTTGACAAAGGGGATCAAGCTGATTCTATACCAATTTACAGAGGCCAGGTCATGAAGGAAGGCTTGCTCAGGAAAGTTTTTTAGCAAGCGTCTATGACAAATCAGGATGTTTCACTGATCAGCCATTACCAACACAGGCTGTAAAACAGTGATCATTAAGGTCATTACAGAAAACACCAGATTGGTACCTATCAGGATTATTTGTGAGTAGAAGGATTGTGGCGGCAGGGTAGCCTAGTGGTTAGAGCGTTGGACCGAAAGGTTGCAAGTTCAAATCCCCGAGCTGACAAGGTACAAATCTGTCGTTCTGCCCCTGAACAGGCAGTTAACCCACTGTTCCTAGGCTGTCATTGAAAATAAGAATTTGTTCTTAACTGAATTGCCTAGTAAAATAAAGGTAAAAAAAAAACATAAAAAGTAACCTTTTCTGGGTGTTTGGAGTCATACTTTGTGAGATTGGTAATAATCTGAGAAATATTTAGGGAGTTCCATTGCTTTAGGACTTGGTCAGGTGGTTTAAGCATGTCCCAGTTTAGGTCGCCTAGCAGGATAAATTCAGACTTAGTGTTAGGGGCCAGGAGAGAGCTTAGGGCAGGTAGGGTACAGGCCGGTGCTGATGGAGGACGATAACACCCCGCAAGAGAAGGCGAAAAGCTATTAGAAAGTTTAATGCTTATAACCAGCTAATCAAATTGTATGGGGAAAGACTTGGAGGAGACAACCAAGCACTGAAGGTGATCCTTGGTAAAGATTGCCTCTCCCTCACCTTTGGAAGATCTGTCTTGCCGGAAAAGGTTATAACCAGAAAGGTTAACATCAGTATTCAAAACACTCTTTCTTAACCACGTCTCAGTAATGACCAACACATCTGGATTGGAACTGTGAACCCACACTTTCAATTGATCCATTTTTAGGTAATAAGCTTCTAGTGTTAACGTGAAGAAAACCCAGGCTTTTATGAGAGCAGAAATCAGTGAAGCAGATATCAGACTCAGAATTGGGGCTAGCGACAGTAGATGGGCCAGTGTGTACATGCACATTTCCAGATATCATCAACAGTAATACAGTCAAGGCACGGCAGAGGACAGGGAGAGCTCTGCAGGGTTGATTTATGACATTTGAATGTGCATTAGATGGCAACAGGATCATATTATACAGCAATTTCATCAGGTTACATGAATACAAAGCCAGCGAGAGGTGGTTAGAATAGGATGGGGGGGGGGGGATCTGTGTAACCAATAGAGAGTCAGAGTCCCGAGTGTGGGAACAAACATAGTCTGTCCCACGGTAGGGTAAAAAAGAAAGTTCATAGTCAACAAAGCATACAGGAGTCATGAGGCAAATAGTAAAATAGCAAAATGCACAAGAAAAAAAAACAACAACTTGGGGGTAGCCATTGTAAGTTCAGAGTCACTCGCCCCAACAGTGCCTGTGTGCTGGAGGCGAGTGAAAGATCAGTAGAGAGGGGGGATCGTGGTGGGGTACATGTACCAGACAGGACAGACAAGCCAGGACAGAAGGTGAACAGATCGCCAGGTGGAATCCAAGCAGCAGTGCAGGAGGCAGCAGGAGTAGGGGCTGTCACACCCACCTGGGAGAAGCTTTATTTCTGGAGGCAGATTTATTTTAGAAAATGCCAGTGGATGGCACTGAACAGCAGGAGGGTGCTTCAAGGCCTCTGGATTTGGGAGAGGTAGCCTGTGAGACTCCTGCCAAGTGTTGGGCTCAAAGGCTTCGGCACATTTCACTTCACACCTCAGTGCTAACTGAAGTTGTATCTGGTCTGTCCAAAATGAGGTTGTAGGTTTGGAGTGAATGTTATGTTGTAGAGGGTAGCATCCTGTATGTGTCTCTGCCAAAAAATCCAAGTTTCTCTAACTCTAAATCTATATTTTTTTCTAAACATGCTGAAAAATGCAGGAGCTCATCTGCTCATGATCTCTCTCTTTCTCTGACAAGCATTGTGCTAATGGAAAAATGTGATATTCATAAATGTAAATTCACTAATTTAAAAAACACTCTTCCGTGTTTTCTATAAGGAATTTGAGCAGTACATTAAGACCATTCTACATTATTCTAATAAGAAAGCTGTTAAAACAATCAATGTGTGCATATTTTAAGGTCTTTGTGTAATCTGTCATTTGTTGTACCCCCTGTTATCTTTGTATGTTTGTATACTTCCTGTAGGTATACTGGTTTTTCTGCAATAAAAAAAGGAGAAAAAAAAAGAAAAATTCTATAAAAATGGGAATAAAAGGAAAGAGGACAGAGTTCCCGACTTGGAATTCCGAGTTGAATGGCCGTTCCAAACTTATTTTGGGAATGAATGTCATGCATTTCGACCTGTCCCCAAGTTAATATGGGTGGTTCAGAGTTTGTTTTGATATTTCAACCTGCGTGTCCTGATTGCTTCCGGTGTGGATGGACAAAATCAACAGCGCACAAGGATGCATGTGCGTGCCTGGTCTAGTCAGCATGAGCAGCTACTTAGTGTGCGTAAAATAACACATCCGGGCAGAACGTGATCCGGATCCTAGGATTGAGAAAGAGGTTTCCGGAGGGGCAGGGTGAAAACTCGGTGTTCGCAGCCACGGCCTTGAAACGAAGACATCAGTACAACGTACTGATCTATCCTTACATTAAAGACAGACATTGATGTCATTTCCAAACTATTCGGATCAAACATTAACAACAGTAATGAGAGCAGCATTAATAGTCCCAACCGATTACAGTACATCTCTCACTCTCTCCCTCCCCTCTCACTCCCTCTTTCCATCACTTGAACAATTCTGAAAAGTTCTGAGACTACCAGAAAGAGTGAGAGTACCATCTGGTGTGCATAGAGAGTACTTCTACTACGTCATGTAATGAGTGATACTATCCAGCAGATGTAGATCCCTAGACATGGTTGTATTTGGGGTTCCTTACTGGAGTAGGATGAGTTGAGGCAGGTCAGAAGGGCGACAAAGGGGTTAATTTGGGTGTGGGATGGGGGTTTGGGGGTAGAGAATGGGTAAGGGTCTCTTAGATCCGGTGAGTGCACATGTACATGTTAACCCCAGTCTGCACGTAAAGAAGGGGACTGCCAATTATTTAGATAGGTAGAGAAAACGAAGGCAAACAGGGAATCAAGGATAATGGGAATAAAGGAGGATGAAAATGAAAACTCAGTCAACGGAGGAAAAAGTCAAGGTGTTCATGAAACGCAATCTCAAGATGGACGAACAGGTGGTTCTCCTTTTTTTTTTTAAAGGTCTCATGTTTCGGTGGCCCTGTCTGATCGTAGCTATGCTAACTCATTACAAAATTAAATGTGCCTTGTTACAACAGGGTAGGGAACTGAAGAACACCTCGTTCTCTATCAATCAACAATTTCCCCATGAAATAGTGGAGGGACGACGTGCCCTGTACCCCACTTTCAAAAGGCTCCGAACAGAGAAGCAGAATGGCCGTCTAGTGGTCGATAAATTGTACGTAAACAACCCAATGGTCATGGAGTGGAAGATAACAACGTGGCTGTGAGTGATAGCAACCTCCTGCTGAAGTAGTCCACGATACACATTTGCACCGCATTACACAGGACAACTATGGATTCATTTTGTATTTTACAAAAACATTTTTAGCATGATGGACTCTTTTTATTGTATTTTCTCTTTTTTTTATTCATGTGTAACGGATGTGAAACGGCTAGCTTAGTTAGCGGTGGTGCGCACTAAATAGCGTTTCAATCGGTGACGTCACTTGCTCTGAGACCTTGAAGTAGTAGTTCCCCTTGCTCTGCAAGGGCCGCGGCTTTTGTGGAGCGATGGGTAACGATGCTTCGAGGGGTGACTGTTGTTGATGTGTGCAGAGGGTCCCTGGTTCGCGCCCGGGTATGGGCGAGGGGACGGTCTGAAGTTATACTGTTACACATGCAGTATGGAACCGTGGACTATGTGTTCTTAAAATAAGGTTGGTAATGCAAAATGGGTATGATGATCCTTTTTTATTTAGCCAATATGGAAATTTGTGCTATATGGACTTAGATTTAGGGGAAATCGAAGATGGGTAAGGCTGACCTTTTGGATTATTTATTTATTTATTTTGAAGATTAGAAATACCAAGGTTGTTTTTTTAGTTTGATATGTTATGGCCTTATTGTAGACATTGGGTATTTTATGACTTTATTAAGCAATAAGGCCTGGGGTGGTGTCAGCCAATCAGCATTCAGGGCTCGAACCACCCAGTTTATAAAAGCAGCGGAGGAGATGGCTGCCGTTTTACGGGCTCCTAACCAATTGTGTGTGTTTTTTTGCGTTATTTGTAACTTATTTTGTACGTAATGTTTCTGCCACCATCTCTTATGACCGAAAAGAGCTTCTAGATATCAGAACAGCGATTACTCACCTCGTACTGAACAAAGATTTTTCTTCTTCAATGAGTCGGATGCAAAGGATTTACTTCAGACACCCAACAAGGCCCAAATGCCTGTGATTCGCATGAGAAAGAGACAGAGCTTTCAGGGACGTTTGTTTTATCATTGGATAACAAAAATGAATATCATACCAATGGGACATTAAAAACTGTAATATCTTATGTTTCACAGAGTCGTGGCTGAACGACGACAACATACAACTGACGGGGTTTATGCTGCATCTGCAATATAGAACAGCCGCTTCCGGTAAGACAAGGAGTTTGTAAACAACAGCTGGTGCACAAAATATAATAGTAAGGAAGCCTCAAGGTTTTTCTCGCCTGAGGTAGAGTTCAGTATCTCATGATAAGCTGTAGACCACACAATTTACCAAGATAGTTTTCGTCTATATTTTTTCGTGGCTGTCTATTTACCACCGCAAACCGATGCTGGCACTAAGTCTGCACTCAACGAGCTGTTTACTGCCATGAGCAAACAGGGAAACGCTCATCCAGAGGCGGCGCTCTGAGTCCGGGGACTTTTACCTCATTTCTACCGGCATGTTAAATGTGCAACCAGAGGGAAAAAAAACTCTAGACCACCTTTACTCCACACACAGAGACACATACAAAGCTCTCCCTCGCCCTCCATTTGACAAATCTGACCATAATTCTATCCTCCGGATTTCTGCTTACAAGCAAAAACTCAAGCAGGAAGCACCAGTGACTCGGTCAATAAAGAAGTGATCAGATGACGCAGATACTAAACTACAGGACTGTTTTGCTAGCACAGACTGGAATATGTTCTGGGATTTTTCCGATGGCATTGAGGAGCACACCACATCAGTCACTGGCTTCATCAATTAGTGCATCGATGACGTCGTCCCCACAGTGACTGTACATACATACCCCAACCAGAAGCCATGGATTACACTATTACAGACTACAAAGGGAAGCACAGCCGCAAGCTGCCCTAAGTATCCCCTGTATATAGCCTCGCTACTGTCAGAGTGACCATCGGGTTCTTGGTCACCTCCCTGACCAAGGCCCTTCTCCCGCGATTTCTCAGTTTGGCTGGGCGTCCAGCTCTAGGAATAGTCTTGGTGGTTCCAAACTTCTTCCATTTAAGAATAAAGGAGGCCACTGTGTTCTTGGGAACTTTCAATGCTGCAGAAATGTTTTGGTACCCTTCCCCAGATCTGTGCACCAACACAATCCTGTCTCGGGGCTCTACGGACAAGTCCTTCGATCTTGTGGCTTGGTTTTTGCTCTGACATGCACAGGTGTGTTCCTTTCCAAATCATGTCCAATCAATTTAATTTACAACAGGTGGACTCCAATCAAGTTGTAGAAACATCTCAAGGATGATCAATGGAAACAGGATGCGCCTGAGCTAAATTTTCAAGTCTCATAGCAAATGTTTGGTGGGCCGTCCTAGAGCAGAACAACTGACAACTGACATGTACAGTACCTGTTTTTCTTAATGTGTACTATTTTCTACAGTGTAGAATAATAGTGAAGACATCAAAACTATGAAAAAACACATATAGAATCATGTAGTAACCAAAAAAGTGTTCAAATATATTTTAGATGGCATTCTCTCAACCAGCTTCATGAGGTAATCACCTGGAATGCTTTTCCAACAGTCTTGAAGGAGTTCCCACATATGCTGGGCACTTGTTAGCTGCTTTTCCTTCACTCTGCTGTCAAACTAATCCCAAACCATCTCAATTGGGTTGAGGTCGGGTGAATGTGGAGGCCAGGTCATCTGATGCAACACTTCATCACTCTCCATCTTGGTCAACTAGCCCTTACACAGCCTGGAAGTGTGTTTTGGGTCATTGTCCTATTGAAAAACAAATGATAGTCCCAATAAGCGCAAACTAGATGGGATGCGTATCGCTGAAGAACGCTGTGGTAGCCATGCTGGTTAAGTGTGCCATGAACTCAAAATAAATCACTAACAGTTTCACCAGCAAAGCACCCCCACACCATCACACCTCGTCCTCCATGCTTCACTATGGGAACCACACATGCAGAGATCATCCATTCACCTACTCTGCATCTCACAAAGACACGGTGGTTGGAACCAAATATCTAAAATGTGGACTTATCAGACAAAAGGACAGCTTTCCACCGGTCAAATGTCCATTGCCCGTGTTTCTTGGCTCAAACAAGTATCTTCTTATTGGTGTCCTTTAGTAGTGGTTTCTTTGCAGCAATTCGACCATGATGGGCTGATTCACTCAGTCTCCTATGAACAGTTTATGTTGAGATGCATCTGTTACTTGAACTCTGTGAAGCATTTATTTTGGGCTGCAATTTCTGAGGCTGGTAACTCTAATGAACTTATCCTCTGCAGCAGAGGTAACTCTGGGTCTTCTTTTCCTGTGGCGGTCCTCATGAGAGCCAGTTTCATCAGAGCGCTTAATGGTTTTTGTGACTTAAATTTTCCGTATTGGCTGACCTTCATGTCTTAAAGTAAAGGACTGTCGTTTGTCTTTGCTTAATTGAGCTGTTCTTGCCATAATATGTACTTGGTCTTTTACCTAATAGGGCTGTGTTATGTATACCACCCCATACCTTGTCACAACACAACTGATTGGCTCAAATGCATTCACAAGGACATTCTACAATTTAACTTTTAACAAGGCATACCTGTTCATTTAAATCCATTCCAGGTGACTACCTCATGAAGCTGGACAAGAGAATGCCATTAGTGTGCAAAGCTGTCATCAAGGCAAAGGGTGGCTACGTTGAAGAATCTGTTTAACACTTTTTTAGTTACTACATGATTCCATATGTGTCATTTCATAGTTTTGATGTCTTCACTATTATACTACAATGTAGAAAATAGTCAAAATTAAGAAAACCCCTGGAATGAGTAGGTGTGTCCTAACTTTTGATTGGTACTGTACGTGTTAATGGGAGTCTCACCTTTCCGTAGAGGCGTCATACTAGTTTGTAGGCCAAACCGTTCAGACGCTGCAGATGTTGTGAGAAGACTGATTATCAGGATGTCTCATAGTCTGAAAAACACTTTAGCTCCTCAGCCTTCACCGCAGATGCAGAAGTGTGACATTGGCACATGCGGTGCAAAAAAAATATACTGTATTTTTAGCTTAAAACATGCACATTTTTATGGGTATTTTTTATCATGCTTTTTAGATATCTGTGGCACGGACATAGAATCTAGGGGCACGGACATAGAATCTGTGGCACGGACATAGAATCTACCAGCACCGGCCCGGCCTGGTGCCGGTACTGGTGGTTCTGAGCCGAGGACACGCACCTCAGGGCGAGTGCGGGGAGCAGGCACAGGACATACTGGGCTGTGGAGGCGTACTGGAGGTCTGGAGTGTAAAGCTGACACAACCCGTCCTGGCTGGATGCTCATTCTAGCCCGGCCAATGCGAGGAGCTGGAATATAGTGCACCGGGCTAGAAATGCGCACTGGAGACACCGTGTGCATGTCTGCATCGGTAAGCACGAGGAGTTGGCTCAGGTCTCCTACCTGACTTAGCCAATCTCCTCGTGTGCCTGCCCCCAAAAATTATTGGGGCTGCCTCTCAGGCTTACGTGCTAGCTGTGTACCCTTATATCTTCGCCGTTCCTCCATTCTCCTGTATTCCTCCTCGCACTGTTCCAAAGAATCCCATGCAGGCTCTGGCACTCTCAATCTCCTCCCAGGTTGTCACCCATTCGTCCTTCTCCCGGGTCCATTTCTCCATTAAGCGCTGTTCCTCCCATTCACGCTGCTTGGTCCTTTTATGGTGGGTTATTCTGTCACTTTCGTTGTACGGAGGAGACCAAGGCGCAGCGTAAGATGAATACATACTTTTAATGAAGACAAAGAACACTTAACAAATTATACAAAACAACAAACCGAACGTGAAGCTATAATAATACTAGTGCAGACACAGGCAACTAGACATAGACAATAACCCACGAAATACCCAAAGAAGATGGCTGCCTAAATATGATTCCCAATCAGAGACAACGATAACCGGCTGCCTCTAATTGAGAACCAATCTAGGCAACCATAAACATACATAAACACCTAGATGGTAAACACCCCCATAAACATACAAAACCCATAGACAGTACAAAACACATACATCACCCATGTCACACCCTGACCTAACCAAAATAATAAAGAAAACAAAGATCACTAAGATCAGGGCGTGACAGATGGCCCCTTTTCTACCCAAGTAGAAAAGCCCCTTTTGACGCGATTCACACCAGACCACGCAAACCACGATGTAAGCTAAGGTCGCAAATGGTTGCATTTCCAAGACCAAAACATGCCGGGTGATGCTGGTGTGTGAAGTGGTTTAATTTACAGATCTACTAAAGTACAAGACCAGAGAACGTGGAGATCATTCCTGAAGTCTACAAACTAAAGAATAATTATTCAGACTGCAGCTGTTTAAATACTTTAGTCTGGTAAACACATCCGATTCTAAGAAGATTTCCGAATGGTACTCTGAAGTATCCATTCTAACAACCTACGACTTTGATCTCTTATTGACACAACCAGAGACTTTCTGTCGACTCTCTCCAGCAGACGGACCAGCGACCACAGAGAGAGAAGACATACACTTGTAAATATGTAAATTGCTAATTATTTTCAAATGAGTATGTATGTTCATGTAAGGTATTATCAATTTCCAAGAGTGTAGTTATCAGCTTTGAGTTTCCTGCTCTTGAGCGGTCCACACCCCCTTTACTTTGTCTACTAAGCCGTCACATCAGTTTTGTCCGCTAGGGACTTTTTGTTTGTATCATGTAATACCCCATACATGAACTAATTGTGTGTTTTCATGTATTTCTGTGACTTGATTAGTTAGTTAGTAAATAAATAATGAAACCAATTTGTATATCGCTGATTCATAAATTATGGTAGGGTTCGTGCAGATATCCAAGGGTTTGCGATGTTCAGTAATGAGAACTGATTAGGTAATAACAATTAATTAATAAGCAACTGTTGTGATAAGACATGAAAATATCTGAAGAGTTATATTCGGGAAATTGACACTATAAACAAACATTTTCCCCCAACTTCCTAGTTAATTAAAGTTACATGATTAGTTTAATCATGTAATTAAATTACACATAGAGAATTGATTTGATAATATACAATCTTCACATTTAATGATAGCCCAGACACGACAAGTGTAAAGCTCGCCGCCGTTGGACTCTTGAGCAGTGGACATGCGTTCTCTGGAGTAATGTATCATGCTTCCCCATCTGGCAGTCCAACGGAAAAATCTGATTTTGGTGGATGCCAGGAGAACACTATCTGCCCCAATGCATAGTGCCAACTGTAAAGTTTGGTGGAGGAGGAATAACAGTCTGGGGCTGTTTTTCATGGTTTGGGCTAGGCCCCCTAGTTCCAGTGATGGTAGATCTTAACGCTACAGCATACAATGACATTCTAGATTATTCTGTGCTTCCAGTTTGGGGAAGGCCCTTTCCTGTTTCAGCATAGAAATGCCCCAGTGCACAAAGCGAGGTTCATACAGAAATGGTTTGTCGAGATCGGTGTGGAACGAGCAGTGGTCCACATACTTTTGGTCATGTAGTATGTATGTATGTATGTATGTATGTATGTATGTATGTATGTATATATATATATATATATATATATATATATATATATACACAGTTTGTTAGGTTTCAACCTTATTCTAAAATTGATGAAATTGATATTTTTTAATAATGACAAAGCAAAAACAGTTTAGAAATGTTTGCTAATTTATTAAAAATGTAAAACTGAAATATTACATTTATATAAGTATTCAGACCCTTTACTCTGTACTTTGTTGAAGCACCTTTGTCAGTTATGACAGCCTCGAGTCTGCTTGAGAATGACGCTACAAGCTTGGCTGTGTGTTTAGGGTTGTTGTCCTGTTGGAAGGTGAAACCTTCGCCCCAGTCTGAGGTCCTGAGCGCTCTGTAAATGCAGAGTTATAGTGCTGCCAATATAGTGCTGCCAATATACTGGGGAGCAACACTCCCTCACTTTTTTTCATTATGAGAATGTATGGAGCTGGTAAAAATATTTTCTAGAAAATTAATTTGGATAAATTCAAAATTATATTGAATTAAAACCAAAATTACATGGAAAATGATAGAATGACAAAACAAATAAATATGTATAGTAGCCTAGAGATAAACAACTCGCTGAGTGCACTGCGGAACTGCAGCAACAAGTGGCAGAAGTTGGGTTAGTATTGGGATTGTGCTTGGTGGCTAGCTATTTCCTGTTCCAACACACTCTGCACTCACTCTGAGCTAGCCAAATCGGACATAAAAAGAGCAGCCACAGACAGAAACCTCAGAGGGATTGCTAAAACGGCTGTCCTCAAAACAGTGGTTATGGACTTGGGGATCATGCATGACGCATTATAACCTCCACACTATGAACTTGCCCCGTCCTAGTGTAGACTGCAGTGCCTAATTTGTAAATCAGAAGGTGCCGGAACAAAAAGTGAGCACGAGAGGTTGGTGACCAAGGGAACTCTGAGTCACCACCACACATGGAAAAAAAAGAAAAAAAATCACCTTTATCATAAAGCAAGCAGACCTGCGTTCATCACATTTGCATAGTGGAATTGCACAGTAGAGGCATTTATGGAAGTGGCACATATGAGGGAAATGTTTTGTAGCCTAGGGTCCAGGAAAAGTTTGGCAGTTTATAAATGCAAATTAATGCAATTCTACAAGACTGGAGACTTCTGGGTAGTTATTTTCTGTTTAGCTGTTTTGTTGCCTGACAGAACTGTGCGCTTTCATTTCTTCTACTTTGTTATTTTGTTGCGGTGTTCAGTTTATTAAAAATCATGAACGCCTACCACGCTGCACCTTGGTCTCCTTCAACCCACGAGAGTCGTTACACTACTTTGACACTGATAAACTGATTTCAATTAAAACAACTTTGTCTTGAATCCATCAATAGCCTAGGCTAGGTGTGTGGAAACACATATTATAAGCTACAAAATGAGGAGGAAATGATTGTACTAAAAATGTTTTCCAGTTCCACTGACTCACCCAATCATGTGAATTCCGTAAAGTGAGTGTGGAAGAGGTGAAAAAAATGTTGTCTATAAAGAATGACAAGCCACCTGGGTCTGATGACTTGGATGGAAAATTACTGAGGATGATAGCGGACAATATTGCCACTCCTATTTGCCATCTCTTCAATCTAAGCCTACATGAAAGTGTGTCCTCAGGCCTGGAGGGAAGCAAAAGTAATTCCGCTACCCCAAAATAGCAAAGCACCCTTTACTGGCTCAAACAGCTGACCAAATCAGCAAGTTGCCAACACTTATTAAACTTTTTTTTAAATGGTGTTTGACCAGGGACAAAGCAGTATACAAATGAACAACAGATTTTCAGCACGCTTATAGGGAAGGGCATTCAACATTTACGACACTTAGACAAATGACTGATTATTGGCTTAGACATTGATAATAGGAAGATTGTGGGAGCTGTTAGACTTCAGTACAACTTTTGACATTATTAATAATAATTTGCTGCTAGAAATGGGTATGTTATGGCTTCATATCCCCTGCTATATTGTGGATAAGATTTACCTGTCTAACAGAACACAGAGGCTATTCTTTAATGCGGTCTGCACAACGTATCACCGGGGGGCAAACTACCTGCCCTCCGGGACACCTACATCACCCGATGTCACAGGAAGACCATAAAGATCATCAAGGACAACAACTACCCGAGGGACAGCCTGTTCACCCCGCTATCATCCAGAAGGCGATGTCAGTGCAGGTGCATCAAAGCTGGGAACGAGAGACTGAAGAACAGCTTCTTCTCAAGGCCATCAGACTGTTAAACAGCCATCAATAACATTGAGTGGCTGCTGCCAACATACAGACTCAAATCTCTAGCCACTTTAATAATTAATTATTGGATGCAGTAAATGTATCACTAGTCACTTTAAATAAGGATTACATACCCTATATTACTCATCTCATACTGTACGTACAGTGGGGAGAACAAGTATTTGATACACTGCCGATTTTGCATGTTTTCCTACTTACAAATCATGTAGAGGTCTGTCATTTTTTATCATGGTACACTTCAACTGTGAGAGACAAAATCTAAAACAAGAATCCAGAAAATCCCATTGTATGATTTTTAAGTAATTAATTAGCATTTTATTGCATGACATAAGTATTTGATACATCAGAAAAGCAGAACTTAATATTTGGTACAAGAAACCTTTGTTTGCAATTACAGAGATCTTACGTTTCCTGTAGTTCTTGACCAGGTTTGCACACACTGCAGCGGGGATTTTGGCCCATTCCCCCATACAGACCTTCTCCAGATTCTTCAGGTTTCGGGGCTGTCGCTGGGCAATACAGACTTTCAGCTCCCTCCAAAGATTTTCTATTGGGTTCAGGTCTGGAGACTGGCTAGGCCACTCCAGGACCTTGATATGCTTCTTACGGAGCCACTCCTTAGTTGCCCTGGCTGTGTGTTTCGGGTCGTTGTCATGCGGGAAGACCCAGCCACGACCCATCTTCAATGCTCTTACGGAGGGAAGGAGGTTGTTGACCAAGATCTCGTGATACATAGCCCCATCCAACCGTCCCTCAATACGGTAAAGTCGTCGTGTCCCCTTTGCAGAAAAGCATCCCCAAAGAATGATGTTTCCACCTCCATGCTTCACGGTTGGCATGGTGTTCTTGGGGTTGTACTCATCCTTCTTCTTCCTCCAAACACAGCAAGTGGAGTTTAGACCAAAAAGCTCTATTTTTGTCTCATCAGACCACATGACCTTCTCCCATTACTCCTCTGGATCATCCATATGGTCATTGGCAAACTTCAGATGGGCCTGGACATGTGCTGGCTTGAGCAGGGGGACCTTGCGTGCGCTGCAGGATATTAATCCATGATGGTGTAGTGTGTTACTAATGGTTTTCTTTGAGACTGTGGTCCCAGCTCTCTTCAGGTCATTGACCAGGTCCTGCCGTGTAGTTCTGGGCTGATCCCTGACCTTCCTCATGATCATTGATGCCCCACGAGGTGAGATCTTGCATGGAGCCCCAGACCGAGGGTGATTGACCGTCATCTTGAACTTCTTCCATTGTCTAATAATTGCACCAACAGTTGTTGCCTTCTCACCAAGCTGCTTGCCTATTGTCCTGTAGCCCATCCCAGGTTTGTGCAGGTCTACAATTTTATCCCTGATGTCCTTACACAGCTCTCTGGTCTTTGCCATTGTGGAGAGGTTGGAGTCTGTTTGATTGAGTGTGTGGACAGGTGTCTTTTATACAGGTAACGAGTTCAAACAGGTACAGTTAATACAGGTAATGAGTGGAGAACAGCAGGGCTTCTTAAAGAAAAATGAACAGGTCTGTGAGAGACGGAATTCTTACTGGTTGGTAGGTGATCAAATACTTATGTCATGCAATAAAATGCAAATTAATTACTTAAAAATCATACAATGTGATTTTCTGGATTTTTGTTTTAGATTCCGTCTCTCACAGTTGAAGTGTACCTATGATAAAAATTACAGACCTCTACATGCCTTGTAAGTAGGGAAGCCTGCAAAATCGGGAGCGTATCAAATACTTGTTCTCCCCACTGTATATACTGTACTCTGTACCATCTACTGCATCTAGCCTTTGCCGCACAGCCATTGCTGATCCATATATGTATATGTACATATTCTTATTCATCCCTTTACATTTGTGTGTATAAGGTAGTTGTGAAATTGTTAGATTATTTGTTAGATATTACTGCCCTGTCGGAACTAGAAGCACAACCATTTTGCTACACTCACATTAACATCTGTTAACCATGTGTATGTGACCAATAAAATTTGATTTGATTTAATTTAATTGAAGCTTCTCCAACATAATCCAGAGTCAAGCATTCCCCAGAGCAGCTGTCTAGGCCCCTTACTTTAAAAAAATCTTTAATAATGTCCTGCCACTGACTGAGTAAAGCCTGTGTGTCTATGTATGCTGATGACTCAGTACTATACACATCAGCTACAACAGCAAGTGAAATCCCTGCAACACTTAACAAAGAGCTGCAATAAGTTTCAGAACAGTCCTAAACCAAAATCATTGTATTTTGGACAAATCATTCACCAAACCCTAAACCTCAACTAAATCTTGTAACGAATAATGTTGAAATTGAGCAAGTTGAGCCGACTAAACTGCTTGGATTAACCCAGGATTGTAAACTGTGATCGTCAAAACATGGTGATGCCGAAGTAGCTAAGAACGGGAGAGGTCTGTCCATAATAAAGCACTGCTCTTCCTTCTTAACAACGCTATCTATAAACAAGGAAGGTTCTACAGGCCCTAGTTTTGTCTTACCTGGAAGGTATTGTAATATTTTTTAAATGGACTAACTGCATAATTTGCCAGGAACAGGAAGAGTACAAATACAAATGTGACCCATTACAGAAAGCTGGTCATATGACTGACATCACTACTTCACAGGAGAAGCATTTGACAGTTTAAAAATATTTTGTTTTCATCAAAATACTTTTTTGGGGGGGCAGAAATGCCTTCTTGAACATGTGAACTTGAATGTGCCTTAATGACAAACTTGTATGTAACCTGTAAATATAAATAAAATGTAAACTCACAAAGCTGTTTAGACATAGCGAAAATACAGAATCTTGCATGATTGGTTGAGCTAATGAGGGGGCTGGGACATTCACGAGAAAGACAGCCCATTCTGTCACTCAAGGCTTCTCTGTCAAATGGCACATCCAGCTCTCTGCTGCCGCAAATATTTGAAAGATCCATTGGATTTACAACTTTTACTAAGAGTATTAGTATATTAGTAATTGATTGACCCGGTCTCTCCAGATCTCCTAACAGTACTTTTGCTCGGGTCAATTTTAGATCAATGCCATAGATTGCATTTTCAGACATTCCTGAACCTGAGACCAGAAACAGGCTACCTACCTGAGGGAAATACCAAAATAAATGGTCTATTGATTCTGTATCCTCACAACAAAATCTGCAGAGCTTCAATGATTTTATGCCCCAAATATTCAACATTTTGTTGGTGGCAAGAATTCTATATAATCATTTTAGCTGAAAAGCACAACGTCTTGAATCTTGTGTTGTTTTTTATATCAACTAAAAACCATGGAATTGGTACATCAAAAATCTCTTCCCAACTATTTTGCAATCTGTATGGCACAGTTGTCAACATCTTGGTCCTCAAATGAAACTGGTATACTTTCCTATTTATGCTATTTTTATTCCTCCGCCAGTTTTGATCCTTTATATGGGGCAGACAGACCAGTTCCCTACCTCCTCCCGCTGCCACCTGCCTCCTCCATTTTTGGGGGTCAGTTATACTCTAGGATTAGTAGTTGGACTAAATTACTATTACACCATAAACACCTCAGTCATTTCTTTTAGGAGGCTCAGTGAAGCTAAATGTCAATGTTTTTAGTTCTAATGAGGCCAAAACTCAACAGCTCACGCCACCAAGCAGGAAACAGCCTATGCTTTGATTGAAACAAAATACAAGGCAAATAGTATGTAACATCATCGTTTCTAATTCGCTCACGAAACAGTAATTCAAGGAGATCTTAATGCATTTTCCCATGAAACTGATTGAGATAGAACATTATTGAAATGCAGTTTGGAGCTTGGACATTTTTCCGGTAAAACGGGAAAAATTAGACTTCCCTATTGACAGTGATGACGAACTATTTTGAAATAATCTCCTTTCACTGTCAACTGTGTTTATTTTCAGCAAACTTAACATGTGTAAATATTTGTATGAACATAAGTTCAACAACTGAGACACAGACATGTGACTAACAGAAATTGAATAATGTGTCCCTGAACAAAGGCGTGTTGAAAATCATAAGTAACAGTCAGTATCTGGTGTGGCCACCAGCTGCATTAAGTACTGCAGTGCATCTCCTCCTCATGGACTGCACCAGATTAGCCAGTTCTTGCTGTGAAATGTTACCCCACTCTTTCACCAAGGCACCTGCAACTTCCCTGACATTTCTGGGGGGAATGGCCCTAGCCCTCACCCTCCGATCCAACAGGTCCCAGACATGCTTAATGGGATTGAGATCCGGGCTATTCGCTGGCCATGGTAGAACACTGACATTTCTGTCTTGCAGGAAATCACGCACAGAATGAGCAGAATGGCTGGTGGCATTGTCATGCTGGAGGGTCATGTCAGGATGAGCCTGCAGGAAGGGTACCACATGAGGGAGGAGGATGTCTTCCCTGTAACGCACAGCGTTGAGATTGCCAGTAATGACAACAAGCTCAGTCCGATGATGCTGTGACACACCGCCCTAGACCTTGACGAACCTCCACCTCCAAATCGATCCCGCTCCAGAGTACAGGCCTCGGTGTAACGCTCATTCCTTCGATGATAAACGCTAGTCTGACCATCACCCCAGGTGAGACAAAACCGCGACGACTCAGTGAAGAGCACTTTTTACCAGTCCTGTCTGGTCCAGCGACGGTGGGTTTGTGACCATAGGCGACGAAGCTAGTGTTTTAAAATGTAGCAATTCATATAGACCAGGTATTCCCAAACTGGGGTACCTGCGCAATGTTGTTCGGGGGTACGCCAAATAAAAATGTTATTCACAATAAAACTTTTTTTTTTTTAAGTTCTAAATATATTTATGACTTTTTTTCCCTTCACATTTTCAAACAGTCCATTTGTATTTTCCAACGAGGCTATACATTTGGGTGAGTGTTTTTCTCCCCTGAGTAGCCTCGTTTCACTGCCAAAAAATAAAATTAAACAATCTAGTGTTCAGCAAACTAACAACACAATGTCAAATACAGGTAGCCTAGTCAAATAATTAACATTCAATCACATTAACCGTTACTCTCTCACGAGAATTCCATTAACAGTCCGTATGGAGCCAAACGAAGCTGCTGCTCATGTTGGTATCTGTACTGATGTCGCAAAAGCCATGACAGGGAGACATAGTGGAGTGGTAACGCGCGTGCAAGAAGTTGTTCCCGATGCCACGGAGAAGGGAATGGCTGACAGCTTGAAAGACATTTTGGACACTACAGTGAAAATGGTTAACTTTGTTAAAGCAAGGCCCCTGAACTCTCGTCTATTTTCTGCACTATGCAATGATATGGGCAGCGACCATGTAACGCTTTTACAACATGCAGAACTGCGCTGGTTATCAAGGGGCAAAGTATTTACACGTTTGTTTGGAATTGAGTGGCGAGCTTAAAATGTTTATAAAAATGTTCATAAAGTTTTCTTTTACTGACCATAATTTTCTCTTGTCTGACCTCTTGCATGATGATGAGTTTCTCACACGATTGGAGGATGTTTTTTCTCCCCTGAATGCCTTTCTAAGGTCTTCGAAAGCCAAGTTAACAAACAGATTACCTTACCGACCATTTCGAATCCCACCGTACCTTCCCCCTATGCAATCTGGTTTCAGAACTAGTCATGGGTGCACCTCAGCCACGTTCAAGGTCCTAAATTATATCGTAACCGCCATCGATGAGAGACATTACTGTGCACCTGGCTAAGGCTTTCGACTCTGTCAATCACAACATTCTTATTGGTAAACTCAACAGCCTTGGTTTCTCAAATGATTGCCTCGCCTGGTTCACCAACTACTTCCCTGATAGAGTTCAGTGTGTCAAATCAGAGGGCCTGTTGTCTGGACCTCTCGCAGTCTCTATGGGGGTGCCACAGGGTTCAATTCTCGGTCCGACTCTCTTCTCTGTATACATCAATGATGTCGCTCTTGCTGCTGGTGAATCTTTGATCCCCTTCTACGCAGACAACACCATTCTGCATACCTCTGGCCATTCTTTGGACATTATCTAACCTCCGGACGAGCTTCAATGCCATACAACACTCCTTCCGTGGCCTCCAACTGCTCTTAAATGCAAGTAAACTAAATGCATGCTCTTCAACTGATCACTGCCGCACCTGCCCGCCCGTCCAGCATCACTACTCTGGACGGCTCTGACTTAGAATATGTGGACAACTACAAATACCTAGGTGTCTGGTTAGACTGTAAACTCTCCTTCCAGACTCACATTAAGCATCTCCAATCCAAAATTAAATCTAGAATAGGCTTCCTGTTTCGCAACAAAGCATCCTTCACTCATGCTGCCAAACATACCCTTGTAAAACTTACCATCCTACCGATCCTCGACTTCGACGATGTCATTTACAAAATATCCTCCAACACTCTACTCAACAAATTGGATGCAGTCTATTACAGTGCCATCCGTTTTGTCACCAAAGCCCCATATAATACCCACCACTGTGACCTGTACACTCTCGTTGGCTAGCACTCGCTTCATACTCGTCGCCAAACCCACTGGCTCCAGGTCATCTACACGTCTCTGCTAGGTAAAGCCCCGCCTTATCTCAGCTCACTGGTCACCGTAGCAGCACCCACCCGTAGCACGCGCTCCAGCAGGTATATCTCACTGGTCGTCCCCAAAGCCAATTCTTCCTTTGGCCGCCTCTCCTTCTAGTTCTCTGCTGCCAATGACTGGAACAAACTGCAAACATCACTAAAGCTGGAGACTCTTTCCTCCCTCACTAGCTTTAAGCACCAGCTGTCAGAGCAGCTCACAGATCACTGCACATGTACATAGATCATCTGTAAATAGCCCATCCAACTACCTCATCCCCATACTGTATTTATTTTTTTATCTTGCTCCTTTGCGCCTCTTCTGCACATTCTACCATCCCAGTGTTTAATTGCTATATTGTAATTACTTCGCCACCATGGATGATTTATTGCCTTACCACTCTTATCCTACCTCATTTGCACATGCTGTATATAGATTTTTCTACTGTATTATTGATTGTATGTTTGTTTATTCCATGTGTAACTCTGTGTTGTTGTATGTGTCGAACTGCTTTGCTTTATCTTGGCCAGGTCGCAGTTGAAAATGAGAACTTGTTGTCAACTAGCCTACCTGGTTAAATAAAGGTGAAAACTCCCCAACTAATACAAGGTGTCAAAAGTGTTCCACTGGGACACTAGCCTATGTTGACTCCAGTTCTTCCCACAGTTGCGTCAAGTTCGCTGGATGTCCTTTGGGTGGTGGACCTTTCTTGATACACACGGGAAACTGTTGTGTGAAAAACCCAAACACCTTCCAGTTCTTGACACTCGAACTGATGAACTTGGCACATACTACCATACACCATTCAAAGGCACTTAAATATTTAGTTTAGCCCAATTATCCTCTGAATTGCACACATACACACTCCATGTCTCAATTGTCACAAGGTTTAAAAATCCTTCTTTAACCATTCTCCTACCCTTCACCTACACTGATTGAAGTGAATTTAACAATTGACATCAATAAGGTATGACAGCTTTCACCTGGAGCCATCTGGTCAGTCCATGTCATGGAAAGAGCAGGTGTTCTTAATGTTTTGTATGCTCAGTGTATATGTAAACAGACCATAAATGGAAACATTTTTGTTTTCTTGGAAAGCTGAGAGAGAGAGAATATAGTAGACGATATGTGTCAGAAAGTGATCGATTACTTATGTCTGTGTCTTATGTTTATGCCCTTTTAGGGACAGCCTATCCGGATGTCCTCATGCTATTTAGGGTGTGCTTATGTAACATGATAGTGCAGCTGTTTCTCCGAAGTAAAGGAAATGTTTGCAATAAAAAGTAATGGCCTGATGATTGATGATTGGAAACAGTTGGAAACAGTGAAACAGTTGGGAATGTTTGTAGTGAATGGGGGAGGCCTGAGTTTGAACTGTTTGAAAAATGTGAAACAGTTGGGAATTTTTCTAGTGAACTTATGGAGCTGCTCAGTAGTGAGCTTGTGACCCCTTGTAGAATGAAAAAGTAATTTCCGGGGTCGGTCTGCCTGAGTATAATTAATTGTTAGACTTGTCCTATAACAAGTCTAACACAGATCAACCACAGAAAATTACAGAAAACATGTCTCCTAGAACAATTATAGGTATATTGTGTCCTTCATGTCTGGGTGACAATGTCAAAACCATCGATGCCATTTTCTGTGATTCACCTGATTGTTGTAATGGTGTGCTTGATTTTCCACCATTGTGAACATTTACGAAGATGTTCCCTTCTGTCCTCAGACAGAACTTGGGCTTAACGGCAAGAAGGTTGATCGATGTGTCACGATCGCTGTCGTCGTGGAAATGACCGGACCAAGGTGCAGCATGGTGAGCGTACATTTATTTTATTTGATAAATGTCGCCAACTAAACAAAGAACAAGGAAATGACCATGAAGCTTACTTAGGCTATAATGCCACTAACAAAGACAACTACCCACAAATACTAAAGGAAAAAGGCGGCCTAAGTATGATTCCCAATCAGAGACAACGATAGACAGCTGTCCCTGATTGAGAACCATACCCGGCCAAAACATAGAAACAAAGAACATAGAGTTCCCACCCGAGTCACACCCTGACCAACCAAACATAGAGAATAAAAAGATGTCTACGGTCAGGGCGTGACACTATCATGGAAAAGAAAATATATAAAATCTGGAAGGCCCTGGAGATCCAGTGTGGAAGAGACAATGTCTGAGGCCCTCACAGCTTGAAGGCGGAGATTTGGAGACTGATGGAAGTGCTGGGTTACAATAGGCCCAGCATTACATTAAGTAATTTCCGGGGTCGGTCTGCCTGAGTATAAGTAAGTGTTAGACTTGTCCTATAACAAGTCTAACACAGATCAACCACAGAAAACTACAGAAAACATGTCTCCTAGAACAAGTCTAGGTATATTGTGTCCTTCATGTCTGGGTGACAATGACAAAACCATCGATGCCGTTCTTTGTGATTCACCTGATTGTTTTAATGGTGTGCTTGATATGATGAAACAAGTGCAGCAGTTTTTCCACCATTGTGAACTTCTGTCCTCAAGACATAATTTGGGATTAACTGCAAGAAGGTTGTTCTATCATGGAAAAGAAAACATACAAAAACCTGGAAAGCCCTGGAGATCCAGTGTGGAAGAGACAATGTCTGAGGCCATCACAGCTTTAAGACGGGGATTTGGAGACTGATGGGGGTGTTGGCCCTTCCCAAGGCCTTGTTTTTCTCTATGAAAGGAATTTAAACATGTATTGTGTAGTAATGTGTAGTATTGTTTAATAATAACTGCAATATGTATGCTTTTTGGTACTAAAGATTTCAAAATAAAATTGTATTTACCTTCATTGAATGAAATATCTCTTACTCTGGCCCTCTGTCTCTCCTCAAGTGTGTGTGTGTGTGTGGCTTTGAAAATGATCACACCCCCGTGGTTGTGGCAGAGGCCTGGTGTCAGTTTACATGCAGAGAGAGAGAGAGAGAGAGAGAGAGAGAGAGAGAGAGATCACTGAGCAAAACCTTATTTAATGTAACAAAAAATTATGATATATATATATATATATATATATCTATATATATACATATAAACATTTAATGGGTATTAAAGTGTAGTATTGTGTGATAATAATATGTATGATTTATATAAAGTTTTTGTTTAAAAAAACTAACATTAGTGTTATAGTTTTAATATTGCATAGTGCTCTTTTTAATAATTATAATATGTAGGCATTTCGGTAGTAAAATCTTTGAAGAAAATGTTGAGTTTTAAAATGTACTTTACCTAAAATGTTCTTTAATTAATGAAATACCTGTCTCTTTCTGTCTGTCCTGCCGTTCTGTTCTTCTGCATCTCTCCCTCTACACAAGAGAAATTGTGGTGTATGTGGTATATGTGTGTGTGTGTGTGTGTGTGTGTGTGTGTGTGTGTGTGTGTGTGTGTGTGTGTGTGTGTGTGTGTGTGTGTGTGTGTGTGAGCGTGTGTGTACGTGTGTGAGTGTCTTTGAAAACGTTCACAGCCCTGTGGGTGTGTGCGTATGTGTGTTTGAAATGACGTTTATCTAATCCTGTCTGTCAATCAATCAATCAACCAAATGTATTTACAAAGCCCTTTTTACATCAGACGATGTCACAAGTGCTATACAGAAACCCAGCCTAAAACCCCAAACAGAAATCAATGCAGATGTAGAAGCACGGTGGCTAGGAAAGACTCACTAGAAAGGCAGGAACCTGTTAAAATAATTTATAAAGGATGAAGATTAATGATTAAATAATTCTACCTGGAAACTTAACCATTAGGGATTAGAGGTTATGTAGCATAGACAAGGAGTAATTCAAACTAATAAACATATGTCCAACTAGGTTGAACTGGGGAAGAGAGGAATGTATGTGTGTGCTGAAAGAAAACAAAGAGAATCCTTAACCTATGTTTGAACCGACCCGGCTATAACTCTGGGGAGATAAGATAGGATAGGGAGTCTTGGGGGGAATGGAACTGTCAGCTGGGTAGTGATCAACTGTGTTGAGAATTGTAGAGAAGTAGATAGGATAGCGCTCCTAATGTTAGTGTGTATGTACAGTGGGGAGAACAAGTATTTTTAAGGTTTTCCTACTTACAAAGCATGCAGAGGTCCGTAATTTTTTTTATCATAGGTATACTTAAACTGTGAGAGACGGAATCTAAAACAAAAATCCAGAAAATCACATTGTATGATTTGAAAAGTAATTAATTTGCATTTTATTGCATGACATAAGTATTTGCTCACCTACCAACCAGTAAGAATTCCGTCTCTCACAGACCTGTTAGTTTTTCTTTAAGAAGCACTCCTCTTCTCCACTCATTACCTGTATTAACTGTACCTGTTCTCCACTCATTACCTGTATTAACTGTACCTGTTTGAACTCGTTACCTGTATAAAAGACACCTGTCCACACACTCAAACAGACTCCAACCTCTCCACAATGGCCAAGACCAGAGAGCTGTGTAAGGACATCAGGGATAAAATTGTAGACCTGCACAAGGCTGGGGTGGGCTACAGGACAATAGGCAAGCAGCTTGGTGAGAAGGCAACAACTGTTGGCGCAATTATTAGACAATGGAATGGGGGGAAAAAATGGAACCACAGTCTCAAAGAAAACCATTAGTAACACACTACGCCGTCATGGATTAAAATCCTGCAGCGCACGCAAGGTCCCCCTGCTCAAGCCAGCGCATGTCCAGGCCCATCTGAAGTTTGCCAATGACCATCTGGATGATCCAGAGGAGGAATGGGAGAAGGTCATGAGTCATGAAGGTCATGAGTGGCCTAGCCAGTCTCCAGACCTGAACCCAACAGAAAATCTTTGGAGGGAGCTGAAAGTCTGTATTGCCTGACCACTGCCCCGAAACCTGAAGGATCTGGAGAAGGTCTGTATGGAGGAGTGGGCCAAAATCCCTGCTGCAGTGTGTGAAACCTGGTCAAGAACTACAGGAAACGTATGATCTCTGTAATTGCAAACAAAGGTTTCTGTACCAAATATTAAGTTCTGCTTTTCTGATGTATCAAATACTTATATCATGCAATAAAATGCAAATTAATTACTTAAAAATCATACAATGTGATTTTCTGGATTTTTGTTTTAGATTCCGTCTCTCACAGTTGAAGTGTACCCTATGATAAAAATTACAGACCTCTACATGCTTTGTAAGTAGGAAAACCTGCAAAATCATCAGTGTATCAAATACTTGTTCTCCCCACTGTATGTGCGTAGGTTAAGATAATGTTATAAAAAGGAACATCTTTGTATGGGAGAGCTCTCGCGAATAAACTTGGATTTGACCAATTGTGAGCTGGGAATTCTGTCTGTTTCATTTCAACCAGAACTTTACAAACTCTGGGTTTCAGACCAATTAGAATAATTGAAATATATGTAAATTGATAACAAAATTCTATATCAGAAACCTAGAGAGGAACCAGGCTCTGAGGGGCCAGTCCTCTTCTGGCTGTGCCGGGTTGATATTATAACAGTACATGGCCAAGATGTTCGAACGTTCATAGATGACCAGCAGGGTCAAATAATAATAATAATCACAGTAGTTGTAGAGGGTGCAACAGGTCACCACCTGAGGAGTAAATGTCTTGGCTTTTGAATGGCTTTTCATGAATGGCTTTTCATAGCCGAGCATTCAGAGTTAGAGACAGCAAGTGTTGTAGAGAGAGAGAGAGTCGAAACTGCAGGTCCGGGACAAGGTAGCACGTCCGGTGAACAGGTCAGGGTTCCATAGCCGCAGACAGAACAGTTGAAACTGTTGCAGCAGCACAAGCATGTGGACTGGGGACAGCAAGGAGTCATCAGGCCAGTCCTGAGGCATGGTCCCAGGGCTCAGGTCCTCCGGGAGGGGAGGGAGAGGGAGAAAGAGGGAATTAGAGGGAGCATACTTAAATTAACACAGGACACCAGGTGGAATACTCCAGACATAACAGAATGACCCTAGCCCCCCGACACAAACTATTGCAGCATAAATACTGGAGGTTGAGACAGGAGGGGTCAGGGGACACTATGGCCCCGTCCAACGGTACTCCCGGGCAGGGCCAACCAGACAGGATATATCCCCACCCACTTTGCCAAAGCACAGCCCCCACAACACTGAAAATACCCAAATATAACATTTATTTAATTCTTATTTTCAATGACAGCCTAGGAACAGTGGGTTAACTGCCTGTTCAGGGGGAGAACGACAGATTTGTACCTTGTCAGCTCAGGGGTTTGAACTCGCAACCTTCCAATTACAAGTCCAACGCTGTAACCACTAGGCTACCCTGCCACCCCCCCATCTTTGTGAAAAGATGTGCTCAAAGTAAAGCTTCGCTGGTTAATTATTATTATTAACATTATGATTATTATTATTTTTGTATATATTTTTTTACATTTGCCATGACTAGTAAGCCATACATCCTGACTATATGAGCTACCAAATATGTACCTGGGCACATATGGGAGGGGTGGGACCACATGCATTTCTATGTAATTGAGGAGAGAACATAATTGCTATATTGTAATTAAAATCATTGACCCATAAGAGAACACATGAACAAAGCATATAGAATTAAAACAACATTACTCTTAATGAGAAATATAATCTAATAAACAAATATTTGCATAACCAAAGACATAACAACTGGCTCCAACATTGTATTTAGCTGGGTATAAAACTTTAATTTTGGCAGTAAGGTCATTGAGAATAACAATAGACAATAGTTATTGTTGGTATTTTAGAGATAAATATAGTGAAGGTTCATGAATGTTAAAGATTTGTTCACAGTGGAGATTTTGAAAGAGGGGGATTAGAACCCAAAAGTTAAAGAGGTAAGAAAGATCATAAAGGTATTTTCAGATTCAGGTTTACGGGGGTAATAACTTTAAGGAAATCACTATTCACACTTTGTGGATTATAAACATGTACAGACCTAGAGAACTATCACATCAAGGAGATGTAACAGTGATGAAGGGCTATTCAATGTACAACAGTAGTCTTCTGTAGCAAGCAATACGTGTTAAATATGTTTACAAACATCCATGGTTGAATGGTTTCATGAACTCCTTTAGAGGTTTTGCAAGTAAGTTTTAACAGGCCTCTTTCAGCAGTCTGAATTAACCTAGAGGTAACCAAAACATCAACGTTTATAGAGGCTTGGAGATTTTTTCCACAAGTAAGGTGCAAAGAGCTGCTTTACCTAACTCTGTACAGACCAAAGGAATATCCAGAGCTAGCAATGCCTGAGTCTGTGTATGATAACTCCAACCTCTAATGGTTATTGTAGACCAAATCAAAGTTTATTGGTCACATACACATGGTTAGCAGATGTTAATGTGAGTGTAGCGAAATGCTTGTGCTTCTAGTTCTGACAGTGCAGTAATATGTAACATGTAATCTAACAACTACTGTCATAGAAATGTCCTGTATTACTAAATGAGGAGAGTTACAAACCACACACCAGTCAGAGTTATACTTAAACTTCATCTTTAATTATATTAAGCTTTTGCAATAGTGAATTGTTGAGTCAAATGCTAGGTTTTGGCCTTTCTAGGGAGTTTTTCCTAGCCACTGTGCTTTTACACCTGCATTGCTTGCTGTTTGGGGTTTTAGGCTGGGTTTCTGTACAGCACTTTGAGATATCAGCTGATGTATGAAGGGCTATATAAATAAATTTGATTTGATTTGATTTATCTCTAATGAAAAGTTGAGAGTGTCAACATAACGGCAACTGAGATCTTCTATAGCAAAGATACACCTCTCTCAACTTACATGGCAAACCACAGATCTTAAGGAAAAATTCACAAAGGTCCTTTTACTTGAGTAAGGAGTATCCCATAGCAAGATAGCATTAGCAATAAATTATCGTTCAGTTTGGTCTCTAAGACAAGGTTCTAATCTCGTTCCTGGTACTTCATAGTACAAAAACATTACCGCACTATCTGGAATGCTCTTTAGGCTTTATTGGCCAAAGACATCGTAAATCTCCTCTCTCAGTGCTCTCTCATAGAGGCCCATCCTCAGTGGAACACACACACACAATAGTCGACAGATTCTATTCTGTCATAAAACAACCATTCTATCTTACAAGCACTAACATAATCATGCAATTTTCCACGACACTACCTAATACACCCACATCTAAAGGGGTGAATGAGAATATGTACATAAAAATATATGGATGAGTGATGTCTGAGCGGCATAGGCAAGGTGCAATAGATGGTATAAAACACCGTATATACATATGATGAGTAATGTAAGATATGTAAACATTATTAAAGGGGCATTATTAAAGTGACTAGTGATTCATTTATTAAAGTGGCCAGTGATTGGGTCTCAATGTAGGCAGCAGCCTCTCTGATGGCCTTGAGATAGAAGCTGTTTTTCAGTCTCTCGGTCCCAGCTTTGATACACCTGTTCTGACCTTGCCTTCTGGATGGTAGTGGTGTGAACAGGCAGTGGCTCGGGTGGATGTTGTCCTTAATGATCTTTTTGGCCTTCCTGTGACATCGGGTGCTGTAGGTGTCATGGAGGGCAGGTAGTTTGCCCTTGTGGGGCCCCAGTGTTGAGGGTCAGCAAAGTGGAGATGTTGTTTCCTACCTTCACCACCTGGTGGCGGCCCGTCAGAAAGTCCAGGACCCAATTGCACGGGACGGGGTTGAGACCCAGGGCGTCCAGCTTGATGATGAGCTTGGCGAGTACTATGGTGTTGAATGATCAGCTGTAGTCAATGAACAGCATTCTTACATAGGTATTCCACTTGTCCAGATGGGATAGGGCAGTGTGAGGTGTGATGGCGAATGCATCGTCTGTGGACCTGTTGGGGCGGTGTGCAAACTGAAGTGGGTCAGGGTGGCCGATAAGGTGGAGGTGATATGATCCTTGACTATTCTCTCTGTCATGATTGTCTCCGGGTGAAAGAGAGGAGGACCAAAATGCAGCGTGATGATTATCCATATTTAATAGGGAACTTAAACAATGAACAAAAACAGCAAACCGACAAAAATGAACGAAGACGAAACAGTCCCGTAACGTAACGTGCCGTGCCGTGAACACTAACACTGGAAACAGGAACAATCACCCACAAAATACCCACAGAATATGGCTGCCTAAATATGGTTCCCAATCAGAGACAACGATAGACAGCTGCCTCTAATTGAGAACCAATCTAGGCAACCATTGACGTACAAAAACACCTAGATAGGAAAACACCCCAATAAACATACAAACCCCATAGACAAGAAAAAAACATATACATCACATATGTCACACCCTGACCTAACCAAAATAACAAAGAAAACAAAGAATACTAAGGTCAGGGTGTGACACTCAAAGCATTTAATGATGACAGAAGTGAGTGCTACGGGGCAGTAGTAATTTATTCCAGTTATCTTTGCCTTCTTGGGTACAGGAACAATGGTGGCCATCTTGAAGCATGTGGGGACAGCAGACTGGGATTGAACATGTCCGTAAACACACCAGCCAGCTGGTCTGCGCATGCTCTGAGGATGTGGCTAGGGATGCCGTCTGGGCCAGAAGCGTTGCAAGGGTTAACAAGTTTAAATATTTGAATCGCGTCGGCCACGGAGAAATGGGTGGAGGGCGCAGTCCTTGTTCGCTGGCCGTGACAGTAGCACTGTATTATCCTCAAAGAAGGCAAAGAAGCTTCTGATAGGCTAATTGACATCATTTGCGTCAATTGGAGGTGTACCTGTGAATGTATTTCAAAGCCTACCTTCAAACTCAGTGCCTCTTTGCTTGACATCATGGGAAAATCAAAAGAAATCAGCTAAGACATCAGAAAAAAATTGTAGACCTCCAATAGTCTGGTTCATCCTAGGGAGCAATTTCAAAATACCTGAAGGTACCACGTTCATCTGTACAAACAATAGTACGCAATTATAAAGGTACAAAAGTATCAATATCCACAGTAAAACAAGTCCGATATCAACATAACCTGAAAGGCCGCTCAGCAAGGAAGAAACCACTGCTCCAAAACTGCCATAAAAAAGCCAGACTATGGTTTACAACTGCACATGGGGACAAAGATCGACAAAGATCGTACTTTTTGGAGAAATGTCCTCTGGTCTGATGAAACAAAAATACAACTGTTTGCCCATAATGACCATCGTTATGTTTGGAGGAAAAAGGGGGAGGCTTGCAAGCCGAAGAACACAATCCCAACCGTGAAGCACGCAGGTGGCAGCATCATGTTGTGGGGGTGCTTTGCTGCAGGAGGGCCTGGTGCACTTCACATAATAGATGGCATCATGAGGGAGGAAAATTATGTGGATATATTATAGCAACATCTTAAAGACATCAGCGGGTAAGTTAAAGCTTGGTTGCAAAAGGGTCTTCCAAATGGACAATTACCCCAAGCATATGTCCAAAGTTGTGGCAAAATGGCTTATGGACAACAAAGTCATGGTATTGGATTGGCCATCACAAAGCCCCGACCTCAATCCTATAGAAAATTTGTGGGCAGACCTGAAAAAGCTTGTGGGAGCAAGAAGGCCTACAACCTGACTCCAGCTCTGTCATGAAGAATGGGCCAAAATACACCCAACTTATTGCGGGAAGCTTGTGGAAGGCTACCCCGAAACGTTTGACCCAAGTTAAACAATTTAACAGCAATGCTACCAAATACTAATTGAGTGTATGTAAACTTCTGACCCACTGGGAATGTGATTAAAGAAATAAAAGCTGGAATAAGTCATTCTCTCTACTATTATTCTGACATTTCACTTTCTTAAAATAAAGTGGTGATCCTAACTGACCTAAGACAGGGAATTTTTACAAGGATTAAATGTCAGGAATTGTGAAAAACTGAGTTTAAATGTATTTGGCTAAGGTCTATGTAAACTTCCGACTTCAACTGTTTCAAGTCAGGATGTGAGGCTTACTAGTTATGACAAATGTAAAAATAATAATAATGATAATAATCAAATAGCGAAGATTTACTTTGAGCACATCTTTTCGAATACATGACGAAAATAATGACATTGTCGGTATTCTGGATCTGTCACGAATCTCGCCGAAGATGGTGCCTCTTCCTGTTCGGGCGGCGCTCGGCGGTCGTCATCGCCGGCCTATTAGCTGCCATCGATTCCCTTTCCGTTTGTTTCTGTTTATTGGGTTTAATTGGGTACACCTGTTTTGAGTTAGTGTTTGTTTGTAGGCTATTTAAGGGCACTAGGCCCGCTGGATATTTGTGCGGGCTTGTTCTCTGTTATTTGGTGTATATGAGTGTGATCTATATTTTTCCGGACAGTTTTAGTCCTTTGTATTTCGGACGGGTTGTTTCATGCGCCCTTGTGTTTTGCATGTCCGTGGCTCCACTGTCTTTGGAATAAAATATCCACGTACGGAATTACCTGCTCTCTGCGCTTGACTCATCCACTCACCATTCATAGAAGTCGTAACAGGATCCAAAAAGACACACATTTGTTTTGGGGTTAATTCCACATCTGCTTGCATGGCTTGGTAGTTTATAGGCGTGGTATGAGACAACATAACTAATATACAATTTTAGTAAAATAAAAATGAACAGTATTTTCCTAAATTGAGACGTGAATAGAAGTGGTGTTATCACATCAACAACCAACAAAATCTTTCAGAATGCACCTGTTTTCAGTATAGAATGACATGTACACAGATTATATTACAATATATATTTTTTTGTCTTATTGTTCTTTAGTAAATAGGAAAGTCAGCAGTGTGTTAGTCCAACATTAACTCAATAGTTGTTTAATTTTTGTGAAACCTTGAAATGTACATAATGAGAAGTGATTTTATTATTGGGTAATTGTATCAAATATATATAATTTATATCAAAATGTATACCAGATATATATAATTTGCACTCTTATAAACTGTTTTCATCACTGCCTTGCAAACCAATTATTGTATGTTTGAATTAGCGCTCATATTAACTGTTTTCATCACAAATCTGTCAATCAACCAAATGTCTTTCTTTAAACCCATAGATTGATCGTAGTTTGTCATAGTTTCTAATTATAGTTTCTAATCATAATTTGAACATAGTTGGCCATAGTTTCTAATCATAGTTTCGAATCATATTTTCTAGCCTGAGATGTTTTGATATAATAAGAGGGTTGAAAAGAACCTAAGAGGGCAGAAGCTATTTTCTACACACATTATGAAGAAAAACAATGGCTCATGCTCAATGGATAAATAGCCTTCATATTTTTAAAACATAGATGTCAATGAAAACAATGAATACATATCAGTCCTAAATAATATATATCTATATACAAAGATCACATTGAATATTCAACTCACCTTCAAAAAGCGCCTTGAGGAAGAAAAGATCCCCAAATGACCTTTGAGCTATTCAGTCTTCAGGATGTTCTGGGATGATAGCTGTTGGAGAGGGGAAGGGCAGTTGAGTGAGCTGGGGCCTTTTATGGCCCTGCCTCTGGGAGCCTATCAGCTTGTGACATGATGAGAGAGTGAAAGAGAGATTCTAAATGTATTTTGTCCATAGAAATAATGTTTTCAGTATGTTCTCTCTCTGGTTTTAACCTGATACAACCACACACACACCAACTTGGTGAGAGACAGAGAGGGCCAGAGGAATAGAGATTTCATTCATTAAAGGTAAATTATTTTTAATGCTCCTTATTTTCTTCAAAAGTGTTAATACCGAAATGAATACATATTGCAATTATTATTTTGTTGTAGCAAAGATTCTAAATGTATTTTGCTCATAGAGAAAAACCCTTGGGGCTGTGCCCTCTCTCTCTCCTAGCGTGTAACCTGACACCCTGAGTGAGTGAGTGAGTGAGTGAGTGAGTGAGTGAGTGAGTGAGTGAGTGAGTGAGTGAGTGAGTGAGTGAGTGAGTCAGTCAGTCAGTCAGTCAGTCAGTCCCAGTCACCCTTTGAGGAGAGACAGAGGGCCAGAGTAAGAGATATTTAGGTAAATACCATTTATTTTAAAATCTTTAGTACCAAAAAGCATACATATTGCAGTTATTATTAAGCAATAGTGCACATTACTACACAATACATGTTTAAATTCCTTTCATAGAGAAAAACAAGGCCTTGGGAAGGGCCAACACCCCCATCAGTCTCCAAATCCCCGTCTTAAAGCTGTGATGGCCTCAGACATTGTATCTTCCACACTGGATCTCCAGGGCTTTCCATGTTTTTGTATGTTTTCTTTTCCATGATAGAACAACCTTCTTGCAGTTAATCCCAAATTATGTCTTGAGGACAGAAGTTCACAATGGTGGAACAACTGCTGCACTTGTTTCATCATATCAAGCACACCATTAAAACTATCAGGTGAATCACAAAGAACGGCATCGATGGTTTTGTCATTGTCACCCAGGCATGAAGGACACAATACACCTAGACATGTTTTCTGTAGTTTTCTGTGGTTGATCTGTGTTAGACTTGTTATAGGACAAGTCTAACAATTAATTATACGCAGGCAGACCGACCCCGGAAATGACTTTTTCATTCTACAAGGGGTCACAAGCTCACTACCGAGCAGCTCCATAAGTTCACTAGAAAAATTCCCAACTGTTTCACATTTTTCAAACAGTTCAAACTCAGGACTCCCCCATTCACTACAAACATTCCCAACTGTTTTTAAATTTTTTAAATGTAATGTTTTATTTCACTTTTATTTAACCAAGTAGGCTAGTTGAGAACAAGTTCTCATTTACAACTGCGACCTGGCCAAGATAAAGCAAAGCAGTGTGACACAAACAACAACACAGAGTAACACATGGAATAAACAAGCGTACAGTACAATAACACAATTGGAAAAAATAAAGTCTAAATACAGTGTGTGCAAATGGCGTGAGGAGGTAGGCAATAAATAGGCCATGGTAGCGAAGTAATTACAATTTAGCAGATTAACACTGGAGCGATAAATGAGCAGATGATGATGTGCAAGTAAAGATACTGGTGTGCAAAAGAGCAGAAAAGTAAATAAAAACAATATGGGGATGATGTAGGTAGATTGGGTGGGCTATTTACAGATGGACTATGTACAGCTGCAGTGATCGGTTAACTGCTCAGATAGCTGATGTTTAAAGTTAGTGAGGGAAATATAAGTCTCCAGCTGAAAATGTTTCACATTTTTTCGAACACATTTTCTTTCAGTTCAACAAGGTCACTACACATCAATCATCAGGCCATTACTTTTTATTGCAAACATTTTCTTTACTTTGAAGAAACAGATGCACTATCATGTTACATAAGCACACCCTAAATAGCATGAGGACATCCTGTCAAGGGCATATAAACATAAGACACAGACATAAGTAATCGATCGCTTTCTGACACATATCGTCTACTATATTCTCTCTCTCTCAGCTTTCCAAGAAAACAAAAATGTTGACATTTATGGTCTGTTTACATATACACTGAGCATACAAAACATTAAGGACACCTGCTCTTTCCATGACATGGACTGACCAGATGAATCCAGGTGAAAGCTATGATCCCTTATTTAATGTCACTTGTTAAATCCACTTCAATCAGTGTAGATGAAGGGTAGGAGAACGGTTAAAGAAGGATTTTAAGCCTTGAGACAATTGAGACATGGAGTGTGTATTGTGCAATTCAGAGGGTAATTGGGCTAAACTAAATATTTAAATGCCTTTGAACAGGGTATGGTAGTATGTGCCAGGTGCATCCGTTTGAGTGTGTCAAGAAACACAGAGAGAGGAAGATATACTCATGACACCTTGCCCCTTTCTGTATCTAGGTTTCTATCTCACCCCTTTTCCCCCCATTTTTATCTCCCCCTACACATCGTCTGTACTGCAGCATAAGTGTGAATGATAGCATGCGGAATGTGAAGAGAGAGGTAAATGCAGGGAATTGGAGCCCCCACCCGCCCAACAGAAACAAAACTATAAAAAGAGGAGACCAAAAACTAATAAGAGCCACAGCTTCAATCCATGGAGTCAGGAGGAGTAAAGAAACAGTATTAAACAGTATTAAAAACTACAACAGGACAGGCAGGAATGAGTGGAAAAGTAATTTATCTCTGAAACACCTAGCAAAAAATCGAAACTGCCGCAATATCACAATATACTTTCTTCAGGCTCCGCTTGTTTACTCTCCCTCTGTGCTTCTTGTCTGGCTTCCGGAGGAGTACACAGTATCAATCTTTCTGGATTTAGAAATTATTTCGGATCAATTTCTTTCCCACACGTCTCTGTAGGAGTGTGTGTACATGTTGTATTTTCTCTGATGCAGTGTTGGTGTTTTTAACATATTATAAACTATGGGAGTAATAAAGGTTTGCTGTGCATTTTATTCACGTGATAAATAAAGCTTCAATCTACAGGATTTATCTGATCTGTACAGACTCTGTTTTACTCTAAAACATTTTACCTCAAATGACAGTCAGGTCAACAGATCGGAAAACACAAGATGGAGACAGACAGAGAGATGGATAAAGACAACAGACGGGTAGAGAAGTAGAGGAAATGTCTACAAAATAGATTTTGTGTTTGTCAACTGAGGTACAGTGTATTAAGATCTTTCCCAGTTGAGCTATTCAACTTTTTTTCCATCATATTTTCCATCATATTTCCTCTCTTTTGAGGATATTAAAAATATTAGATCTTTAATGATGCTTCAATTTGGAGACAGCTAACAGCCCCACCCCAGCCTTAACCCATGCTGTCCCTCCCTCCACTGTGCGTCATCGGGTAGCCCTACGCCTGTGACTCAATAGACTACAGACTGTTAATCGCCAGGAGAATGCAGTCCGTCAGCATACAGTTTCTGTCAGCAAATGCCCCACCCCAGCCTTAGCCCATGCTGTCCCTCCCTCCCTTGTACCATATTTCCCTCTGTGCATCATCGGGTAGGGCTACACCTGTGACTCAATAGAATACAGACTGTTTACTGCCAGGAAAATGAGTGCAGCGCAGCAGTTAACTAGTGTAGCAAATTTGGGGGGAACCCCCGACCAGGACTCGAACCTGGATCCAGTGACTGTCAATCTGTCTTTCTGTGTAAGGGCCCATGGAAAGAGAATGATTTACACACACACAGAGAGAGAGAAAGAGGATTCCCTCATTGCTCCAGCTCTCAGAAAATTCTAGCAAAGGCATTATCTGAGGCATAGTGTCATCTGCTGGTGAACATGTGTACCTTCCTCCTGTAAGGTCCTGTCCATTGGGACATCTTGTCTATGTCTGTCTGTGATCACGTTCACTCTCCCCAAGAGCATTAACTAACAATCATTATTTGTGTTAATGGTTACGCAGGTGAAAATATAATGAATATAAATCGTTTCCATTCGCCATTTTGTTTTAAACAACACGTTCTTAAGTTAAACACATTACTTGAGAAAGAATAGGTTAATAAGTTTATATCCCACTGCCTACTCATATAAGGCGCAGTTATGTGATCAGTAGGTCCACTGTACACACGATTTCCTCATCAACCGAGCCTGAAACGAAAGTGAAACAGTGGATGCAGTGATATAATAGGACGACGCGTTTCATACCCAAACAGTATTCGCATGAAGGGTGAAACGATGGATGAATATCCTTATCCCATCACTATTGACGTCAGTTGGACAAACTCTGTCTCTAAAGGGATACAGAACAAGCTTCAGATTTATTTTCAAAGTAAAAAGAAGTCGAGTGGAGGGGACTGCTTGGTGCACTACGAGGATCAACGCTCCACTAGAGCAACTGTTTATTTCAAATCTGAGGATGGTAAGCAGATCACCACGGATGACGATTTGTATCGTACAGTTGTCATTTTATAGCCTACTGTAGGATATCATAACAGTGAAATAGTGTTAACCATACAAATGTAAATATGTACAAGTGACTTCCAGTAAAGTGACGTGTGCATGATGTCGCATTTGTCTCCACAGTCAGGGAAAGCGTTCTATCGAGAGATAACCACGAAATTACTGTAGACAAGGAAACTGTGAAGTTGCGCTTGTCATCCTCGGTGGGAAATCTGAAAGAGGCTTGCACTCTGTCGGTGAGTAGTTCATGTCAGTGGTTCCCAAACCTTTTATAGTCCTGTACCCCTTCAAACATTCAACCTCCAGCTGAGGACCCCCTTTAGCACCAGGGTCAGCGCAATCTCAAATGCTGTTTTTTTTAAGTAAACCTGCCACACGCACACTATATGATACATAATAATAGGTGTGAGTTTTTGTCACAATCCGGCTCGTGGGAAGTGACAAAGAACTCTTAAAGGACCAGGGCACAAGTAATAATAAAATAATCAATAATTTTGCTCTTTATTTAACCATCTTAAAACCTTATTTGTTCATCGAACATTCGGAATAACTCACCACAGGTTAATGAGAAGGGTGTGCTTGAAAAGATGCAAATAACTCTGCAATGTTGGGTTGTATTGGAGAGAGTCTCAGTCTTAAATAATTTTCGACACAAAGTCTGTGCCTGTATTTAGTTTTCATGCTACCTAGGGCCGAGAATCAACTCTCACATAGGTACATGGTTGCAAAGTGCAGCAGTGTTTTAACAGCACAATTTGCCAAGGCAGGATACTCTGATCCAGAAATCTGGCATTGGCTTCTGATTAAATAAAATGTTCACAAAACCGCTTGTTGCAATTTCAATGAAAGCTCTCAGTTGTTTGTGCCATCAGTTTCGGGAAAGTACCTGTGTAATTGCGCACCCAACTCACCCAGTTGCTTCCCTATATCACATTTGACATTGTCCGTAAGCTTGAGTTTATTTGCATACAAAAAGTTATACAATGATGGAAAGACCTGTGTGTTGTCCTTGTTAATGCAGACAGAGAAGAGCTCCAATTTCTTAATCATAGCCTCAATTTTGTCCCGCACATTGAATATAGTTGCGGAGAGTCCCTGTAATCCTAGATTCTGCAGTGTACCCAAGTGGCGTCGGGAGCGACTGCTTGCACGCGCCTTACCACTGTTAGCAATTGGATATGTAGATGGGTGAGCCGGTCAAGGATCGATTCAGACTAAGTGGTAAATTTTATGACAAGTAAACAGTTTATTCAGAGTGAAAATATGTATTACAACGTAATTACGGCTCTTCCGTTAGTTCGTGTGGAACGGCAGGCAGAGAGAGCGTAAACAGTCAGCACAGCTCTTATATACGTCACAGAAAGTAGGTTGACCCTAGGAAGATCGGATCTCCGGATTGGTTCAGCTGGTTGTAGTCTGTAGTCTTCCGCCATTGGCTCAGTTGTCTGTCCATCATCGTAGGATCTTCTTCGGGCACACAGTGTTCGGTTAAAAAAAGGAGATTATGTGTGTAATGTGGGAGCTATCCTGTAGGGGACCCCACAGGCTTTACTGTGAGTTGTAGCCATGTAATTAGCAGTAAGTTAGTCACCTGCATACGAAATAGCAATTCCTTACAAAACCCTCTCTTCACGTCTCACCAGAGACGTGACACAACCTAACTGGATCCAGACACAAAGAGAAACTTCTCCCAAAAGGACTATGAAATAAGGCACGGTATTAAACAGAAATAGATATTTATGTATTACCATCATGTTCTCCATTCAATCCCACTATGTACTAAGTTGGCTACCAGCCACCTAGGAACTTACAACCCTCATTTAACAGAGCGGAGAACAGCTCAAAATAAAAGTAAAATGATTGTCCACATTAGCCCACTTTTTCCAGCAGGAAAAAGTTTCTGATACCCTCTCTTCACATCTCCTAAGAGATGTGATATAGTCCAGATACATTACTCCAAGCAAAAACGAAGACATAATCCAAAAAGGAAAAATATCCTAAACTAGGTATGTCTATCCGGAAATGGCCTACAAAGAAAAATATTTTCCCCCTCTTCCCATCCCAGATGGGACACGACATACAATGGAGAAGCTTAATCAATAAAAGCAACTGGATCCCCCTCCTAAAATTGCTGCAAAAACTGAAAGATGGGTCTCATGCTCCATACCGTTATCTCGCACCTGGCTCCTGTTATCTAACCAAAAAGACCGCTTGTTCTCGCAACCCCACGCTCTGAATGTGCCCTCCCTTCTGTATTTTTCCAGCATGAGAAAGTTCCATGGCCCTGATACTTTTAAGAATGGTTCAAATCAGCTAGGTAGCATAACACATACATACATCCACACAAGGCAACAGCAGATAATATTCAATCATATATATGGTAATGGCTATAATGTAAAATAACCCCAAGGGTGTGAACAAAAACTCAGCAATGAATCATATAACAGTTACAAAGTGTAAACTACCTTCATGTCAAAAGAGAACAGCTCATTCAAAAACAGAACAAAAGAAAATAGTGTGAAATTTAGGTCCCCCTTTTGACACCAGCTAGGGTGTCACTCAACTATCCTTTATTTCAGCAGTCATAGCATTTCATGAAAATAATAAAAAGTTTATTACTAATAACAAGTTATATATGCCTTTGTTGTATGCCCTTGTTCCCCCCAAGGGTGTCACTTATCAAAAACAGGATAAAACTTTATTGCTATTGACATGTAAGATGTAGGATAAAACTTTGGTCATGGAAAACAGAGTAAAGAATTATTAGAAACCATCTGGTCCTCTCAGCTACTTCTATCCTGTACCAGGTGGGCTCCTTGCCACCCAGGGACTCCAAACCATGTGTCATCATCAGTCAATCCCATCCTCCCCTGAAAGCATGCTTCCGTATCAGCATCGCCAACTGGAGCATCAAGCAAAGGCATCATGCCTGAAGCCCTCACCACATCTGTAACAGACTTGTCAAAACACAGTATGATGCGAGCAGCACATCACATCAATAACAAATAATACAAGAATTAGGGTCAGAAATCCAGTAACCATCATACCAGTGTACTTACCAAACCAGGCCAAGAGAACAGACTCCTCCACCCCCCCCGTGGACCTCATCTTAGCAGACAGTGCATCAACCCCGCCTTAGATTGTGAAGTTTAAAAACTATCATCTGGACTGGTATTAGGAATATACGTGCAACATTGTTTACCGAACATCTTGCAGACGTCCCCCTGACTGGCAAGAAGCATATCCAAGGCAAGTCTATTCTGTCTGGAAACCCCAAATGTGGCCTCAAGCTGTTCAGACATACTAGTGAGTGCATCACGGGAGTAATTCACAAAACGCTGTTGATTATAGTAGATATAATTAATCCATGCAGTCTGTCCAGCATCCACCATGGCTGGACCCATAGTAGGTAGTAAGTGCCAGAGTCCATCATTCCTACCCAAGGCCTGAAACTCATGAGGAATCCCCACTGGCACTCCCAACAGGTTAGTGTATGTCAACTACATCCTCTGTCCATGGAGCACTACTACATCTGTCTCCCATGGATGGAATGTTTTCAGGTCCCCTGGTTACAGAACTCAGCAGCTGTTCAGCAACAACATCAACAATGGTCCGTGGAATTATCAAACTGGTCAGACCACACGTACCTTGCCATTCTCCTCTAAGAATGGGTCTCAGCCTCTTTTGGCTCCACTCATCCAACATACATCAGCCAGACCACTAGTTTGGTTTAGGCCTGTAACTGGCCAAGTGGAATTAATGGTTATGTTACTCCTGCAATCAGCTTCAGGCAATCTCCCATAATCAATGCCATTACCTGTACCCGTGATGCACTCGTAATTGCCCCCATATGCCTCAACACCCCAAGAGGCCCGATGAGGAGGTACTGCAGGAAACACAAGGCTCAAAGAGGAACAGAGGGTTGAATTGGGCTTAACCTGGTAAAAACTTCTCAAAATACACAACCACCCCTCTCCTTCTCCTACAGCAAATGGGTGTGTAGCCAGAACAGGTCTATCATGACTACAAATAATACAGTCCTTTCTTCTCAGGGTTTTAGCTGTGTACCTCATATAAGACAGCCACAAATTGTCCCTACTATCAAAACCAGTCTCAGTTTCTAATTGATCAATAGCCGAATAGTCTCTAACATTAATTACCTGAATGGTATTTCTAACACAGTGGTGGTAGAGGAGTGTGTCCGGTTACCTCTGGTCTTGGCAGTACCTTGATAGAAAACACACCCATCATGTCTGTCCTCGTCCTTTGTAGTCCGAGGGTGTGAGTGCCTGTATCAGAGAGCTTAATAGTTTTGATGGTTAGTAGGATTTCATCACCTTTACAAAGTTCAACATTGCTCCCAGGTTTCCCCATATCATGGAAAACCTATCCACCCTTGTGGGATCCTCCATGCTATAAGGATACCCTCTTCTCCAATCCCAGAACTGTCCGAAGTCGGTTACCGTGTAATCTCTATTCTAACTTCTTATCTACCCAGATCTAGGGATCTCTTATGCTTATTTTGGAACAAAATACACATCACTTAGCCAGAGCCAGACACATCTTCACCTCTATGAACAAAAACAGGGGTGATAGGACAGGTAGGGTTACTTCATTCGAGAGTTGGCCCCCGGAATTCTGTTAATTCCAGTTCTTCTCCCGAACTCTGTTTATTGTCCGACAGTGAAAAAATGTCTTACCCTTCCGCCGTGCGATATGAATCTGGGTAGCTCTTTCAGCTAGCTGTCACCAGGGGTCTTCTATGGTCCCCAAGCCTCTGGGACTGGATTGAGTGACTTCACCTGTAGTTCACCTGTAATGCATAAAATCCTGGACATACAGGCTTGGTTAACAAACAATTTCTCATATGTTTTATCTGATTATATCTTTAACTTCTATTCCCAATTGTTAGCTTACATTTTTTTTTTTAGTTTCCTATCCAATAAGCCCCATCCTATCCTAGACCACAATTTACCCATCCCCCTTTTGATACCTGACTCTGCCCAGGTATCAACCTTACCTACTCTAAATAATGACTTAGGTAAGATTAGTATATTATCTTTATGTCTGACATCATGAAGGAGCCCCTTTTAGTTTTCCACATGTCCAATTCTCCCTTGGGCGTCAATCCAGTACCAATTCCCTGTCAAGTTTCTTATCTACTTAAGAACTATCTGCGCTACTTATATATTTTCTTAAATATATATTTACCAATTTAAACCTTTTCTCTCATATTTCTCAAATACCACTAAGCTTCTAACTGTTTGACTTTATCCAAAATCATGTCTATGAGTGTCAATCTCTAAAGTCCTTACATTTCCTTAATCAACCTAACAATAATCCTAAATCATCACAGATGTCCTATATACCTGTTAAATTTAATACTATTTTTTTTTTTTAAACCCCTAATGGTAAAAAAAAAAATTCAAAACAAATTGCTTATCATATCAAAATCCTTCCTTCAAGGACTCTCAGTATTCTATCTGACAATAACATGAATTTAATATATGTTGCAGAGTGCAGAATTCCTTGTCTACAGTGATTTATCACCCCTAAGAACTGAAACTTATTTTTCTATGTAATTCCCTGCCCTATTGGCTTAATATATATCCTATCCTAACCTCCTAACCTAAACTCCTTTATAATGAATTTACCTTAAAACTAGTACTCAATATGACCACATTCATTATACCAATGACTCTCCCCCAAGGCTGATCAGACCTTAGAAGACAGTGATGATAAGGTCCATGAGTCAACCCACCCTTTTATAGTCAAGTTCTATACTACACTAGACATATTAAAGAACCCTTTATCCTTAAAATCCAAATTCACTTGTGTAATTTAAAACTCATAAAATAAAAACTCATAAAGTTCCATATTTGAGCGTGTCTCTTTAAAATACCTTTGCACCAAAACAAATAGTCCTAACAAATGTTTTATGTGTATATATTTGCAAACCTTAATGATTAATCAAAACTTCCAGGCCTTTCCAATTTGGTCGTTTATGGCCTCATTCTCCCCAAGATTATAATCCCTGATATTTAATAAAAAATAACGTATTTTCCCTTGGCTCCTTCAACTCACATTTACATCTCAATAAAACAAAACACCATCTGCGTGTTCCTCAAGGAAAAACAACTTGCCCCTGTTACGTATGTCTACGTATCAAGGGAAATGTACAAATAACCAAATTCAACCTCGCTAGTTTACCGAAACATGTACAATTATGTTTTACCATAGAGGTTGCTTTTCACCATTAATACCCTGACACCGTTCCACATAATGGAAACAGTGCTCAAATTCACTGGTGCTATTCAAACGATCAAACCAAGAATCAACAACCATCAGAATCCACCATCACGATGTTTTATGACTCAGACATCCAATCCCTCTCTCTCACGGCCCAATTACAGTCCAAATAAACGCCACAAATCAATGATACCCACCCAGCGAATCAGCTGCTAGTTTTTAGCATCTTTCCTGACGATTTACATACTCCTTTTAAAGGACACTAACCATTTTCTCTGTCACCCCCAGTCAAGACATCATTTCCGTGGCGACGGAAACCTCGCGAGTGATGTCATCAACAAGCGCTCAATCTTGACTTATTTCGCAACGATTTTCAACTCATTGTAAATAATGGTTGGCTGTCTGCAACAACAGTATTTCGGGTTCGATAAACCAAACCTAATTTATCACATCTGTTGAATCCTGATTTAGAGTTTACAACATCAATCAACATCTCTCAATTCGCTAATCTTATAAAAACATTTCGATGGACACAAATCTATCGTAATTGTTCCCTCGTTATTATTCAGAATTAATTTGATTCAAGTCACTGTCTTCTCTATTGATACAGTAATTTAAATACGACCCAATTCTCAATACATTATTCCAGCAGATCATCTAGTGAACAGACATCGTCTTGCATCGGAATTCGCTTCGTTATTATTTTAAATTGAAATAGTCTATCAATTTAACCTAAACAATCTATTGAAAACGTTCAATTTATCTCTTATACAAACACTAGCGACCATAACTTTCCAGGCAATCATTCAAATAGATTATTTACAATCAAAAACTCTGAATTCAGCCAGCGCCATGACTGGGAATGGAACTCGGGCCTCCCGCGTGGCAGGCGAGAATTCTACCACTGAACCTCCAATGCTATTGTGAATATCTAAAATTACTCCGGATATAAACCCCATTTACAAAGTAAAATCTAAACAAGTCATTATCGGTAATTCCCAGAAAAATAATAGCCCAATTTTAATAGTACGAACGTTACTCCAGCTATGATTCTCAAATTCCGAATTGCACATATTAGCAATCAAAGAATAAAATCGACACTAATGACTAGGAAACAGATGCGCCTTTTAATTGAAAGTAGATTGTTTACTTATGCAACGTATTTCAGTTACTTTACTACTTCACATTAATCACGCAATGATAATTAGTTTGATGGAAAACCTTAGGCTTTGTACAACATTATAAATTACATCGAGCATCCCTCGAATTCTCTAACTTTATGGAAAACAGTTTATTCAATAAATCCCGCAACTTCTCTCATACTGGGAAGAAAAATTATTACATGTTCAGACTTTAAGGGCAGTTTAATTTAACATGTTTCACCCAGACGGAGATAATCCAATATGCGTTCTATAGTTACATCGTTAGGGTAAGATAACCAGAAGTGGACACTCTAATCAGTTTCTAGAGCTCAATTTCCCAGATTTTGTAGATTATTTTAATAGTGCTTAAAAACTTCATCTTTACTATAACTTTCTCTGCAAAACAACCAGTTCAATTACAACCAAAAACTCAGATATATATAACTATTCTTTACACCTCAGCTGGGAACCGAACCCCGGCCTCCCACGTGGCAGGCGAGAATTCTACCACTGAACCACCAATGCTTATGGAACTGAGATTCTCCGCAAATAGACCCAATTTTCAGTTATCTGCATTTGTTACTCCGGCATCTGAACAACAGAAAACAGCACCAACCTAAACGCCCAAAGTTTTCCCTCAATCAGGATTCTCATCAATCTCGCTCCCTTCGTATCTGACCCCTCTTTCTTAAATACGTGATTTTTGTTCTTTTCTGCCTCTTTCTCTCTATGTAACAACCAACAATCTTAATGGAAACAATTACAACCACCTTGCATTTTAATATAAACAGTTACAAATAGACAAAACATACAATTACAGGTTATATCTCTGACCTCTATTAATTCGACCCCTATCAGACCGAGCTAAGCGGATTTACTGGATAGAATTCAACTCTAGAATCCAATTCTATCCCCTACTGATCCCTATCGAATTGAACCCCTATCAGAATTAATACACGTTAATACACGATCTCTCTGACCCCTGAAAGCCGACCCCTATCGGCGAATCTCTTATCAGTCTAGCCTCGACCGGTTCCCGGGACAAAATTGCAATTTCTCCCCTCGGCGTTAGGTTTAATGAATAGTAGTTAACTATCCCCTGACTGATCTCTATTCCCGACTCTTATCAGTGAATTTCTCAGACTAGCCTCTACCGGTACACAGGACAAAATTTAAATTTCTCCCCCTCGGCGTTAGGTTTCTGACTGATCTCTATTCCCAATCCCTATCGCACTAACCCCTATCAGCATTGATGCGCATGTCCAACCCCTATCAGAACTGAATTTATATATGTCCGATCCCTATTGGAACTTTTTAGGCCTTTAATTGATCTCTCATCATTGAAAGCTATCAGACTGTGACTGATATCTCATCAGTGATTCATATCACACCAGCCGTCGCTGGCTTGTTTCTACATATCTTCACTACACTGTTCTTTTCGACTCGTCAGCAAATTATAAATTTACACAAGAATTCATACTTACTCGGAAATACTGATCAAAATTTAGGCAGACTATACGACAATATGCAAAGTTTGATTTAACAGGTTTTGCTTACCTTATTTATGGTGCACCTTTAGATCAGTTTCCCGAGTTGAGTAGAATTGTTGTCCACCCCCCCCCCGAGAATCAAATCACCCGTCCTTCTCGGATCTTCCTCTCCACGCGCTCACCCCTCTCTCACATCCAATCTGCTCGCTTCGACTGGACCGTTAGTTAACCATCCTCTGCGTACCATTTTTGTTAGCAATTGGATATGTAGATGGGTGAGCCGGTCAAGGATCGATTCAGACTAAGTGGTAAATTTTATGACAAGTAAACAGTTTATTCAGAGTGAAAATATGTATTACAACGTAATTACGGCTCTTCCGTTAGTTCGTGTGGAACGGCAGGCAGAGAGAGCGTAAACAGTCAGCACAGCTCTTATATACGTCACAGAAAGTAGGTTGACCCTAGGAAGATCGGATCTCCGGATTGGTTCAGCTGGTTGTAGTCTGTAGTCTTCCGCCATTGGCTCAGTTGTCTGTCCATCATCGTAGGATCTTCTTCGGGCACACAGTGTTCGGTTAAAAAAAGGAGATTATGTGTGTAATGTGGGAGCTATCCTGTAGGGGACCCCACAGGCTTTACTGTGAGTTGTAGCCATGTAATTAGCAGTAAGTTAGTCACCTGCATACGAAATAGCAATTCCTTACACCACTCCACTATGTCTCCCTGTCATGGCTTTTGCGCCATCAGTACAGATTCCAACATGAGCAGCAGCTTCGTTTGGCTTCCATGAGTGGAATTCCAACGAGAGAGTAACGGTTAATGTGATTGAATGTTAATTATTTCACTAGGCTACTTGTATTTGACATTGTGTTGTTATTTTGCTGAACAATAGACGGTTTAATTTTATTTTTGGCAGTGAAACGAGTCACTTAGGCGAGAGAAAAAAACTCACCCAAATGTATAGCTCCATTGGAAAATATAAATGGACTGTTTGAAAATGTAAAAAATAAAGTAAAAAAATATTAAATTAAAAAAAGATGTGTGTGTGTATGTCTGTATATATATATACAGTGGGGCAAAAAAGGTATTTAATCAGCCACCAATTGTGCAAGTTCTCCCACTTAAAAAGATGAGAGAGGCCTGTAATTTTCATCATAGGTACACTTCAACTATGACAGACAAAATGAGGAAAAAAAATCCAGAAAATCACATTGTAGGATTTTTAATGAATTTATTTGCAAATTATGGTGGAAAATAAGTATTTGGTCACCTACAAACAAGGAAGATTTCTGGCTCTCACAGACCTGTAACTTCTTCTTTAAGAGGCTCCTTTGTCCTCCACTCTTTACCTGTATTAATGGCACCTGTTTGAACTTGTTATCAGTATAAAAGACACCTGTCCACAACCTCAAACAGTCACACTCCAAACTCCACTATGGCCAAAACCAAAGAGCTGTCAAAGGACACCAGAAACAAAATTGTAGACCTGCACCAGGCTGGGAAGACTGAATCTGCAATAGGTAAGCAGCTTGGTTTGAAGAAATCAACTGTGGGAGCAATTATTAGGAAATGGAAGACATACAAGACCACTGATAATCTCCCTCGATCTGGGGCTCCACGTAAGATCTCACCCCGTGTGGTCAAAATCATCACAAGAACGGTGAGCAAAAATCCCAGAACCACACGGGGGGACCTAGTGAATGACCTGCAGAGAGCTGGGACCAAAGTAACAAAGCCTACCATGAGTAACACACTACGCCGCCAGGGACTCAAATCCTGCAGTGCCAGACGTGTCCCCCTGCTTAAGCCAGTACATGTCCAGGCCCGTCTGAAGTTTGCTTGAGAGCATTTGGATGATCCAGAAGAAGATTGGGAGAATGTCATATGGTCAGATGAAACCAAAATATAACTTTTTGGTAAAAACTCAACTCGTCGTGTTTGGAGGACAAAGAATGCTGAGTTGCAATCCAAAGAACACCATACCTACTGTGAAGCATGGGGGTGGAAACATCATGCTTTGGGGCTGTTTTTCTGCAAAGGGACCAGGACGACTGATCCGTGTAAAGGAAAGAATGAATGGGGCCATGTATCGTAAGATTTTGAGTGAAAACCTCCTTCCATCAGCAAGGGCATTGAAGATGAAACGTGGCTGGGTCTTTCAGCATGACAATGATCCCAAAAACACCGCTCGGGCAACGAAGGAGTGTCTTCGTAAGAAGCATTTCAAGGTCCTGGAGTGGCCTAGCCAGTCTCCAGATCTCAACCCCATAGAAAATCTTTGGAGGGAGTTGAAAGTCTGTGGTGCCCAGCAACAGCCCCAAAACATCACTGCTCTAGAGGAGATCTGCATGGAGGAATGAGCCAAAATACCAGCAACAGTGTGTGAAAACCTTGACCTCTGTTATTGCCAACAAAGGGTAAAAAACAAAGTATTGAGATAAACTTTTGTTATTGACCAAATACTTATTTCCACCATAATTTGCAAATAAATTAATTACAATTCCTAAAAAAAAAATCATCTAATTTTGTCTGTCATAGTTGAAGTGTACCTATGATGAAAATTACAGGCATCTCTCATCTTTTTAAGTGGGAGAACTTGCACAATTGGTGGCTGACTAAATACTTTTTTGCCCCACTGTATATACTGTATATATATACAGTGGGGAGAACAACTATTTGATACACTGACGATTTTGTAGGTTTTCCTACTTACAAAGCATGTAGAGGTCTGTAATTTTTATCATAGGTACACTTCAACTGTGAGTGATGGAATCGAAAACAAAAATCCAGAAAATCACATTGTATGATTTTTAAGTAATTAATTTGCATCTTATTGCATGACATAAGTATTTGCTCACCTACCAACCAGTAAGAATTCCGGCTCTCATAGACCTGTTAGTTTTTCTTTAAGAATCCTGCCTGTTCTCCACTCATTACCTGTATTAACTGCACCTGTTTGAACTCGTTACCTGTATAAAAGACACCTGTCCACAGATTCAATCAAACAGACTCCAACCTCTCCACAATGGCCAAGACCAGAGAGCTGTGTAAGGATATCAGAGATAAAATTGTAGACCTGCACAAGACTGGGGTGGGCTACAGGACAATAGGCAAGCAGCTTGGTGAGAAGGCAACAACTGTTGGCGCAATTATTAGAAAATGGAAGAAGTTCAAGATGACGGTCAATAACCATCGGTCTGGGGCTCCATGCAAGATCTCACCTCGTGGGGCATCAATGATCATGAGGAAGGGGAGCGAGCATACCAGAACTACACGGCAGGACCTGGTCAATGACCTGAAGAGAGCTGGGAGCACAGTCTCAAAGAAAACCATTAGTAACACACTACACCGTCATGGATTAAAATCCTGCAACGCACGCAAGGTCCCCCTGCTCAAGCCAGCACATGTCCAGACCTGTCTGAAGTTTGCCAATGACCATCTGGATGATCCAGAGGAGGAATGGGAGAAGGTCATGTGATCTGATGAGACAAAAATATAGCTTTTTGGTCTAAACTCCACTCGCTGGGTTTGGAAGAAGAAGGATGAGTACAACCCCAAGAACACCATCCCAACCGTAAAGCATGGAGGTGGAAACATCATTCTTTGGGGATGCTTTTCTGCAATGGGGACAGGACGACTGCACCGTATTGAGGGGAGGATGGATGGGGCCATGTATCGCGAGATCTTGGCCAACATCTCCTTCCCTCAGTAAGAGCATTGAAGATGGGTCGTGGCTCCGTAAGGAGCATCTCAAGGTCCTGGAGTGGCCTAGCCAGTCTACAGACCTGAACCCAATAGAAAATCTTTGGAGGGAGCTGAAAGTCCGTATTGCCCAGCGACAGCCCCCGAAACCTGAAGGATCTGGAGAAGGTCTGTATGGGGGAGTGGGCCAAAATCCCTGCTGCAGTGTGTGCAAACCTGGTGAAGAACTAGAGGAAACGTATGATCTCTGTAATTGCAAACAAAGGTTTCTGTACCAAATATTAAGTTCTGCTTTTCTGATGTAACAAATACTTATGTCATGCAATAAAATGCAAATTAATTACTTAAAAATCATGCAATGTGATTTTCTCGATTTTTGTTTTGGATTCCATCTCACACATTTGAAGTGTAACTATGATAAAAATTATAGACCTCTACATGCTTTGTAAGTAGGAAAACCTGCAAAATCGGCAGTGTATCAAATACTTGTTCAAGCTCCAAACTGCATTTCAATCATTTTTTATCTCAATCAGTTTCATGGGAATATGCATTAAGATCTTCTTGAATTACTGTTTCGTGAGCGAATTAGAAACGATGATGTTACATACTATTTGCCTTGTATTTTGTTTCAATCAAAGCATAGGCTGTTTCCTGCTTGGTGGCGTGAGCTGTTGAGTTTTGGCCTCATTAGAACTAAAAACATTGACATTTAGCTTCACTGAGCATCCCAAAAGAAATGACTGAGGTGTTTATGGTGTAATAGTAATTTAGTCCAACTACTAATCCTAGAGTATAACTGACCCCCAAAAATGGAGGAGGCAGGTGGCAGCGGGAGGAGGTAGGGAACTGGTCTGTCTGCCCCATATAAAGGATCAAAACTGGCGGAGGAATAAAAATAGCATAAATAGGAAAGTATACCAGTTTCATTTGAGGACCATAATGTGCCATACAGATTGACAACTGTGCCATACAGATAGCAAAATAGTTGGAAAGAGATTTTTGATGTACTGATTCCATGGTATTTGAGTTGATATAAAAAAAACAAGATTCAAGACTTCGTGCTTTTCCGATAAAATGATTATATAGAATTTTTGCCACCATCAAAATGTTGAAAAATTGGGGCATAAAATCATCGAAGCTCTGCAGATTTTGTTGTGAGGATACAGAATCAGTAGACCATTTATTTTGGTATTGCCCACAGGTAGCCTGCTTCTGGTCTCGTGTTCAGGAATGTCTGAAAATGCAATCTGTGGCATTGATCTAAAATTGACCCTAGCAAAAGTACTGTTAGGAGATCTGGAGAGACCGGGTCAGTCAATTACTAATACTTTTAGTAAAAGTATTTATCTTCAACTCGCAATGAGTTTATTCTATTCCATTAGATAGATTGATATTGTACGTTAAACATCACAGAATAGTTGACAGATAGTCAAAATAAAACATAATAATAAGTAAGTTTATGATACTGAGGGGCAGTGTTTTTACAGCTAATGTTGGTTTGCCTGAGGCTCATGCCATGCAAGTGTTTGTTCACATGCATATACACACATTCTCATTCAAATAAACACATACAAGAACATGCCCATACATGTAATAGTGCCAGATGGAGCATGAAAATGTGAAGAAAAACGATATATGTATGAAAAAATAAAATGTGAATCACATTTTTATTTGGCGTATCCCTGACGGCACATACCTCTGGGGGTAAAAAGTTCATTCGAGTTGCCTCTTCATTAATTCATCTGCCCCCCTTCCCCCTTCATAAATAACATAATGTAAAAAAGTAGATTTTCAGCCCAGGCCTGATATTCTAACATGCTGACCAGTCTGACTGCCCATCCGCATGCTGATTTTTGTCCACCCACATCAGACGCGATCAGGACATGCAGGTTGAAATATCAAAACGAACTCTGAACCAACCATATTAATTTGGGGGCAGGTCGAAAAGCATTAAACATTTATGGCAATTTAGCTAGCTAACTTGCTGTTGCTAGTTAATTTGTCCTTGGATTTAAACATTGGGTTGTTATTTTACCTGAAATGCACAAGGTCCTCCACTCCGACAATTAATTCACAGATAAAAGGGTAAACTGAGTTTGTTTCTAGTAATCTCTCCTCCTTCTTCTTTGGACTTTATATGGCAGTTGGCAACCAACTTTAATGTAGGAGAATATAACACATTGGATCTGGTAAAATATAATACAAACAAAAAAACATATGTTTTCTATTTTTTTCCCCAATCATCTTTGAAATGCAAGAGAAAGGTCATACATTCAAATATCATTTTAGGTGTAACTTAGATGTTGTCCACAAGATGGCAGCTGTGTGTGTGCAAAGTTTCAGACTGATCCAGTGAAGAATTACATTACTACAAAACATTTTGTATGAAGTCTGCCAGGAGTTTGCCTAAATGTGCCGAATTGGTACATTTATACATTTTCAAGTACATAACTATAGAGAACATGCAAAAATGCTATTGTAATAAAAAAGTTTACACACTCCCAGGAATGTCATACATGATGGATCATTAGCTTCCCTACAGAAAATACACTAAGCTTCCCACATCTAGATAGCCGGGCGGGGGATGTGAAGCCCGAGACAGCAGTGGTGTCAAACTGTAGAACCAGTTCCTACATTTGAAAATAAAGGTTTAGGGATACCAATCCCATAGTGGATAACGTGCATTACCACCACCAACTGGACTGGAGTCTGGACCTCAGTTCATCTTTCAATCACCCACGTGGGTATAGGCTCCTAAAAATCAATAAGGAGATGGGGGAGGCGGGACTTCCAGCACGTCAAGTGTCACAAATAGAACCAAGTTATATTTTAGCGCCTGTCTACGCAGCCACTTGTGAGTAGTGTGGGTGCAATGATTGAATAACATGTATGTGTACATTTATTTTGCAAAGCTTGCGCACGCTACTCGAGCCGTGTGGTCAGCATGTAACATGCTAACCAGACCACTTGCGCAAGTTCGTCCACCATCGATCACATGTTGATTTTGTCCACCCACACCAGACGCGATCAGGACACGCAGGTTGAAATATCAAAATGAACTCTGAACCAAATCAAACCAAATATTTTTGTATTTTTTTCCCCTGTTATTGTGGGTGTAGTGAAATGCTCCAACAGTGCAGTAGTATCTAAAAACGATTCACAACAATACACATCTTCTAAAAGTAGAAGAATGGAGATAAGAAATATATAAATATTAGTTTGAGCAATGTCGGAGTGGCATTGACTAAAATACAGTAGAATCCAATACAGTATATACCAGAGGTATGGACTCGAGGCACATGACTTGGACTCGAGTCAGCCTCGAGTCACAAATATGATGACTTGCAACTCGACTTTGACACGAATGACTCGCGACTTAACTTGGACTTGAGCCTTTTGACTTGATACCCTCCCCAAGCCCAAATATGAAAAATGATGCTATTAAAAAAGTGTGCAGCGCATCAACTCTTAATTTAACGGATTACAGTTTGAATCAGACAGCAGCCAATCAAATTGTGCCAGCTGAGAAAAAGTTACGTGTGGCAGTGCAGAGGAATGTCGGCAAGTGAATTCAGATGGAGCCCTTGGAAAGATGATACCCCAAAACATTTTGGATATAAAGACGACGCTGTATCAACAAAAAATGGATTGCAACTTGCAAAACATGCGGGAAGATAATGACAGACGGAGGCGCAACAACTTCCAACTTTGTTCGACAAATTTGTAAGTCGCTCTGGATAAGAGCGTCTGCTAAATTACTTAAATGTAAATGTAAATGATTTGAAGCTGCACAAAGAACGGTAAGTCGGGGCTAATATAGCTGACGGCTATATCATTCATAACTTTGCCTGTGTAGCATGTTGGCTAACGTAACGTTAAATCAATGAGCCTCCACACAGTCAGTCAGTGCGGGAACGTTATCATTGCACCCAAGATTGAGCTACAACTAGCTAGGCAGTTGGTAGCCTAAATCCTGCCTGATGTTGCGGCTGTTCCTAAAGCCATTGACATATGTTAGCTTACTGTAACCACATTGTGTGTGTGTGTGTTAAGGTTGGGTGATTGTGTACAAGCCTACATCGCCCAATTGCACCCCATAGCGATCCTCGATAGTCGAGGGGGGGGGGGTCTTTCTCATGGCTACCCATGTATTTCCATGGAAATATAAAGTTTATTTGGAAAGTAATAAATATATTTTTAAAGCATTCATGATTTGCGTAAATGTAATATAATAACTATTAGTCTTGTTAAAAATATGAAATGGTATTACATTTGGTGAAGAGCACATTATGACTTGTTTAGGACTCAAAACTTAAAGTTTAGGACTTGAGACTTGACTTGATACTTCTCGGTCTTGACTTGAGACTTGACTCGTACTTGCCTGTCTTGGCTTGGGACTCGAGTGCTAAGACTTGAGACTTACTTGTGACTTGTAAAACAATGACTTGGTCCCACCTCTGGCATATAAACATATGAGATGAGTAAAGCAGTATGTAAACATTATTTAAACTCAAATCAATTTCTATTAGTCACATGTGCTGAATACAACCTTACAGTGAAATGCTTACTTACGAGCCCCTAACCAACAATGCAATTTAAAAAAATAAGAATAAGAGATAAAAGTAACAAGTAAGAGCAGCAGTGAAATAACAGTAGCAAGACTATATACAGGGGGATACTGATACAGAGTCAATGTGCGGGGGCACCGGTTATTTGAGGTAGTATATGTACATGTAGGTAGAGTTGATAAAGTGACTACGGAGAGATGACAACAGAGAGTAGCAGTGGTGTGGGGTGGGGGGGGGGGCACTGCAAATAGTCACTGTACTGGGCTCTGTAGTACTACCCTCGATGTACTGGGCTCTGTCGTACTACCCTCTGTAGTGCCTTGCGGTCGGAGGCCGAGCAGTTGCCATACCAGGCGGTAATGCAACTAGTCAGGATGCTCTCGATGGTGCAGCTGTAGAACCTTTTGAGGATCTAAAGACCTATGCCAAATCTTTTCAGTTTTGTCGTGCCCTCTTCACGACTGTCTTGGTGTGCTAGGACCATGTTAGTTTGTTGGTGATGTGGACACCAAGGAACTTGAAGCTCTCAACCTGCTCCACTACAGCCCTGTCAATGAGAATGGGGGTGTGCTCGGTCCTCTTTTTCCTGTAGTCCACAATCATCTCCTTTGTCTTGATCACGTTGAGGGAGAGGTTGTAGTTCTGGTACCACATGGCCAGGTCTCTGACCTCCTCCCTATAGGCTGTCTCGTCGTTGTCGGTGATCCGGCCTACCACTGTTGTGTTATCGGCAAATTGAATGGTGTTGGAGTTGTGCCTGGCCGTGCAGTCATGAGTGAACAGGGAGTACAGGAGGGAACTGAGAACACACCCCTGAGGGGCCCCTATGTTGAGGAGCAGCGTGGCGGAAGTGTTGTTACCTATCCTTACCACCTGGGGGGGCGGCCTGTCAGGAAGTCCAGGATCCAGTGGTGGAGGGAGGTGTTTAGTCCCGTCCTTAGCTTATTGATGAGCTTTTAGGCCTAAACAGTCATTTAAACATTATTAAAGTGACTAGTGTTGCATTATTAAAGAGGCCAGTGATTCCAAGTCTATGTATATAGGGCAGCAGCCTTCAAGGTGCATGGTTGCGTAACCGAGTGGAAGCCGGCTAGTAATGGCTATTTAACAGTCTTATGGCCTTAAGATAGAAGCTGTTTTTCAGTCTCTCGGTCCCAACTTTGATGCACCTGTACTGACCTCACCTTCTGGATGATAGCGGGCTGAACAGGTGGTTGATGTCCTTGATGATCTTTTTGGCCTTCCTGTGACATCGGGTGCTGTAGGTGTCCTGAAGGGCAGGTAGTTTGCCCCCGTTTATGCGTTGGGCAGACCGCACCACCTTCTGGAGTGCCTTGCGGTTGAGGGTGGGGCAGTTGCCGTACCAGGCGGTGATACAGCCCAACAGGATGCTCTCAATTGTGCATCTGTAAACGTTTGTGAGGGTTTTAGGTGACAAACCAAATTTCTTCAGCCTCCTGAGGTTGAAAGGCCTGTTTAGACTTCATCCTGTTATTTCACTGACAGATTTCCTGCGCATTCCCAACTGTAGGCTATGCCTTGTAATTGGACTACACTCCACAGCTAGGCTATTTTTTTAAATAAATAAACTATTGATCCTCTGTGGCTAACCTTCTCATGGCTAGGCAATTCTGAATTATTTCATTTATTTCTGAGCACACAGCAGTAATTATATGACTTTGGCAAATGTATTTCAATTGATCAGGGGTGGTGCAGCTCCTCCAGAACCCTTCGCGATGCTATGATTCCATTAGGAAATAAAAAATGAAGTGCAACGCCGGAGGAGATGAGAGTCGCAGGCTCATGTCTATCAGAGCAGAGATCATAGAAAGTGAATCTCATTCTAGTTCTGTGATAGATACATGGGCACCTTTCACACAACCATGGTCACGCTCGTTTAGAGAATGATTGGACCAAGGCGCAGCGTGCGTAGAATTCCACATGTTTAATAAATATGAAACTCAACAAACAAAACAAAATGAAACGTGACGTTCTGGGCTGCTCACAGGCAGCTACACAAAAACAAGATCCCACAATCTAAGGTGCGAAAAGGGCTGCCTAAGTATGATCCTCAATCAGAGACAACGATAGACAGCTGCCTCAGATTGGGAACCATACCCGGCCAACAAAGAAATAGAAAAACTAGAATGCCCACCCAAATCACACCCCAACCTAACCAAATAGAGAAATAAAAAGTCTCTCTAAGGTCAGGGCGTGACACACGCGTTTGTCTCAAACATAAGTTACAATAACACTATGTTTACATCCACAGTAGTAATTTGATATTAAACTGATTATGGCAGTAGGCAGATTGTAATAGTCATGTAAACCCCTTACTCTGCTTATCTTAAACGGCATAGTTTATCTTAAGCGGCGTATGGTCGCTTAAACGGCGTATGGTCAAAATCGAAGTAAGAACGCGTCGATTAAAACACCTTTTTATCGTTGCAATCTTTTGAATTATTAGTAAATGTAAACACCTTAATCTGCAAACCAGCGGTATATTTGATTAATGGATGTGCTAGCAGCAAAGGAGCGAGCCTACTGTAACTCTATAGCGCAAATTAAGTGAGTTTGGAACAACTGAATGTATGCGTCTTAGAAGTAGTTTTCACATACAAACTTTATATGTCTGAACTCAGAATCATATATGTTTGCCACAATTAACATGGTCAATGTGATCTACCATTCCAGTGTTTAATTGCTATATTGTAATTACTTCGCCACCATGGCCTATTTATTTCCTTAATTTACCACATTTGCACTCATTGTATATAGACTTTTTTTTTTCTTTTGTTCTACTGTATTATTGACTGTATGTTTTGTTTATTCCATGTGTAACTCTGTGTTGTTGTATGTGTCGAATGCAGTTGCAAATGAGAACTTGTTCTCAACTAGCCTACCTGGTTAAATAAAGGTGAAATAAAAATAATAATAATAATATATATTTTTTAAATGTGTTATTTTGATTGGCGATTTTATGCATTTATCAGAGTGCCATCAAGTTGCCTGATTTCAGATGTAAACAGGATTATTAAGGTAATCATTCTTCTTGCAAAGCATGTAAACATTTTATTCAAACTGTTATATTAATCTGATTATCTATAATAATCGCATTATTGTGTGCATGTAACTGTTGAGCAAACCATAAACTCAGCCCGGCCCAACCCGAAACAACTCTTACATGCTGACCACACCGCTTGCATCGCGTGTGCAAGAGTTGCAAAATAAATGTACACATAAATGTAATTCAATCATTGCACCCACACTATTTGCACATCAACGAGCGTCTGTGTAGCCAAATAGAACTTGGTTCTATTTGTGACTCATGACACACGGCAAGTCCTTCTTCTCCCATTTCCTCATTGGCTTTTAGGAGCATATACCCACGTGGGTGATTGAAAGATGACCTGAGTTCCCACACTCCAGTCCAGTTGGTAGTGGTAATGCACCTTAAAGTTGGTTGCCAACTGCCATATAAAGTCAGAAAAAGAAGAAGCCTGAAGGAGGAGATATTACTAGAAACAAACACGGTTAACCCTTTTATCTGTGGATTCATTGTCGGAGTAGAGGACCTTGTGCATTTCAGGTAAAATAATAACTCAATGTTTATATCCCAGGACAAATGAGCTAGCAACAGGAAGCTAGCTAGCTAGCTAAATTGCCATAAATGTTTAATGCTTTTCGACCTGACCCCAAATTAATATAGTTACCAACAATGACGAGACAGGGAGGAGGTGAGGGCCCTGGGAGAGTGGTGCCAGGAAAATAACCTCTCACTCAACGCAAACAAAACGGCAGGGTAGCGGCATGGTAGCCTAGTGGTTACAGCATTGGACTAGTAACCGAAGGTTGCAAGTTCAAACCTCCGAGCTGACAAGGTACAAATCTTTCATTCTGCCTCTGAACAGGCAGTTAACCCACTGTTCCTAGGCCGTCATTGAAAATAAGAATAGGTATTAAAAATATATATTTTTAAATCGGCGCCCCAAAATACCGATTTCCGATTGTTATGAAAACTTGAAAACTAATTAATCGGCCATTCCGATTAATCGGTCGACCTCTAACCTTGACTTTGTTGTCCTTAAGCCATTTTGCCACAACTTTGGAAGAATGCTTTTGGTCATTGTCCATTTGGAAGACCCATTTGCGACCAAGCTTTAACTTCCTGACTTATGTCTTGAGATGTTGCTTCAAAAGATCTACATAATTTTCCTACCTCATGATGCCATCTATTTTGTGAAGTGCACCAGTCCCTCCTTCAGCAAAGCACCCCCACAACATGCTGCCACCCCCGTGCTTCACGGTTGGGATGGTGTTCTTCGGCTTGCAAGCCTCCCCCTTTTTCCTCCAAACATAGCGATGGTCATTATGGCCAAACAGTTCTATTTTTGTTTCATCAGACCAGAGGACATTTCTCCAAAAAGTAGGATCTTTGTCCTCATGTGCAGTTGCAAACTGTACTCTGGCTTTTTTTATGGCAGAGTACAGCAGTTGCTAAGCGGCCTTTCAGGTTATGTTGATATAGGACTCGTTTTACTGTGAATATCGATACTTTTGCACCTATTTCCTCCAGCATCTTCACAAGGTCCTTTGCTGTTGTTCCGGGATTGATTTGCACTTGTCGCACCAATGTATGTTCATCTCTTGGAGACAGAACGCGTCTCCTTCCTGAGCGGTATGACAGCTGAGTTGTCCCATGGTGTTTCTACTTGAGTACTATTGTTTGTGCAGATGAACGTGGTACCTTCAGGCATTTGGAAATTGCTCCCAAGGATGAAACAGTCTTGTGGTCTACAATTTATTTTCTGAGGTCTTGGCTGATTTCGTTTCATTTTCACATGATGTCAAGCAAAGAGGCACTGCGTTTGAAGATAGGCCTTGAAATACATCCACAGGTACACCTCCAATTGACTCAAATGATCAATTAGCCTATCAGAAGCTTCTACAGCTATGACATCCTTTTCTGGAATCCCCAAGCTGTTTTAAGGCACAGTCAACTTAGTGTATGCAAACTTCTGACCCGCTGGAATTGTGATACAGTGAATTATACGTGAAATAATCTAGTCTGTAAACAATTGTTGGAAAAATGACTTGTGTCATGCACAAAGTAGATGTCATAACCGACTTGCCAAAACTATAGTTTGTTAATTAACAAGAAATTTGTGGAGTTGTTAAAAAACGAGTCCTTGTGGAAAAAAACATTCCCATAGTAAATGGGATATTTTGTCAGGACAAGATGCTAGAATATGCATATAATTTACAGCTTAGGATAGAAAACACTCTAAAGTTTCAAAAACTGTAAAAATATTGTCTGTGAGTATAACAGAACTGATGTTGCAGGTGAAAGCCTGAGAAAAATCCATTCCGGAAGTGCCTCATGTTTTGAAAGCGCTGCGTTCCAATGAGTCCCTATTGAGCAGTGAATGGGCTAATAATTAGATTACTCTTTCTCCGTATTCCCGAAGGTGTCTACAGCATTGTGACGTAATTTTACGCATTTATGTTGAAGAATACCCGTAAGCGGCTCTGATGCTCCCAGAGAGATTCTCGTGTAAAATACAGAGGTAGCCATTACTCCAATCGGTCCTACTGAAAAACGAATTGTCCCGATGGATATATTATCGAATAGATATTTGAAAAACACCTTGAGGATTGATTATAAACAACGTTTGCCATGTTTCTGTCGATATTATGGAGCTAATTTGGAATATATTTCGCCGTTTTCGTGACTGCAATTTCCGGGCGATTTCTCAGCCAAACGTGAAGAACAAACGGAGCTATTTCGCCTACAAAAATAATATTTTTGGAAAAAAGGAACATTTGCTATCTAACTGGGAGTCTCGAAAACATCTGAAGCTCATCAAAGGTAAACTATTTAATTTGATTGCTTTTCTGATTTCCGTGACCAAGTTACCTGCTGCTAGCTGGACAAAATGCTATGCTAGGCTATAGATAAACTTACACAAATGCTTGTCTAGCTTTGGCTGTAAAGCATATTTTGAAAATCTGAGATGACAGGGTGATTAACAAAAGGCTAAGCTGTGTCTCAATAAATTTCATTTGTGATTTTCATGAATAGGAATATTTTCTAGGAATATTTATGTCCGTTGCGTTATGCTAGTTAGTGTCAGGCGATGATTATGGGATGGGGAGTCACTAGAGTGAGTCCAATCTAAGTGTATGTAAACTTCTGACTTCAACTGTATATTCACGACATGACCAAAGCTGCTAGAACAGCCTCTAATCTTCTTGGAAGGCTTTCCACTAGATGTTGGAACATTGCTGTGGGGACTTGCTTCCATTCAGCCACAAAAGCATTAGTGAGGTCGGGCACTGATGTTGGGCGATTAGTCCTGGCTCACAGTCGGCGTTCCAATTGATGGTGTTGAGGTCAGGGCTCTGTGCAGGCCAGTGAAGTTGTTCCACACCGATCTCGACAAACCTTTTTCTGTATGGACCTTTCTTTCTGCACTGGGGAATTGTCATTCTGAAACAGGAAAGGGCCTTCCCCAAACTGTTGCTACAAAGTTGGAAGCACAGAATCGTCTAGAATGTCATTGTATGCTGTAGCATTAAGATCTCCCATCACTGGAAGTAAGGGGCCTAGCCCAAACCATGAAAAACAGCCCCAGACTGTTATTCCTCCTCCACCAAACTTTGCAGTTGGCTCTATGCATTGGGGCAGATTGCGTTCTCCTGGCATCCGCCAAACCCAGATTTTTCTGTTGGACTGCCAGATGGTGAAGCATGATACATCACTCCAGAGAACGCGTTTCCGCTGCTCAAGAGTCCAATGGAGGCGAGCTTTACACTACTCGGCCATGGAAACCCATTTCATGAATCTCCAGACCAACAGTTCTTGTGCTGATGTTGCTTCAAGAGGCAGCTTGGAACTCGGTAGTGAGTGTTTCAAACAAGGACAGACCATTTTTACACGCTACATGCTTCAGCACTCGCCGCTCCATTTTGTGAGCTTGTGTGGGATATCACTTCGAAGCTGAGCCATTGCTGCTCCTTGACGTTTCCACTTCACACTAACAGCACTTACAGTTGGAGGCAGTTTATATACAGTACCAGTCAAAAGTTTGGACCAGCTACTCATTCAAGGGTTTTTCTTTATTTTTACTATTTTCTACATCGTAACCAAAAAAGTATAAAACAAATCAAAACATATTTTAGATTTTAGATTCTTCAAAGTAGCTGCCTTGATGACAGCTTTGCACACTCTTGCCATTCTCTCAACCAGCTTCACCTGGAATGCTTTTCCAACAGTCTTGGAGGAGTTCCCACATATGCTGAACACTTGATGGCTGCTTTTCCTTCACTCTGCGGTCCAACTCATCCCAAACCCTCTCAAAATCAAATCAAATCATTTGGGTTGAGGTCAGGTGATTGTGGAAGCCAGGCCATCTGATGCAGCACTCCATCACTCCATCAAATAGCCCTTACACAACCTGGAGGTGTGTTTTGGGTCATTCTCCATTTGAAAAACAATTGATAGTCCCATTAAGAGCAAACTAGATGGGATGGCGTATCGCTGCAGAATGCTGTGGTAGCTATGCTGGTTAAGTGTGGCTTGATTTCTAAATACATCACAGACAGTGTCACCAGCAAAGCACCATCACACCTCCTCCTCCCTACTTCATGGTGGGAACTACACATGCGGAGATCATCCATTCACCTACTCTGGGTCTCACAAAGACATGGCGGTTGGAACCAAGAATCTCAAATTTGGACTCATCAGACAAAAGGACAGATTTCCACTGGTTTGTCCATTGCTTGTGTTTCTTGGCCCAAGCAAGTCTCTTCTTATTGGTAACCTTTAATAGTTGTTTCTTTGCAGCAATTCTACCATGAACGCCGTCACGCAGTCCACTCTGAACAGTTGATGTTGAGATGTGTCTGTTACTTGAACTCTGAATCATTTATTTGGGCTGCAATTTCTAAGGCTGGTAACTTATCCTCTGCAGCAGAGGTAACTCTGAGTCTTCCTTTCCTGTGACGGTCCTCATGAGAGCAAGTTTCATCATAGCACTTGATGGTTTTTGCGACGGCACTTGAAGAAACTTTCAGAGTTCTTGAAATTTTCCGGATTGACTGACCTTTATGTCTTAAAGTAAGGATGGACTGTCCTTTCTCTTTGCTTATTTGAGCTGTTCCTACCAAAATATGTACTTGGTCTTTTACCAATTATGGCTATCTTAGGTACCACCACAACACAACTGATTGGCTCAAACGTATTAATTGAAATGTATTCCAGGTGACTACCTCATGAAGCGATTAAGAGAATGCCAAGTGTGCAAAGCTGTCATCAAGTCAAAGGGTGGCTACTTTGAAGAATCTCATATATAGAATATCTCAAAATAATACATATATTTTGAGTTCAACACTTTTTGGGTTACTACATGATTCCATATGTGTTATTTCATAGTTTTGATGTCTTCATTATTATTCTACAATATAGAAAATAGTTTGGTGTGTCCAAACTTTTGACTGGCACTGTATATCTATATATTTAGCTGAAATTCTCATGATTTTACAATCTTTTCAGACCAAAAACAAAAATCTAAGCATGCAGCTGTCCAAATTTTGCAAGATTTTAGTTTTGGCTTAACAGAGTTTAACTGTAGGCTAAATTAGTGCTGTCTTGGCTCGACAGGCTAGCCAGGGCTTCAAACTGATGGATAATACATTATTTTTATGGCTACTATTAAACAGCATACTTGTGAATATTCCCATTAGTTAACTATTTGACATATACATTTTTGTTTGTTTTGCATGTTTTCCAGCTTGGTGCTACAAGCAATGAATTGTCAGGTAACATCCTTTCCTTGCTTCTGTGGTTGTTGATGCATTCCCTTGACCTAATATTATTATATTGAATGTTTTGCCTAATACATTTCATAATGATCCCTATTGGCATATCATTAGACAGTGTTGCAAAATGCAGCCTTATCAGGCCATATCTCCTTGTAAATTTGTCGTAGGCAGAAATGTGCCGGTGAAGTCAGAGAAAGGTGAAATTATGAATGAGGTTATTGGATATGAATATCTAGTGTGTTTAATCCCAGATGTGTCAAGTGAAGCACAGGAAGCTCCCAACTCTGAGAGTGGGCATGGAGAGGGAGGTGGAGCTGAGGTGTCTCCTCAGAGCTCTGCTGTGGTGCTGGAGAGAGTTCCTGAGAGCATGCCGAGAGAGATGCTGACATTGCTGGTGGAGACCCTCTCTGGCCTGGAGGAGGACAACTTCTCCCTGGAGGTCATCAGTGAGACCAACAGAGCTGTTGTGACCTTCAATAATCCCAAAGGTTGGTCACTATTTCAAATTATCGATTTTTTTCAACACAGAAAACTAACAATGAATTTCACTTTTGAAGTATTATAAAAACAGATCTCTCCCTCACAAGAAGGGATCATAATTTCAATAACTGTTGTGCATGATATTAATGATATGATTGCTGTCTGTCTTTAGATGTGGAGCGGTTCCTTACTGAGAGCAAGAGCAACAAGAGTTTCCAGAAGCAGGGTTTGATTGGCCGGTTGCTAGAGAGGTGCCAGAGTGTGAGAGTGGAGAACCTGGCCTCCAACATACTTCAGGATATGCTGGAGCTCTACATTGAGAAGTGGGCTGGCCCAGCAAAGGACATCACTGTGTTTCGTGAGGAACAGGCAGCCATTGTCACCTTCCACACACCAGAAGGTAAAACCTGCTGTTTGAATGAGCTGTTTTATTAAATACATGTTAATCCATTTGTTTATTTGGTCATCTATTTATTTCTATTATAAGATTAATTGAATGTAGCATTGCTATTCTGTTGCTGGCCTCGACAGAAATATTCCGTTTCTGCCCTCAGTTCATGCTATAACAGACAGTTCGTTATCTATGTCATTTCAGTTGTGCACACCACTCTAAATAAACGTCTTGTAATTGGCAAAGTCCCAGTCAACGTGTATCCATACTACGAGTCCTTAGGAACTGCCTTGTATGGAAAGGAGAGGCCAATGTGGAAGATGCCTGACCCCTTCATAGAGTGTGTGCATTCTGCCGTATGGAAATTCCTCTCCATGAAGAGACAGTTTTCCCGCATCACTGACCAGATGAAGGCCCACTTCTGTCAAGTAGACATGGATACTCCTGAGGTTAAACTCAGTCCTTTGCCAACCCTGCTAAGGCAGAAAGGACTAACAAGCAAACATGTAGATGGATGGAAGCAGAATGCCTTGATCGTCTTCCGTGACATCATGGCCAAATATGCTGTGTTTGAGTGTTTTGTAAGTGCCCCAGCGTGGAAGGCAGTGGAGAAAGAAGTCCGCTCGGTGGTGAAAGAGGATGCTGTCTTAGCTATGGATGCCTCCAAAGGGTCTCTGACAGTTTCAGGTCTGGCCGAAGACACAAAGCGACTCCAGGTGCTGGTGGAAGAACTCATGCAGAGGGCCATGAGTCAGATAGAGAGGCAGAGAGGCGATGATGAAGATGGGGAGAAAGGATTTGGCCCATCATCCTGCTGTGAGGTGAGGACACACAATGGAATCCTGGTCTCTGTCAGTAAGGCTGACATCTGCAAGTTCAAAGTGGACGCAGTAGTCAATGCAGCCAATGAAGACCTGCAGCATATTGGAGGCCTGGCTTTAGCACTACTCAAGGCTGCTGGTCCTCGGCTGCAGGAGCTCAGTGATCAACATGTCCGTAATAACCGCCGACTGCAGCCAGGCGACGCCATTGTGACAGATGCAGGCAATCTACCCTGTAAGTATGTGGTCCATGCGGTTGGTCCACGGTTCACAGACTTTGACCAGGGAACAGCCATACAGCGTCTGAAACAAGCTGTGAATGAGAGCCTGAGGGAGGCTGCAAAGGTTAACTGCTCAACTGTTGCCGTCCCGGCCGTCAGCTCTGGGATATTCGGCTTTCCTCTGGACCTGTGCACTGAGACCATTGCTGTGGCAGTGCGTGACTACTGTGAGAACCTGAGTGGTCAGACCTCCCTGACTGAGATTCACCTGGTGGACAGCAATGACAACACTGTGAGAGCCCTGGCCAGCGCTGTCCAGAAAACGTTCAATGACCTGCACCCAAAAATGACCATGCCTCTGCAGGGTGCACATAGGGGAAATGGGCATCGGGGACGCGGGCAACAGGGAAGTGAACGACGGGGAAGAGGACAACATAGTTACGGACATCAAGGACCTGGATATCAGGGACAGTCACCATGGGGACATGGGCAGTGGGGACAAAGCAGAAGAGGGGGAGGAGAAGGTGGAGATAGAGGGGGAGGAGAAGGTAGAGGAGGGGGAGGAGAAGGTAGAGGTAGGGGAGCAGGAGGTAGTGGAGGAGGAGAAGGTAGAGGAGGAGGTGGAGGTAGAGGAGGAGGAGAAGGTAGAGGTAGAGGGGGAGGAGAAGGTAGAGGGGGAGGAGAAGGTAGAGGAGGAGGTGGAAGTAGAGGAGGAGGTAGAGGAGGAGGTGGAGGTAGAGGAGGAGGTGGAGGTAGAGGAGGGCATGGATATAGGGGAGGAGGAGTTAGAGACAGCATAACTCAAGGAAATTATCATGAAACCCAAGAGGAGCAGAGGAGAGAGTATGGCCAAGAGAGGAAGTTTGAGGGGGCAGGCAGTGGGGAAATCCTACAGACCAATCGCACACAAGAGGGTCTGAAGATCATTCTGAGGAAGGGAAATATCCAGGAGGAGTATGTGAGTACACATACTGTAGTTATCAGAGCACCACATAAACCATTGATACGTGTATTATAAGTAGTACATCAGATAACCCAGAGTATAAGGTGTATAATTTGTTTACTTTTCATTCTACTCTTCTTTATCTGGAATGACAGCTGTCTTGTAGAAGTCATAATTTAAGTTTGAATAGAAATACATAGCTGTCCCCTTCTCGCTTCATGAATGTTTGGTCATTTGTTTTGAAACCTCTAGTCTGTGGGCATCGTCAACACCATCTCTGAGGATTTGGACCTGAGTAAAGGTGCTGTGTCCAATGCTATCCTAAAGGCAGCCGGTCCTGGGCTCCAATCAGCAGTCACAGATGAGGCTCGCGTCAACAGATTGGCCCATGGTTACATTGTGGTCACCAACAGTTACAACCTGCGATGTCAGAGGGTGATCCATACTGTCTGCCCCCATTGGGACCAGGGAGCTGGCTCAGCAGAGAAGGTAAGCTATGAGTTTTTGACAGTGTTGAATTTGTAAATCGGAAGGTCCCGGAACACATAGTGAGTGTGAGGGGTGGGGGTATCCGGAGGGCTCTGAGGTACTGGAATACATTGAGAAAAAAAGTGTCAAACACAACGTAGCAGCACAGCAGACAGAGTAAACAGCCAAATAGCCTACTGTCTATGTTGGTTAAATGGACAGCACTCTCCAGGGTGCTGTTCTCTCCAAGGTGCTGATTAATTGAAAGCATGTTAAACGTCACTGCAGTATGCCCACATATAGCTGCAGGGCTTACACAAGTCCATATTTCTTATAGTCTAATTTTCTAGACATTGATGTATAGCAACATTTTTAGACGACACTGCAGAACACCCGCCATATGCACACGTACTCAGCTGTGGGGCTCACAAGACCCCAATTTAATATCATTTTCAAGACATCAATGTAGCAGTAGAACAAATATCACAATATCAGAATATAACTTCAAATAAAATAAATCTCTATAGGCTACAGCAGAACACACATATGAGAATATATATGCCTCCTGCCATTGTGATAACATGAAGCACATATTCAGATTACCGTAATTTCTGCACACCTGAATATAAACCGCACCCACTGAATAAAAAATAAAAAGTATTTTGTACATAAATAAGCCGCACATGTCTATAAGCCGCAGGTGCCTACCGGTACATTGAAACAAATTAACTTTACACAGCCTTTAAACGAAACATGGCTTGTAACAAAAATAAATAGGCTTTTAAACGAAACACGGCTTGTAACAAAAATAAATAGGCTTTTAAACTAAACACGGCTTGTAACAAAAATAAATAGGCTTAACAAAAATAAATAGGCTTTTAAACGAAACACGGCTTGTAACAAAAATAAAAAAATTGCAGTAAACAGTAGCCTACCAAGAAAGTCATTGGTCACTATCTTCCTCCTCCTGTGCACTGAAACCACTGAAGTCATCTTCTTCGGTGTCGGAGTTGAATAGCCTCAGAATTGCTTCATCCGATGTTGGATCATTTTCATTGTCGCTCTCGTCACTTTCATCCGGAGGCAAATTCAACACGCAGCAGTCCAGCCTTTCGAAACCCGTTGATGATAGTGGATTTTTTGATAATGCGCCTCGCTGTCAGCAGCTCTATTTCCTTTTCCAACAGCCAGATCGATCGCCTTCAACTTGAAAGCTGCATCATATGCATTTCTCCGTGTCTTTGCCATGATGAGGGTGACAAAATGACTACCGTAATCAGAATGATGGGAAGTTTGAGCGTGCTCGATTTACGTCACATTATGTGACGGTGCTCAGTTTTTTGGCGGCATGAATCTTGTGAAAGCGGGAAAAATCCATAAATTAGCCGCGTCATTGTATAAACCGCGAGGTTCAAAGCGTGGGAAAAAAGTAGCGGCTTATAGTCCGGAAATTACGGTACTTTCACAGTACAGAACAAGTTTGTAAAGGAAAAAAATTCCTACTCTAGTCTGACTCTCTACTAGGCCTACTAGCTAGTGGAGGTGCCGGTGGTGATGCTGAACTGTTGGGATTAGCAGCGCTGCGAGCTTAGGCATTGCCATCAGGAACAGTGTGCACCTCACTTCTCCTGCACTGACAGTTCTCTGGTTTGTTTTGGGTTCAATTGACTATCTTTCTCTAGATTTTTGGACTTGTAAAATGTCAAACTCGATTGCCTTTTCTTTTCCATTTTTTATTTGGCTTTCCCAAGATTCAAATTCAGTAGGGAGACGACTAGCCTCGGCTACGTAACGTGATTACGTAGGGACCTCTTCACTAGCTGACCACCTACCAAGACCTGTGTCGAGATCAGTTACTTACCCCACCCTCCCTCCCAATAACCTCTATGTACAAATAAGAGAGCAGGTCTGGAATCAGTGTGGCAGGAAAGGATGAAGGATCCCCACGCTTTTACATGGTCTTTTTGTTGGGAAGGAGAAATAACGAGGATGCAACTTGATTTAACGCTGATCGCTTTTATTAGAATGTATACAGGGCGAACATTGAAAGAATTAATAAATCATGGTGTGAGAGGTACCGGATCCGTCCACATAGGTGCCGGAACAAACAAAGTCAAATCTGATAGATGCCGGAACAGGTTCCAGCTCAAATTAAGTACTGGTTATTGAGAGTGCATAGAATGGTTTTAGTAACATTTTTCTAAAATTGTTCATGTGTTTGTGATTTAAAGATATTGAGAATGATGATCAGAGATTGCCTGAGTGAGGCAGAGAAGCATAGGCTGGCATCCCTGTCTTTCCCTGCCATTGGAACTGGGAACATGGGATTCCCTAAGGGCCTGGTGTCCAAGCTTCTTCTGCAGGAGGTCAAAGACTTCAGCCAGAGAAGAAACTCCACACACCTTAAAGAGGTTGCCATCGTGGTCCACCCCAGCGACACCCAAACTGTGGATGTAAGTTTGAAGATGGAAGATGGTTTAAAGGGGGATTCAGTGTTTATCATCACACAGGGGTAGTATTGTTGCATAACCTCACCTTTTTCAGTGTGTGTTGTGCTCTTAGATATGTTTGATAAATGCTCCACACTTTATATCTCCTGTTTACAGTGCTTTGTCAGGGAATTCAGAGGTCAGACACAAGGGTATACTTGGCAGAGTTCACAAGGTTCCGGCCAATCACAACATTCCAAATCTCATGTAGGCCAATCACAGCAGCCCTCTGGTAAGCTTAATTCACAGCCTTCAAAGTCTCCCCAAAAATATTCAACCACTGAGACACTGCTGCCTCTTTAGAGCATGTCTGTTTCCACAGAACCCCCTTGTCTAAACATGTTATTTTCATTAGGCGCAGGCTTCTTTGGACAGGTGTCATCCCCTTCTCTGGGTGTGTACAGCATGCAGATTGGTCACATTACTTTTGAAGTGTCATCAGGAGATATCACCAAGGAGTCCAGTGATGTCATTGTCAACTCCTCCAATAAGGACTTTAACCTCAAATCAGGTGACTTGTACCTCTGACAATACCATATATGCAGTAACCAATGTTTCATGTTTATGAGGCTACTAAGACAAATACTAAGGAACACCTTATAAGGATGTTTAACATGTACACATCTGAAATGTTGGAAATCCAAATGAACAGTGTTTACAGCTACACAATCAGGACGCAAGCTAAATCCCATACACCCCCACAGACACACAACTTATTTAATGGTACAATTGTTGACTTAGAATAAAGAGCCATATTGTACTAATGTCTTTGTTTCTTCAGGTGTATCCAAATCAATTTTAGAAGGAGCTGGATTGAAGGTGGAGTTGGAGTGCTCAGAGATTGGTGTGTATCCATGTCCTTGGGTCAACATATACTGTAGTCATGTTTCTGGTCAAGGAGACTGGTGTCATGTTGGATATGAATGAGATGACATTTCAGCACTGTTTGATACTGTCTGGTAAAAGTCTAAAGGCAGTTTCCAATCCATGGGTCCTACAACACTGGTGTGCATTGATTTGACCTTTTAGTAACTTAGATTCTTGACATCTAAACCTTTCCTTTTATGCTTTTCTACAGTCAGATCCCCAAGCTTCCAACCATGCAGGATGATCGTGACATCAGCAGGATCTCTCCCATGCAAACACATCATGCACATTGTAGGACAGAATGACCCTGAGATCATTAAAGAGACTGTGTACGATGTTCTCAAGAAGTGTGAGGAGCGAAGGTTCACCTCAGTGTCCTTCCCAGCGCTTGGAACAGGTACTCTGCTTTAATGGTCTTTATTAGACTACACTGTCTTGTGTAGTTGCATGTTTTTATTGTACTTGTTGCCTGTTCTGTTTTGTTCTTTGTGTCTACTGTAAGGTTGTAAAGTGGCCATATGCTTTGCTTCCATGTGCTCTGAATGGGACTACCTGCGACTCATAATGACTACCTGCTACTTTTCCTAGCCTAATTTTCAAAACATCTTGTTCTTTCTTCATGTTTCTGCTCCCCCCACCCAAACATACTTTGCCTCGCTCTTTTACTTGTTTTGTTCTCTTCCTTGCATCTTTTTCTTGTCTCCTTCGCTTCCTTCCATATTTTTCTTGTCTTCTTCCGTTCCACATTTTTCTTGTCACCTTCCCTTCCTTCCATCTTATTCTTGTCTACTTCCCTTATGTATTTTTCTTGTCACCTTCCTTCCCTTTCATATTTTCCTTTTCTCCTTCCCTTCCATATTTTTCTTGTCTCCTTCCATTCTTTTAATATTTTCCTTGTCTCCTTCCCTTCCATATTTGTATTGTGATTAGTCACTCTCAGGGACAGATTTGCTTCCATCATGTCATTGTCTATCTGTACTTCTGTCTCCATCTATGTATTTCTGTTTGCCTCCATAGCCATGTCATTGTGTGTCTGCCTCCATCTGTCTGTCTGTCAGGCCAGGGTGGGGCGAGTCCCTCTGCTGTTGCGGACGCCATGATTGACGCAGTGGTGGACTTTGTGAAGAAGAAAATGGGGCCGTTTGTGAGAAGTGTGAACATCCTGATATTCCAGACTGCCATGGTGACGGAGTTCCACAAGAGCATGAAGAGGAGAGTGGGAGAGGGATTGGAGGAAAAGGACATTTTTACCAGGTAGCATTGTTTAAAGTGGCTAGTGATATATTTTACATAATTTCCCATCAATTCCCATTATTAAAGTGGCTGGAGTTGAGTCAGTGTGTTGGCAGCAGCCACTCAATGTTAGTGGTGGCTGTTTAACAGTCTGATGGCCTTGAGATAGAAGCTGTTTTTCAGTCTCTCGGTCCCAGCTTTGATGCACCTGTACTGACCTCGCCTTCTGGATGATAGCGGGGTGAACAGGCAGTGGCTCGGGTGGTTGTTGTCCTTGATGATCTTTATGGCCTTCCTGTGACATCGGGTGGTGTAGGTGTCCTGGAGGGCAGGTAGTTTGCCCCCGGTGATGCGTTGTGCAGACCTCACTACCCTCTGGAGAGCCTTACGGTTGTGGGCGGAGCAGTTGCCGTACCAGGCGGTGATACAGCCCGACAGGATGCTCTCGATTGTGCAGCTGTAGAAGTTTGTGAGTGCTTTTGGTGACAAGCTGAATTTCTTCAGCCTCCTGAGGTTGAAGAGGCGCTGCTGCGCCTTCTTCACGATGCTGTCTGTGTGGGTGGACCAATTCAGTTTGTCTGTGATGTGTATGCCGAGGAACTTAAAACTTACTACCCTCTCCACTACTGTTCCATCGATGTGGATAGGGGGGTGGCTCAGTCACGATAATGCGGTCGACATTTGATTGTGACGAATTCTAAATCAGGTGAACAGAAGGACTTGAGTTCCTGTATGTTGTTGTGGCCACACCACGTCACATTAACCATGAAGCATACACCCCCGCCCCTCTTCTTACCAGAAAGATGTTTGTTTCTGTCGGCGCGATGCGTGGAGAAACCAGCTGGCTGCACCAACTCCGATAGCGTCTCTCCAGTGAGCCATGTTTCCGTGAAGCAAAGAACGTTACAGTCTCTGATGTCCCTCTGGAATGCATCCCTTGCTCGGATTTCATCAACCTTGTTGTCAAGTGACTGGACATTGGCGAGGAGAATGCTAGGGAGTGGTGCACGATGTGCCCGTTTCCGGAGTCTGACCAGAAGACCGCTTTGTTTTCCCCTTTTACGAAGTCGTTTTTTGGGGTCGCCGGCTGGGATCCATTCCGTTGTCCTGGGTGAAAGGCAGAACACAGGATCCGCTTCGCGAAAGTCATATTCTTGGTTGTACTGATGGTGAGTTGACGCTGCTCTTATGTTCAGTAGTTCTTCTCGACTGTATGTAATGAAACCTAAGATGACCTGGGGTACCAATGTAAGAAATAACACGTAAAAAAACAAAAAACTGCATAGTTTCCTAGGAACGCGAAGCGAGGCGGCCATCTCTGTCGGCGCCATGCACCAGACCTCCAGTACCCCTCCACAGCCGAGGGCATTCTGTGCCAGCTCAAAGCACTAGGCCTCCAGTGCACCTTCCCATTCTGGTACGTCCTGTGTCTCCTCCTCACACCTGCCCTGAAGTGTGTGTCACCAGTCCGGTACCACCTGTGCCGGCTCCACACACTAGGCCTCCAGTGAGCCTCCCCAGTCCGGTACGTCCTGTGCATGCTCCTCGCACTCGCCCTGAAGTGTGAGTCACAGGTCCAGGAACGGTGTCCAGTCCAGCCCCAAGGACGGAGCCTTCCTCTACGCCGGTGCCCAGTCCAGGCATGGCGTCCGGTTCTGCTTCATAGCAGGAGACTCCCTCTGCGCCGGTACCCAGTCCAGGCACGGCGTCCAGTCCCGCTCCAGGGCAGGAGCCTCCCACTGCACCGGTGCCCAGTACAGGCACGGTGTCCAGTCCAGCTCCAAGGCCGGAGCATTCCTCTGCGCCGGTGCCCAGTCAAGGCACGGCGTCCAGTTCCGCTCCATGGCAGGAGCCTTCCTCTGCGGCAATGTCCGATCCAGGCACGGCGTCCAGTCCCGCTCCAAGGCTGGAGCCTTCCCCTGTGCCGGTGCCCAGTCCAGGCACGGCAGCCAACTCAGCTCCATGGCCGGAGCCTTCCTCGGCGCCGGTGCCCAGTGCGGGTGCGGCGTTCTGCCTGGCTCCATGGCCAGACCTGTGGTCTGGGAGGGGGCAAAGTCCCGCACCAGAGCTGTCACCGAAGCTAGTGGTTTCGCAAGCAGAGTGGGTACTTAGCCCCGCACTGAAGCCGCCACCGACGCTAGATGCCCACCCGGACCCTCCCCTATAGAGTCAGGTTTTGCGGCTGGAGTCCACACCTTTGGGGGTGGGGGTGGGGGGTGGGGGTACTGTCACACTGTGACTAGGGTGGGTATTTCCAAGTTGGCCTGGTATGGTTCCCAATCAGAGGCAGCTGTTTATCGTTGTCTCTGATTGGGGATCATATTTAGGCAGCCATTTCCCCACTGTGTTTTGTGCGATCTTGTTTAGGTGTAGTTGCCTGTGAGCACTCCATAGCTTCACGTGTCATTTGCTCTTTGTTGTTTTTTGTGCGGTTCACTTCTAATAAAATGTCGAACTGATTTCACGCTGCGCTTTGGTCCGAATGTTATTACGACTATTGTGACAGTAAGAGATATTTCATTCAATGAAGGTAAATACAATTTTCTTTAAATATCTTTAGTACCAAAATGCATACATATTACAATTATTATTAAACAATACTACACATTACTACACAATACATGTTTATATGCATATTTAAATAAAATACCTTAGAGAAAAACAATGTAACCCAAATCCCAATCTTCAAGTTGGGAGGGCCTCAGACATTGTCTCTTCCACGCTGGATCTCCAGGGCCTCCAGTTTTTTTATGTTCTCTTTTCCATGATAGATCAACCTTGCCGTTATCCCCAAGTTATGTCTTGAGTACAGAAGGGACCATCTTCACAAATGTTCACAATGGTGGAAAAACTGCTGCACTTGTTTCATCATATCAAGCACACCATTAAAACAATCAGGTGCATCACAAAGAATGTCATCGATGGTGTTCTCATTGTGACCCAGACATGAAGGACACAATACACCTAGAATTGGTCTAGGAGACATGTTTTTTTGTGGTTGAGCTGTGTTAGACTTGTCACAGGACAAGTCTAACACTTACTTATACTCAGGCAGACCGACCCCGGAAAATTACTTTTCATTTTACAAGGTCACTACCCAGCAGCTCCATAAGTTCACTCGAAAAATTCCCAACTGTTTCACATTTTTTCAAACACATTATATTTCAGTTTCTACAAAGTCACTACACACCAATCATCAGGCTATTAATGCTTTACTTCGAAGAAACAGCTGCACTATTATGTTACTTAAGCACACCCTAAATAGCATGAGGACATCTGGACAGGATGTCCTTAAAAGGACATAAACATAACACAGAAATAACTCATCAATCACTTTTTGACACATACCGTATATTATATTCTCTCTGCTGGGAGTGCTATTATATGATACAATATCAGTACTTGTTGCATTTACAACATGTCTAATGCAGTGATAATGCCTGAGAAGCTGGTGTTTGGAGGATATGTTGTCACAGGTGTTGTTAAGCCAGAGACCAAGTCGAGGACCGGAAAATTGTGACAGTGTATCCTCCAAACACCAGCTTATAAATTTTACCAACATACTCAAATAATGATTGAAATATTTTCATAAAATGTATTTATACATTTATTTATACTATTTCATCCTTCCACAATATATAGTCCCGACACAAATCTAGGGTTGCTACCCAAGCCGGCTGGTCATTCCTTCTATCGGTTCGGTTGCCGGAGACGTTTTGTTCTGTATCTATGTCCTAACTAACTTACAGTCACTGTCACGCCCTGATCTGTTTTACCTGTTCCTGTGATTGTCTCCACCCCCTCCAGGTGTCGCTTATTTTCCCCAGTGTACTTATCCCTGTGTTTCCTGTCTCTCTGTGCCAGTTCGTCTTGTATGTTATTCAAGTCAACCAGCGTGTTTTTCCCGTACTCCTTTTGCTATTCTCTTATGATAGTTTCCCCGATTTTGACACCTGCTTGACTGTGGACTACTTTCCTGCCTGCCTGATTATCCTGCCTGCCCTGAACTTGATTCTGCCTGCCCTTTGGTACCTTCTGGACTCTGAACTGGTTTTGATCCTTTTGCCTGTCCATGACCATTCTCTTGCCTTACCCTATTAGATTAATACATATTGTAACACTTCAACCATCTGCCTCCTGTGTCTGCATCTGGGTCTCACCTTGTGTCATGATAGTCACGTCAAACAGTACGGCCAGAGTAACAACAGTAGCTGCATTTGCGTTTGTTTAACTTGTTCACGTTACCACGTTCCCCTAGGGCACCCCCCCCACGCTCAACTCAAAAGATGGCGCACAGAATGCAAAAATATTCTTAGAAATATTTAACCTCCACACATTAACAAGTCCAATAGCTCAAATGAAAGATAAACACCCTGTTCATCTACCCAGCGAGTCAGATTTCTAAAATGTTTTACGGCGAAAACATAGCACATATTTATGTCAGACCACCACCAAAGACACAGCCAATATATATCCATTTTGTCTAACAAAAGATGCAATCACAAACGCAGGATTAAAAGAAAAATAATTCACTAACCTTTTGAAAATCTTCATCAGATGACAGTAATAGGACATGTTACACAGTACATTTATGTTTTTTTCAATAATATGCCATTTATATCCATAAATCTCTGTTTACATTGTTTACACTCTGTTCAAAAAATGCTACAAAAATGTCCGGAGAATTTTCGATAACTCCGCCAGATAACGCCAGATAACAGCAATACACATCATAAACTTTGACTAAATATACATGTTCTACATATAGTTAGAAAGATACACTGCTTCTTAATGCAATCGCTTTGTCACATTTATTTTTAACGTTACAGAAATCGTTCATTTTTCAATAATCTGAGACGGCGCTCAGACATAAGCAATATTTCTCCGCTATGTTGGAGTCAACAGAAACACAAAATTACAACATAAATATTCCCTTACCTTTGATGGTCTTCGATCAGAAGTAGTGGAAGGACTCATACTTACCCAAAACAGCGTTTGGTTTCAAGTCGTGTGTCTTTGGGTTATCAAACATGACAAATTCCGGCTGAAATGCAGCCAAAATTCTAGGGGTTGCGCATCAAAACTTCAAAATTACATATTATATGTCGACTAAACTGGTCAAACTAAGTGCCGAATCAAGCTTTAGGATGTTCTAAACGTAGAAAACAATTCTCAACTCGAACAGACAAACTGACATCGTCTCTTGCTTCAAGGAACAAAGGACACTCCGAGCGCAATGCGCGCAGGACAGTGCATGTATTTTCTCGCAACACCAAGTATTTTGCTTGGCAAAGGGTCAAAGCCCGCACGATTTTCACAATGAAACGCTCTATTGAAAGAAGACATCTCGCCTAAGACCTAGAAACTGATCCCAGATCCATAGCTGGTTGGGAAGGGTGGGGGCGATGACGTCAAAGTTGGCCCAACTTTCCTGATGAGAGAAAAAGTTTGGAAGATTGGCTGCCCTCTGAGTTCTGCTATACTTACAGACATAATTTAAACGGTTTTAGAAGCTTTAGAGTGTTTTCTATCCAATAATAATTATTATATGCATATATTAGCAATTTTGGACAGATTTTTTTTCAGTTTACTATGGGCACGCAATTCCTCCAAAGGGGGCAGTATTCTGCCCTATCCCTAACTTAAGCTGTTTTCTAGTGACATTTATTTGGACACGTCCATAACAATGAGCTAATGAAGCGCTATTTCGCCCGGTATAGAAAATGTGTTCTCTCGTCAGGACGCTTTTTTTTGTGTTGTTGGAGCAATCCAACAACACAGCTAACACAATCACTTCGAACTGAAGCTGGAAAGACTTTATTTTAAGAATTTGAAATGTCAGAATAATAGTAGAGAGAATGATTTCTTTCAGCTTTTATTTCTTTCATCACATTCCCAGTGGGTCAGAAGTTTACATACACTCAATTAGTATTTGGTAGCATTGCCTTTAAATTGTTTAACTTGGGTCAAATGTTTTGGGTAGCCTTCCACAAGCTTCCCACAATAAGTTGGGTGAATTTTGTCCCATTCCTCCTGACAGAGCTGGTGTAACTGAGTCAGGTTTGTAGGCCTCCTTGCTCGCACACACTTTTTCAGTTCTGCCCACACATTTTCTATAGGATTGAGGTCAGGGCTTTGTGGTGGCCACTCCAATACCTTGACTTTGTTGTCCTTAAAACCTGCTTGGGAAAGGGGGCAGTATTTTCACCACCGGATGAAAAGCGTGCCCAAAGTAAACTGCCTGTTACTCAGGCCCAGAAGCTAGGATATGCATACAGATTTGGATAGAAAACACTCTAACGTTTCCAAAAGTGTTGAAATAATGTCTGTGAGTATCACATAACTGATATGGCAGGCAAAAACCTGACTAAAATCCATCCAGGAAGTACCATTATTTTGAAATGGGTGTTTATCCATTGAAAGGGATATGACCCAGATTGCGTTCCCTATGGCTTCCACTAGATGTGAACAGTCTTTAGACATTGTTTCGGGCTTTTATTCTGAAAAATGAGGGAGAATTACTACTTTGAATGAGTGAACAGTGGAAAGTCCCAGAACTGTTTGGTGCGAGCGCGCCTTTCGTTGTTTTTCCTTAATATTGACGACGCTATTGTCCGGTTGAAATATGATTGATTATATAGACAAAAAAACAATCTGAAGATTGATTATAAACATTGTTTGACATGTTTCTACGAAATTTACTGGTACTATTTGGATTTTTGGTGATTTTTGCCAAAAACAACTACCCACACCCATAGTTTGAGCAAATGGACTACTGAACAAAACATAAAGAGGGACTTTATCGAACAAAACAAACATTTATTGTGTAACATGGAGTCTTGTGAGTTCAACCATATGAAGATCATGACAGGTAAGTGATTAATTTTATTGCTCTTTCTGACTTCTGTGACTAATCTACTTGGCTGGAAAATGTTTGTATGGTTTTGTGTGCTGGGCGCTGGGCGCTGTCCTCAGATAATTGCATGTTTTGCTTTCGCTGTAAAGCCTTTTTGAAATATGACACAGCGGCTGGATTAACAAGAAGTTAAGCTTTATTTTGATGTATTACACTTGTGATTTTATGAAAGTTAAATATTTATAATACTGTAATTTGAATGGTGCGCACTGCAATTTCAACGGATGTTGTCGAGGTGTCCCGCTAGCGGCACACCTGTCCCAAACAGGTTTTTAAGAAATTTTGCCACAACTTTGGAAGTATGCTTGGGATCATTGTCCATTTGGAAAACCCATTTGCGACCATGCTTTAACTTCCTGACTGATGTCTTGAGATGTTGCTTCAATATATCCACATAATCACCAGCACAGCCCAGTGCGGTCTGTTCCACCCCACCACACTTGCCGGGCTACGGGGAGTATCCAGCCAAGACAGGTTGTGCAGGCTCGGAGCTCGAGACCTCCAGTGCGCCTCCAAGGTCCGGTCCATCCGGTGCCTCCTCCATGCACCAGGCCTCCTGTGGCTGCCCCACGCACCAGGCTGTCTCTCCGTCTCCTCCCTCCAGGTGCTTCCTCCTGTCCAGCACTTCCAGGGTCTCCCTCCTGTCTAGCGCTGCCAGAGTCTCCCTCCTGTACAGGGCTTCCAGAGTCTCCCTCCTGTCCAGCACTTCCAGAGTCTCCCTCCTGTCCAGCGCTTCCAGAGTCTCCCTCCTGTCCAGCGCTGCCAGAGTCTTCCTCCTGTCCAGCGCTGCTGGAGTCTCACCCCTGTCCAGCGCTGCCAGAGTCTCCCTCCTATCCAGCGCTGCCAGAGTCTCCCTCCTGTCCAGCGCTGCCAGAGTCTCCCTCCTGTCCAGCGCTGCCAGAGTCTCCCTCCTGTCCAGCGCTGCCAGTCTCCCTCCTGTCCAGCGCTGCCAGAGTCTCCCTCCAGTCAGGAGCTGCCAGAGTCTCCCTCCAGTCAGGAGCTGCCAGGGCCGCCCGTCAGTCAGGAGCTGCAAGAGCCGCCCGTCAGTCAGGAGCTGCCAGAGCCGCCCGTCAGTCCAGAGCTGCCAGAGCCGCCCGTCAGTCAGGAGCTGCCAGAGCCGCCCTTCACTGCGGCGCTGCCAGAGCCGCCCTTCACCTTGGCGCTGCCAGAGTCGCCCTTCACTCCGGCGCTGCCAGAGTCTCCCGTCTTTTCGGGGCCCGCTGAAATGGTCCCCAGTCCGGGGTCGGCGGCGAGGGTCGCCTGCTTCAAAGGCGCCACCGAAGTGGGCACCAACGTTCCGCGCCAGAGCCGCCACCGTGGACAGATGCCCACCCAGACCCTCCCCTATGGGATTAGGTTTTTTGCGGCCGGAGTCCGCACCTTTGGGGGTGGTACTGTCACGTCCTGACCTTAGTTCCTTTTTTATGTCTCTGTTTTAGTTTGGTCAGGGCGTGAGTTGGGGTGGGCATTCTAGGTTTTGTAGTCTAGGTTTTGTATTTCTATGTGTTTGGCCTGGTATGGTTCCCAATCAGAGGTAGCTGGCAATCGTTGTCTCTGATTGAGAACCATACTTATGCAGCCTGTTTTCCCACTATGGGTGTGGGTAGTTGTTTTCTGTCTTGTGTGTGTCTGCACCAGACAGAACTGTTTTGTTTGTTCTGTTTTGTTGTTTTTCTGTTCTAGTGTTCAGTTTCTTTATTAAATTGATCATGAACACATACCATGCTGCACCTTGGTCCTCTTTACCTTCTTCCACCTACAACAACCGTTACAGCGTGAGTGTGTGTGCAAATGTTAAGTGTGTGTCTGGTGATAAAGCAGCTCTCTGCATGGTTTTGCTGCCCCAGAAATCCCTCTTTTCTCTAGCCTCCCACTGTCTCTGTCACATCCCATAATGCCACACACCGTTGACTGCTAAACTCCTGGAAGCGGCTGGAGATCCGGGGGCCAGGTTCCTCTAAGCGCTCTCAGTGTGGGGCTTGGCACACTCATGGTGGATTCTGCTGCTGGCACAGATTGTGTGTGTCTACCCCCTTAGTGTATGGATGATGTATGTAATCTATTTATTTCAGTCGCAGTGTATGCTGTGTCATAAATCTGTTCTTTAGTGCCATGCAGATAGATTAGTGTCTTCATAGCGGGAGACAGTAACTCTACATCTGTTTTTCCAGTCACTTGAAAGTTGATGAAAGTTCAAAGCCAAATTTCAACTCTAAAACATTAAACTGTGGTGAACTATCATATTGTCCTACACTTTCTTTTCTTGTTTATTGTCTCCCTGCTTTTCTTCCTACTCCAGCTCTATCTGTCATTGGCGACGTTCCCTCCAGCTCGTTGCTCATCCAGTTGAGCTGGCAGTTGCAGTTAGTGCAGTTGATGGATAGTGGAGGGAAGGGTTGGCTGTTGGCTGTTTGCCAAATCGACTCAGTCATGTATATGAGCTTCCTCTCTTTTGAAATGTGTTTAATAATACGACTATGGTTTTACTCTACACAACCCCCAAGACTTTTCTATTTCTCTCACTCCTTTGTGCAAAGACTCATTCTTCCATCTAATATATTAATGTCTTCATCTTTCTTTCTTCTTGCTCACCATTCAATTAGTTTCCTCTAACTGATCCAATTAACACTCATTTCAGTTGTATCTACCTTTCATAATAGCTACACACTTTACAAAAGCTCAAAGAGGAGGTTTGACTGGATTAGTGATATGCTGTATGATATGCTGGTACTTGTTCTGACAGTGTGGCTGGCTATTTTTGGAGTGCTATTTTTACCCTGACTCTCTTGGTAAAGTGCTCCTCTCCTGGGAGACAGGGTTGTGTGAACCACCTCAGGTCATGAAAGAAGTGTGTGTGTTTGGGTTTATAAATAGAATATAAACACTTCATATATTTCAATGAACTGTTGGTATTTGTCGGTGACAAGGAAAGGTTATTGTGGTGGTAACCTTGTCTGAGGAATAATTGTCAGCTTTTCTAGACAGAGAAAGGTGGATATAGAATTAGACGGAGTGAAAGAGCAGCCTCCTGCATTGACTGACTAAGCATTTCCCCAGTTCAGTGGAGTGAGAAACAGAATGTGGTCTAAAAGCTCGGTGTCTCCATACAGAGCCAGCTTACATAATGGGTCCCAATCCAGTGTGTGTATGTCTCTCTGGGTGTATTGTGAATGTATATTTGTATGCCTGTGTGAATGAATCTCTTGGTGTATGCGTGTGACCGCAGGCAGGCGTGCGTGTCCTCTGTGTCCCCAGCAGCTTCCTTCCTGTATGACTGCATTCTGTAGATTCACTGTATTTGTGAAAGTTTGCATTATTAATGATGGTAAAACTCATTGCTCTGCTGTTTAGGAGGCAAACTTTTCTTCACACAAAGTCCCTTTTCTGGTCAAGGGCTCAGCTTCCACTGACAATTTAACACATTACATCACAAATGTCCTCTGTGTCTTTACTGAGAAACAGTTCAATCATGCAGTCATATTGGACACGTCATCAGGGCGTCATGCCCATAGGGGGCACAGGGCCACCTTGTCCTGTTAACCCTTTCATGTGTGAGTTCCAAATATCTCTAACGGTCACCCCAGCATGAGGTTTTTTTGGCCCCTGATGTTAGAACATTCTCTCCATTCCAGAATGTGATTGTTACGCAACAGTACATTTAATCATTAATTACATTAAACCAAGGAATTAAGCCTGTTTTTATTTATAAGCTATTTCAACTTCAATTTCAAATGATTTTCTAACAAGTTTTTATTTTCTAAGAACAGTTTGAATTGAGGTGTGTTTTGCCTCCTCATTCATTCACATAAAAATAGTCATTTTAACTTTTGCTGACAATTTCATTTTTGGGACATTTCTGACCCGGACAAAATTCCCCAAGCACTTCCCAATTGTTTGTGCAGTTCAAGTCTGCAGACATTTGCGCATCTCCCGTCAGAGCAGGATCTGTGGAAATGTGTGCGATCTTTGGAAATGTGTGCGTTTCTATCAAAGTAAGTGCCTTATTACGTTGTAATAGTTTCTGTATGTCGTTTCTATTGTAGCTAACTGTATGTATGGAGCATAATATTTTTGTGTATATTCCTTATAACCGCGGACACGTGAGGTAACGCTACTCACACCTTTATGGTGTTATAATCAAAAATGCTTATGTAGCTGCTGGTGTTGTTGCTGGTGAGTCTCTGATCAACCTCTACGCAGACGACACCATTCTGTATATGTCTGGCCCTTCTTTGGACACTGTGTTAACTAACCTCCAGGCAACCTTCAATGCCATACAACTCTCCTTCTGTGGCCTCCAATTGCTCTTAAATACAAGTAAAACTAAATGCATGCTCTTCAACCGATCGCTGCCTGCACCTGCCTGTCCGTCCAGCATCACTACTCTGGACGGCTCTGACTTAGAATACGTGGACAACTACAAATACCTAGGAGTCTGGTTAGACTGTAAACTCTCCTTCCAGACCCACATCAAACATCTCCAATCCAAAGTTAAATCTAGAATTGGCTTCCTATTTTGCAACAAAGCATCCTTCACTCATGCTGCCAAACATACCCTTGTAAAACTGACCATCCTACCAATCCTCGACTTCGGCGATGTCATTTACAAAATAGCCTCCAATACCCTACTCAATAAGTTGGATGCAGTCTATCACAGTGCCATCCGTTTTGTCACCAAAGACCCATATACTACCCACCACTGCGACCTGTACGCTCTCGTTGGCTGGCCCTCGCTTCATACTCGTCGCCAAACCCACTGGTTGCATGTCATCTACAAGACCCTGCTAGGTAAAGTCCCCCCTTATCTCAGCTCGCTGGTCACCATAGCATCACCCACCTGTAGCACGCGCTCCAGCAGGTATATCTCTCTGGTCACCCCCAAAACCAATTCTGTAGTGTCTTAACACTTAGTACTTATTTATGTAATAAGAAAGACTCTGAATACAAGCAATTGAACTGGAGCTTCACATTTACTCAAACTAGTTAGTACCAGAATAACATAGAACAACACTGCGCATGACCAAGGGTGCTCCATCCTTAAAGGGGACATCAGTAATTAACAGAACATAACAAATTCTTTCTTTGGCCGACTCTTCTTCCAGTTCTCTGCTGCCAATGACTGGAACGAACTACAAAAATCTCTGATACTGGAAACACTTATCTCCCTCACTAGCTTTAAGCACCAGCTGTCAGAGCAGCTCACAGATTACTGCACCTGTACATAGCCCACCTATAATTTAGCCCAAACAACTACCTCTTTCCCTACTGTATTTATTTTATTCTATTTATTTATTTATTTATTTTGCTCCTTTGCACCACATTATTTTTATTGCTACTTTGCACATTCTTCCACTGCAAATCTACCATTCCAGTGTTTTACTTGCTATATTGTATTTACTTTGCCAACATGGCCTTTTTTTGCCTTTACCTCCCTTGTCTCACCTCATTTGCTCACATCGTATATAGACTTGATTCTACTGTATTATTGTCTGTATGTTTGTTTTACTCCACGTGTAACTCTGTGTCGTTGTATGTGTCGAACTGCTTTGCTTTATCTTGGCCAGGTCACAATTGTAAATGAGAACTTGTTCTCAACTTGCCTACCTGTTTAAATAAAGGTGAAATAAAAAATAAATAAATAGCTAGCTAGCTACATTCTTCTATTAGCTCTGTAAAGAAATGCTAATTGCGTCAGAGAAGTATTAGCTTGTGTTGTATTTTGAAGCTACCCTGGCCTTATGTCTCCCAAGTGGCGCAGCTGTCTATGGCACTGCATCTCAGTGCTAGAGGCATCACTACAGACACCCTGGTTTTAATCCAGGCTGTATCACAACCGGCTGTTATTGGGAGTCCAATAGGGCAGTGCACATTTGGCCCAGCATTTTTGTTTTTGGCCAGTGTAGGCCATCATTGTAAATAATAATTTGTTGTTAAATGACTTGCCTAGTTTAAATAAATAAAAATACGACCATGGTTTGTTTATTTGGTCTATTCAGCATAGCTCTGTTCTGTCCTGTCTTGCCCCGTTGTTTGGAGCTCAAAAATGAGTTTCTTACTGTTATAACTGAAATTTGGGATTTTGTCAATGCAATATATTATTTTTATAGCAGTGTTTATTAAGTTACTTTTTTGTAATATTGTTTTATTGCTATATCCTTATATTGTATAATTCCTCTTTATTCTGTACTTTCAGAAACCACAAACAGGATAGGATTTACCAATATCATAACAGGAGCTGGACATGTTTGGAGCTGAAGATTGAGGACAGCTTTTGTATGCTAGTGTCCACACCTGAACAGTTTTACCTGATGAAAACACAGCGAGAAAACACATAGGCCAATATGAAATAGTCATCTATTTTATTGCAGTATTGGTGGGGGTCCAACAACAACTTGTTTTACTAGAGGGAAAAAAAACTGAATATGCATAACCCATATTTAATATTCATGCAGTGATTGAACAACAACTGCATTTCCATTCCCACCTCGAAAGGCATAGTATCATGGCAGGTCACCGGTCAAATCACCTGTCAGGTCAGTCAGTCACTGAAGCTGCAGAAGTGCTCAATAGTGCTTGAGCATATGATACTCCTCAAAGCATGGTGAAATACATAGAGGTGTATCACAAGCTAAACACATGTATTTTGTCAACTTCCTCTGCTTACTTCTCCTGGTGGCAGACAGGCAGACTTTGCAGTGCCTCCGTGTGTGACTACCTTGAGCAGCAGTTTGAGGGACTTTGCAGGGAAAATGCAATGCAGTGAGGCATAAGGGATTGTCCGCAGCAGGGCGACCCCCAGTGGATGGGCCCCGAGGGGTGTGGTGCTCCTCCAGCAGCTCTCTCATGAGGTTTTCTCTATACTTTGGTAGGTAATTACTTTACCTATGAGGGAATGGGGAGGATGAGGAAAGGGAGAGGATGATGAGGCAGTGGGTAGGTGGGTGAGATATTGTCACTATAATTGCATAATGTATGTGTATGTGAACTGTACATCCAATTACAAAAATACCTTGTTCAGTAATCATCTCACATGTTAGTTGGCGGTGAACTATGCTGCCGTTGAGGGCGGCAGTGTCGATCAGATGGAAAAATATCTTCTTATACCACTTGGTCGTTTTCCGAGTGCATTCCACAAAGCTGTTTATCATGTCCGCCTTATCCACTGCCCCCAATTTGAGGTTATAGTCAAGCACACAGTCTGGTTCGATGTTTCTCTCTCCCGTCAGGTGGTCCACCTTCCCTGTGGCCGACATGGTTGCTGTATGAACAGTGGAGAGGACATGGACGTCTCGCTTGTCATGCCACCTTACTGCCAGCTGTTGACCGTTCTCCTTGAGCTCCACCTCCTCTCTCTGCATCTTCCTGCATCTGAATGCCGGCATCCCCTTCCTGTTCGATCTGACTGTGCCACAGGCACCTTTGCTGTTGGAGAGCAGGTGCTGGAAGAGTGTGGGACTGCTGTACCAATTGTCCACGTACAGAGTGTGTCCCTTGCCGAGATGAGGATCCAGCATGGTCATCACCGTGGACCCGGACACCCCAAGCCCCTCATAATGTTGGATGTCAGTAGTGGACCGTGTGTAGACTATAATGTCCAGGACAAATCCGGTCTTCACGTTGCACATGACAAAGAACTTGACCCCAAACCTGTGCCTTTTGGAGGGAATATACTGACGGGACGCCAGCCTGCCTTTCCATAACATCAGGGACTCATCAATGCATAGGTCCTTGCATGGCACAAAGACCCAACCAAATGCTGATGTCAGGCTGATAAGAACAATTCTTATTTTGTATATATAATCTATACAGCACATTATGTAGTGCAAAGCCCTTACCTTGCAATTGTCAAACTAAGAAGTTGTTACGGTTCTTGATCCAGTTGGTTAAGTGGATGGCCTCCACAGATTGCAGTTTCTTTGCCTGGTGTCTGTCAGAATTGTTAAGATACAGTAAGTTTTTGCCTCATTTCATGTATAGATGATGTATATCTGTTGGTACGTGCGTTTGTTGAATTTGTGTTTACTTAATTTTGTTTATGAATTGGGAGTAAGTGTTTGTACGTGTGCATGTGTGTGGATGTGGGTGTGTGTTTTTGGAAGTGGGTGTTGGCATGTGTCGTGTCCTTGGCATCATTAAAACTGAATACTTATCTTTATCAAAAATTATTATTACGTGATTTAACTACTTAATCATGTAACTGTAATTAACTAGGAAGTCGGGCACCAAGGAAAATATTCAGATTACAAAGTTCTAATTTTCCTAATATAACTTTCAGATATTTTAATATCTGATCAATTAGTCTTCTGATTAATGAATTATTCTTTACCTCACGTTAGTCTCATTCCAAACGTCGTAAATTGGTGGTTAATCTGCACGAACCCAGTCTTCACTATGAGTCATCCATACATCAATTATCTTAAAATCATTTATTTATTAACTAAGTAATTCACAGAAATGCATAACACAAACAAACAAAGTAGATATGGTTACAAAGAAATGATAGGGAAGTGTGCCCTAGTGGGCTAAACCAGCATGGTGGCTTGTTAGACAGAGGGACTGATAAGGGTGCGAAAGATAAGAAACACTACAAAGTTGATAATTATAACAATTGAAATGCTAATCCTTTGCACGTGAACGATCACTCATTCGGGAATAATTGCAATCAATATATATATTTACGCTCAGTGTGTCATTGGGATCTCTGTTGAAAAGTTTGTTTCTGTTGGAGAGTTTGTCCGCACTCTTTCTCTCTCTCTCTCTCTCTCTCTCTCTCTGTCCTGGTTAGAATGGATAGTTCAGAGTGACATTCATTCATGTCTTTATAGAATAGATGTTTCTGCGGTTGTCTGTTTTCGCGTTCAATGATACTGAATTCCTAGCTGCAGACTAGTAATTAATATCAAAGGCTTGTTCTTATTCTGTCGGTATCAATAGTCTAAGAGTTTAACCACGTGAGATGGTTAAAGGATTCAACAATCTACTTAAACCTTATTTCCCTCTGTGATAGAGGTACTGGTCTGGTCTCAAACCTTGGCCCTCTCGTTATCGAGGTAAGCTGGTCTGGTGATAGAAAACCCAGGTGGGGTTTTTATTCGGAACATAGAAAAGGGCTGTCTCATGACGCCAGGTCCTGTCTGTGCCCCTGGGGCCGTGCCAATGACTTAGTGAAACTTTAAACAGAAATACAATTCTCTCACATCAACATCATTACATAGCATCACATCATTTCACAAATAGTACCATCCTCACTCATTCATCTTATACAACAATTAGATGTAGGCCTCATAACTGAGGCTATTGTATAAACAGCGTAATGGTAATGTGGCCGTATTGTCTCCCATGAGTTTCACAAAATTGTACCAAACGGACCAGTTCGTAGCTGGATTCTTCACCGATCTTTTCTACATTCTCCAGAACATAAATATTGTTCAGACCTCCAATTCTGTGAGGTGGAAGAAAATCCTTTGTTCTCTCAATGAAAACTCAATCTCTCTATAGAGTCGGCCCTGAGGCAGGATTCTCCTTCAGGAATTTACGACCTCTCTGACCACAGCAGCCTGGGTTTGGGAGACAGAGGTGGGGGGATGGGGCAGAGGTGGGGGCATGGTGCAGAGGGAGGGGAAATAGTGCTCGCTGTACCCAAAGAGGGCAACGTCATGACACGTGCTTGTGTGAATGCCAAAGCAGCAATATTCCATTATGGTGATTCCTTTGGGGAACAAAGGGGAAAAGCAGAGGTGAAAAGCACAGTCGCTTCATAAAGATTCAGCTCAATTTAAAAAGCAGACATTTAAAAATACACTACCAGTCAAAAGTTTTAGATCACAGACTGATTCAGGGGGTTTTTCTTTATTTTTACTATTTTCTACATTGCACAACTGACACTTGACACACAGCGGAGCAGATTTCTTGTAACAACTTTTGAGGATTTTACATTTTGTCTTCAAAGCTAAATTTGCATGACACAAACTGATGTAATTGTAATATGCTTTGAAAATAAAAAGCTTGTTATTACCATGTTTTTGTGAGAGATCTTCTGAAAAGAACAGGAATTTCGAAATAATATGAAAGCGTATAATAAAAAATATCTCAGAATCAATTGTCACACCCTGACCATAGTTTGCTTTGTATGTTTCTATGTTTTGTTTTGTCAGGGTGTGATCTGAGGGGGAATTCTATGTTGTGTGTCTAGTTTGTCTATTTCTATGTTTGGCCTGATATGGTTCTCAATCAGAGGCAGGTGTTAGTCATTGTCTCTGATTGGGAACCATATTTAGGTAGCCTGGTTGGGTTTTGTGGGTGGTTGTCTCCTGTGTCAGTGTTTGTACCACACGGGACTGTTTCGGGTTTTCACGGTTCTTGTTTTGTAGTTTATTCATGTATAGTTTCATTATTAAAGTACCATGAATTATAACCACGATGCATTTTGGTCCGCCTCTCCTTCCCAGGAAGAATTCCGTTACATCGATATCCATCTTACCTCTATATTGTGTTATGTCCGGCAGAGTCGAGAAGAAATTACGACGAGGTTAACTGGAAAGTGAGCCTGTCAGGTTGAGCACTTTTTCTCTGGCCTCCATTGATTTAGTCACCCTAATTCTGGCCATTCTACAAGGGTGAAACCTCCAATAACTTTGGAACGGATTATGATAGAGGCATTGGTTTTCTTAGAGAACTATCTACACAATTAACATATTATCTTACATTGGTCAAATATGTTGGTCAAATGTGTTTTTGACACCCAACTAAATGGAAAACAAAAACACACTAAAGCACCCCTGCAATACTACATTAATACGTTAATTTTAGCAATCCTGGGCTGGAACGGAGAACAGGAATGATGAAAAGGGTGAAGGTAATGGATGGCAGGTGAAGGGAAAGGAAAGATTCAAGAATTGTTATCTTTATTTTACCAGGTCTCTTGAGGTTATATTTTTAAAGGTTTTTAGAAGCAGGGAAGAATTTGAAATGTGAGCGATAGGAGAAGGAATAGAGCAGTCCAGAAAGGTTTACTAGGACGGGTAAAGATGGACATGATATTACACTCATACACAGATATTTATGAGAGAATGCAGAGGAACAAGGAACAGATGAGAATAGAAAGTTATCATAGAGGGTTATACTGTAGATGTGCTTAGGACACGTCAAGATTTCACTGCAATGCTAGACTTAGTGGGCTGTTTCACTTGGACGTCAACGGAACCACTGAGGTGTGATGCATTCGTCTTATGTTTTGGGGAAGAGTTTACAAAGGGACTATCTTTAAAGACATTCTCCGGTACTTTGGCGACTAAAAATATCATTTTTAAAACCTCCCCTTTGGGCTGGATGTGTCAATATGTAGTTCATATATGCATAAACTTTTAGCAGTTGTCGTGTCTTTACTATCATTAACTGAAGACTGAGGTTTTATCAAAGATTCTCTGTAATTAGCTATTACGCGATTAGACTGATTCATTACTAGGAAGTCGGGGCACCAAGGAAAAATATTCAGATCACAAAGTTATCATTTCCTAAATAACTTTTCAGATATTTTATCTGATCAATTAGTCTTTGAATTCATGAATTATTTACTTTACCTCATGTTAGTCTCATTCCAAACGTCGTAAATTGTTGGCTATCTGCACGAACCCAGTCTTCACTATGAGTCATCCATACATCAATTGTCTTAAATAATTTATTTATTACTAACTAAGTAATTCACAGAAATGCATAAACAAACAAACAAACAAACAAGGTAAATGTGGTTACATGAAATGATCTGAGAATGTGCCCTTGTGGGCTAAACTGGCATGGGGGCTTGTTAGACAAAAGCGGAAGTGGGGGTCGACTAAGAAGTCACTACAGAGTGATAATTATAACAATTGAAATGCTAATCCTTTGCACATGAACGCTCACTCATTCGGGAACAATTGCAATCAATATATATATTTATGCTCAGTGTGTCGTCTTGATCGCTGGTGAAAAGTTCATTTATTTTGTAGAATTGTACGTCTCTCTCCCTCTCTCTCTCGGTTGTGGTTAGAGGGGATTGTTCAGAGATTTGTTATAGAATGGATGTTTCGGCGGTTGTCGTTCTTCGCGTTCAATGATTTCGAATTCCTAGCTGCAGACTAGTAATTAATATCAAAGACTTGTTCTTATTCTGTTGGTATCGATAGTCCAAGAGTTTAACCACGTGGTATGGTTAAATTATTCAGCAATGGTCTGCAACATTTTGTCCTCCCTTGATTGAGAGAATCATGGTCTGCAACCTTTAGCCATCTCGTAATTGAGGTAAGCTCGGTCTGCTGATCGAAAACCCGAGTGGGTGTTTCATTCGAAGGGCCGAAGAGGGCTGTCCCAGGATGTCTGACCCTAACTGGACTCAGGGGCGGTCCTCTGATTTAGTTCAAATCAAAAGGGAATTGTATTTTTCTTCATTAAACAGTCCAAAATCATATTACACAATTATACAAACAGTATCATACTCACTCATTCATCTTATACAACAATTAGATGTAAACCTCATATCTGAGACTATTATATTAACAGCATTATGGTAATGTGGCCATAAGCTTCCCCAAGTTGTGGCAAACGGACCAGTTCGTAGCTGGATTCTTCACTGATCTTTTATACTTTCTCCGGAACATGAAATTTGTTCGTACCTCAAGTTCTGTGAGGTGGAAGGAATTCCTTTGTTCTCCATGAAAATCTACTCTCTCTATACTGTGTGTCCATGAGGAGATTCTCAGGAATTTACGACGTCTCTCTGACCACAGTAACCTAGTTGAAGGAGGAAAGGGGGAGGCAGTGAGAGGGGGATGGGCTTGCTATACCCAAAGAGGCCAACGTCATGACACAGTGGTGCAAAGTAACTAAGTAAAATATTTTGATGTACTCCTACGGTCGTGCTTTGGGGTATCTGTACTTGACTATTTATATTTTAGACAATTTTTACTTTTACTCCACTACATTCCTAAAGAAAATATTTACTTTTTACTAGCATTCTTTTTTCCTGACACCCAAAAGTATTTGTTACATTTCGAATGCTTAGCAGGACAGCAAACTGGTCCAATTCATGCACTTATTAAGTGGATGCGTGGTCATTACTATTGCCTCTGATCTGGTCGACTCACTAAACACAAATGTTTTGTTCGTAAATTATGTCTGCTTGTTGGAGTGTGCCCCTGGCTATCTGTAAATTTAAAAAATAAAGATTGTGCTGTCTAGTTTGCATTTGAACGTATGTATAGCATTTACTTTTACATTTGATACTTAAGAATATTTAAAACCAAATATCTTTAGACTTTTACTCAAGTAGTATTTTACTGGTTGACTTTTACTTTCACTTGATCCGTTTTCTATTGAGGTATATTTTATTTTTACTCAGTATGACAATTGGGTACTTTTCCCACCACTATCTGAGCATAATTATGAGATGAGGGAGACATGGCAGAGGAGAAAGGATCTGAGTAGTATAACTTAAGTAGTACTTTAAAGTATTTTTACTTAAGTACTTTACACCACTGGAAACAGTACAATAGATACTAACAGTATTTTATCTACAGTTATGACTCCTGCACTTAAGACAATGAAAACAGACTTGTATTCCTGTTCATGAGAGGCACGAATCATCGCAAGGAACATCAAGGGAATGAATAATCCACCAATCAAACCAAAAACAACCCACTGCTGGCTTCCATCCTCTGACGGTTGTCATGATCATAGTCCATCCATGTTTGAACAGTGTGGTTGGGGTCTAGAAGAACTTAAAGGTAGAGCAAAGCCCCGGCTGCATGAACAGGCAGAAAAACAGCGCTGATTCATATCAGAAAGGGTCCAGAACCCAGATCTGATTAAATTGGTGTAAAAATACCAGAGTGAAGCTTTACTGTAGTTTCTGTTCTCACTACAGTCTGTCTGTGAGTGCCTCATCACAGGGTCTGCAGGTAACCTGCTGAAACCCTGGGTGGCAACTTGCATAGCCATTAAAATGGGGGAAAACACTGTAATTTCCATGCAGGTTTTCAGCATTATCTGTTCTCCCTTTTACCTACTCTCCACTACCACCCACCGTGTTTGCAACCTTGTTAATTGTCAGTTTCATGGATATGTGCAGCCTGGAGTGTTTTATTTTATTTTTTAATGAATCTATTCAGCGGACAGGAGAGAGTCAGAGTTTCTCTGCTCACCCTCTCCAATTAAACTCAGGCCTCCTGGTGTGAGGAAGGCTGGTGGAAGGCCGGAGGAAGGGAGGAAGGGTGGGGGAGACAGAGAGGAGAGGCACAGGCTGTGTGGAGGACGAACAAGGAACAGAGAAATTGAAGGTGCTGCCGATGAAGGGACTTTAAAACGTATTCACTGTACATGCACAGCTTGTTTTTCAAACGTCTTGTTTTGCAATGCTTAACTACAGTGCCATGGTCCATTTATAGTCTTGAATCTAGATACTTTGTTTTCAGTGTGTGTTTTGAGCATATGTAATTATTAATATTGATGACTATGTTGTGAATTTATGAGCTAGCCAATGATGGAAGGTTCTAGAGCACCAACCTTCCCTCTCTGTGCTCTCCCAACAGCTCTGAACTTCAAGGCCATCCAGCAGCGATTGCAAGTCTGTTGAAGCACAAACTTAGAGCATTATTTATGACTTTCCTCCTTTGTGTCCAGTCACAGTGAGAGGAGGCTACTGTCGCCTTCTGCCACTTTCCATCCCTTTCATGACAAGATCAGGGTTTACTTTGGATGATTAAGTAATGACAACATGACAAACATCATGCTAGCTACATACATATTTACCATCTTAAGATTCCTGATCTTTGATTTTATTTTTTATTTTATTTCACCTTTATTTAACCTGCTAGGCCAGTTGAGAACAAGTTCTCATTTACAACTGCGACCTGGCCAAGATAAAGCAAAACAGTGTGACAAAAACAAACAACACAGTTACACATAAACAAACGGTACAGTCAATAAAACAATAGAAAAATCTATGTACAGTGTGTGCAAATGTAGAAGATTAGGGAGGTAAGGCAATAAATAGGCCATAGAGGCTAAATAAATTACAATTTAGCAGTAACACTAGAGTGATAGATGTGCAGATGATGATGTAAAAGAGGAGATCCTGGGATGCAAAAGAGCAAGAGGGTAAGTAATAATATAGGGGTTGGGTAGTTGGGTGGACTATTTACAAATTGGCTGTGTACAGGTACAGTGATCGGTAAGCTGCTCTGACAGCTGATGCTTAAAGCTAGAGAGGGAGATATAAGACTCCAGCTTCAGTGATTTTTGCAATTTGTTCCAGTCATTGGCAGCAGAGAACTGGAAGGAAAGGCGGCCAAAGTAAGTGTTGGCTTTGGGGATAACCAGTGAAATATACCTGCTGGAGCGCGTGCTACGGGTGGGCGTTGCTATGGTGACCAGTGAGCTGACATAAGGCGGGGCTTTACCTAGCAAAGACTTATAGATGACCTGGAGCCAGTGTGTTTGGCGAAGAATATGTAGTGAGGGCCAGCCAATGAGAGCATACAGGTCGCAGTGGATAGTATATGGGGCTTTGGTGACAAAACGGATGGCACTGTGATAGACTACATCCAGTTTGCTGAGTAGAGTGTTTGAGGCTATTTTGTAAATGACATCCCCGAAGTCAAGGATGAGTAGGATAGTCAGTTTTATGAGAGTATGTTTGGTAGCATGAGTGAAGGAGGCTTTGTTTCAAAATAGGAAGCCAATTCTAGACTTAATTTTGCATTGGAGATGCTTGATGTGAGTCTGGAAGGAGAGTTTACAGTCTAACCAGACACCTAGATATTTGTAGTTGTCCACATATTCTAGGTCAGCGCCGTCCAGAGTAGTGATGCTAGTCGGGCGGGAGGGTGCAGGCAGCAAACGGTTGAAGAGCATGCACTTCGTTTTATTTGCATTTAAAAGCAGTTGGAGGCCACGGAAGGAGTGTTGTATGGCGTTGAAGCTCGTTTGGAGGTTAGTTAGCACAGTGTCCTAAGAAGGGCCAGATGTATACAGAATGGTGTTGTCTGCATAGAGGTGGATCAGATAATCACCAGCAGCAAGAGCAACATCATTGATATATACAGAGAAAAGAGTCGGCCCGAGAATTGAACCCTGTGGCACCCCCATAGAGACTGCCAGAGGTCTGGACAACAGGCCCTCCGATTTGACACACTGAACTCTGTCTGAGAAGTAGTTGGTTAACCTCATAGTCCACCAATACCGTATGCGGGTTCGTGACTAGGGCTCAAGCTCATTAGCATAACGCACAATGCGAAAAAATATTCCTAAAAATATTTAACCTCCACATATTAACAAGTAAAATAGCTCAAATGAAAACAAACAAGTTGTTTATCTACCCAGCAAGTCAGATTTCTAAAATGTTTTACGGCGAAAACATAGCACATATTTATATTAGATCACCACCGAAATAAAAGGCAAGCGGCGGCCATTTTGTCCCAGAAAAAATAAAATTTAAAAGTAGGATTAAAAAATAAATAATTCACTAACCTTTTGAAAATCTTCATCAGATGACAGTAATATTACATGTTACACAGTACATTAAATTTTTTTTCAATAATATGCTATATAATATCCATAAATCTCGGTTGACAACATTTTTAAAAAAAACATGCTACTCAAATGTCAGGAGAAATGATGATAGCTCCGACAGATAACGTCAGATAACAAGCAATAAACATGACTAAATATACATGTTCTACATATAGTTACAAAGATACACTTCTTCTTAATGCAACCGCTGTATTACATTTATTTTTAACGTTACAGACATCGTTCACTTGGCTATACTAGGAGTCGGCGCTCCGATATTAGCAGTACGTTTGGAGTCCACAGAAACCCAAAATAACCACATAAATATTCCCTTACCTTTGATGTTCTTCCATCAGAAGACGTAGAAGGAGTCATACTTACCCAATACATCGTTTGGTTTCACGTTGTGTGTCCCTGTATTAGCATATGCTAACAGCTTCAGCTGGAATGCATCAAAAATGACTTCTGGTCCAGCACTCTGCGCATTAAAACTTCCAATTTACATATTATATGTCGATTAAACTGGTCAAACGATGTGCAAAATCGAGCTTTATGATGTTTTTAGCATGTAGAACAAAGGACAGCGCTAACAGACAAACCGGCTTCGAATGCTGCATGTTGGAAAAAGACGTACTCCAAATCGAGTGCCCGGTTTTGAGAGGGACAAGCGGAATTTCACGCGCCAAAGGTGCAGGGCTCGTGCGATTCTCACAGTGAACGCGCCATTTGAAAGCAGACATCGCGCTGAACTGACAGAGACTGTTCATGGATCCGTAGCTGCCTGGGAAGGGTGTTGGCGATGACGTCAAAGTAGACCCAACTTTTCCATTGTTGACAGAGTGTTTGGGAGAATGGCTCTCCTGAGACTTCTGCTTTACATACAGACATAATTTAAACGGTTTTAGAAACTTTAGAGTGTTTTCTATTCAATAATAATTTTTATATGCATATATTAGCAATTTTGGGCAAAAATATTTTCAGTTTACTATGGGTACGCACTTTCTCCAACAGGGGCAGTATAGAGCAGGAGTTCTAAGAGGTTAACCAGGAGAGGCAGTCATTTGAGAAGCCAAGGCTATTGAGTCTGCTGATAGGAATGAGGTGATTGACAGAGTCGAAAGCCTTGGCCAGGTCGATGAAGACGGCTGCACAGTACTGTCTTTTATTGATGGGGGTTATGATATTGTTTAGGACCTTGAGCATGGCGGAGGTGCACCCATGACCAGCTCGGATACCAGATTGCATAGTGTAGAAGGTATGGTGGGAATCTAAATGTTTGTTGACCTGTTGGTTAACTTGGCTTTAGAAGATTTTAGAAAAGACAGGACAGGATGGATATAGGTCAATAACATTTTGGTTCTAGAGTGTCTCCCCTTTGAAGAGGGAGATGACTGCGGCAGCTTTCCAATCTTTGGGGATCTCAGACGATACGAAAGAGAGGTTGCATAGGCTAGTAAAAGGGGTTGCAACAATTTCGGCAGATCATTTTAGAAAGAGATGGTCCAGATTGTCTAGCCCAGCTGATTTGTTGAGATCCAGATTTTGCAGCTCTTTCGAAACGTCAGCTGTCTGGATTTGGGGGAATGAGAAGCGGGGGGACTTGGGCAAGTTGCTGTGGGGGTGCAGGGCTGTTGACCAGGGTAGGGGTAGCCAGGTGGAAAGCATGGCCAGCTGTAGAAAAATGCTTATTGATATGATCAATTATCGTAGATTTATCAGTGGTGACAGTGTTTCCTATCCTTAGTGCAGTGGGCAGCTAGGAGGAGGTGCTCTTATTCTCCATGGACTTTACAGTGTCCCAAAACTTTTGGGAATTAGTGCTACAGGAAACAAATTTCTCTTTGAAAAAGCTAGCTTTAGCTTTCCAAACTGACTGAATATATTGGTTCCTGACTTCCCTGAAAAGTTGCATATGGCGGGGGCTATTCGATGCTAATGCAGAACACCACAGGATGTTTTTGTGCTGGTCAAGGGCAGTCAAGTCTGGGGTGAACCAAGGGCTATATCTGTTCTTAGTTCTACATTTTTTTGAACGGGGCATGCTTATTTAAGATGGTGAGGAAAGCACTTTGAAGAATAACCAGGCATCCTCTACTGATGGGATGAGGTCAATATCCTTCCAGGATACCCGGGCCAGGTCGATTAGAAAGTCCTGCTTGCTGAAGTGTTTTAGGGAACGTTTGACAGTGATGAGGGGTGGTCGGTTGACCGTGGACCCATTACGCACGCAGGCAATGAGGCAGTGATCGCTGAGATCCTGGTTGAAGACAGCAGAGGTGTATTTAGAGGGCAAGTTGGTCAGGATGATATCTTTGAGGGTGCCGATGGTTACGGATTTAGGGTTGTTCCTGGTAGGTTCCTTGATCATTTGTGTGAGATTGAGGGCATCTAGCTTGGTGACCATCCTTTATTTCCCCTTCCCACTGCTCAGGTTCATCTGTACTTGTCTGCCTCAGAGAGCCACCCTCCTGCACCGCTAGCTGCATTCCGAAACAGTAATTCAGCAGAGCACAACACATCTAGTAGTCTATGTAGCTGTGTGTTCTAGAGCCCCTAGTGTTCTGCCCTGGTCTCTCACTGCGGCAAACTCTGAGTTTACATCTGTTCCCACTCTCACTCCAATAATGTCAGCTGGCCACTTGTTGACCCCAATCCCAAGAGGTGAAGACTTAGACACACCTGAGTGAGCTTCTTCTCTTTGCATCTAAAGGCCTACAATACACACATCCACAAAGTCAACCTCCCACTTGCACTTACACTCTCATTTACTAACACAGCTCAAATGAGATCATGTATCCTCAGTGTATGAGATTTCTGACTGTGCAGAGGCGGCACTGTAAATTTGGAACAAGGAGGAAGCCAGTGTGTCTCGTTACATCTTTCTTTAACCTGCCGTCCTTTGACCTACATGTCACTCCATTCCCACTGGATCTGTAGCTTCACAATGCTGCCTACTGCCAGGGATACTGAGGACAGAGTTTTATATTCTGTATGACAGGGGACCAAAAGGCAATTCAGCATTAAATCCAAATAACCCAATTTATTATTCTGGGTGAGAGCCATTTCCTCTGTGTTCAACAGAAGTACAGAAATTGTAGTTTCATCCTCCTTTGTTGGCCTCTAAACCCTGAGCTCTTCTCAGCTCCGGGCTAATAGACACTGTATCTCTGATTTACTATCTGGCTTTAAAAATAGAGAATGATTAACATTATACCCACCCTTCCCGGTGGTGTGTTCTGACCCCAGAAGAATTGTAGTAATGCCAATGGTTTGAACAGAGTGGGTGAAAATATCTGGGTTGACCTGGCCACAGGCAGTGGTGGAAAAAGTACTCAATTGTCATACTTGAGTAAAAGACTTAGACTAAGACACTGACGGAAGACCACATGTGCCACTGTTTATGTAATGGGTTTCTTAATGAGGTGGTAATAGCACTTATGGGCTGTTATTATGGGGTGGAAATACTGCAGCAGCAGCAGCTTAGTTGGTGCCGACTGAAGATGGGGTTTTGGGTACTTTTGGATACTGTTTATTTAGCGTTATTCTATAATGTAGAATTGCTACAGTAGTTGGTATACTGTATAGTGTACTGTAATGCAGGTGGAGCTGCTCCTGACTTCATACATTTTCGACATAGCAGCAGTGCTTTCCAGTCAAATAATAGCATTACCGTTTGTTTGCCTTTTAGAAGGATTGTTTTTACTGCACAGGGAGCAAAGTGGCAACACTGCATGAAGAGGTTTAGCAAATTTATGGCAGAGTTCGATTTAGGCTAGCATTGCACAATGACGTACCAAATGGGACAATAAATAGGCTGATTAAGATTATGATCATTTTATTGGTCAATTGCACACAAGGGCCACCCGAAATTTGACTTTTTCTTTTAACCCAACCCCTACGAAAGACACACATACAGTGGGGCAAAAAATTATTTAGGCAGCCACCAATTGTGCAGGGTCTCCCACTTAAAAAGATGAGAGAGGCCTGTAATTTTCATCATAGGTACACTTCAACTATGACAGACAAAATGAGAAAAGAAATCCAGAAAATCACATTGTATGATTTTTAATGAATTTATTTGCAAATTATGGTGGAAAATAAGTATTTGGTCACCTACAAACAAGCAAGATTTCTGGTTCTCACAGACCTGTAACTTCTTCTTTAAGAGGCTCCTCTGTCCTCCACTCGTTACCTGTATTAATGGCACCTGTTTGAACTTGTTATCAGTATAAAAGACACCTGTCCACAACCTCAAACAGTCACACTCCAAACTCCACTATGGCCAAGACCAAAGAGCTGTCAAAGGACACCAGAAACAAAATTCTAGACCTGCACCAGGCTGGGAAGACTGAATCTGCAATAGGTAAGCAGCTTGGTTTGAAGAAATCAACTGTGGGAGCAATTATTAGGAAATGGAAGATATACAAGACCACTGATAATCTCCCTCGATCTGGGGCTCCACGCAAGATCTCACCCCGTGGGGTCAAAATGATCACAAGAACGGTGAGCAGAAATTCCAGAACCACACAGGGGGACCTAGTGAATGACCTGCAGAGAGCTGGGACCAAAGTAACAAAGCCTACCATCAGTAACACACTACGCCGCCAGGGACTCAAATCCTGCAGAGCCAGACGTGTCCCCCTGCTTAAGCCAGTACATGTCCAGGCCCGTCTGAAGTTTGCTAGAGAGCATTTGGATGATCCAGAAGAAGATTGGGAGAATGTCATATGGTCAGATGAAACCAAAATAGAACTTTTTGGTAAAAACTCAACTCGTCGTGCTTGGAGGACAAAGAATGCTTAGTTGCATCCAAAGAACACCAAACCTACTGTGAAGCATGGGGGTGGAAACATCATGCTTTGGGACCAGGACGACTGATCCGTGTAAAGGAAAGAATGAATGGGGCCATGTATCGTGAGATTTTGAGTGAAAACATCCTTCCATCAGCAAGGGTATTGAAGATGAAACGTGGCTGGGTCTTTCAGCATGACAATGATCCCAAACACACCGCCCGGGCAACGAAAGAGTGGCTTCGTAAGAAGCATTTCAAGATCCTGGAGTGGCCTAGCCAGTCTCCAGATCTCAACCCCATAGAAAATCTTTGGAGGGAGTTGAAAGTCCGTGTTGCCCAGCAACAGCCCCAAAACATCACTGCTCTAGAGGAGATCTGCATGGAGGAATGGGCCAAAATACCAGCAACAGTGTGTGAAAACCTTTTGGAGAGGTGCGGGGGGCTGCCACACTAGGTGCCCAGGGAGCTGTTGTACTGCACGTCATTGTGCAGTGTTAGCACCACTATGTAATTAAGCAATACCTTTGTAGTGGCACAGTGGGACCTGGAGAGTCTATCATGCTATCAGGATGCTGAACTAAGTCTGCTCCAGAGTTCGCTTTCTGCTGAGGGCCTTTAACCTCATAGTCCGCCCCATCCCGCATGCGGTATCGTTACTACAGCCTCAAGCTCATTACCATAACGCAACGTTAGCGATTTCTAAAAATCGCAAATGAAATGAAATAAATATGCCTGCTCTCAAGCTTATCATTTTCTTAACAATCCTGTCGTCTCAGATTTTCAAAATATGCTTTAGAACCAGAGAAAATCAATAATTTGTGTAAGAGTGGTGATAGCTAGCTTAGCATTTAGCGTTAGCATTTAGCACGCAACATATTCACAAAAACCAGCCAAGGAATCAAATAAAATAATTTACCTTTGAAGAACTTCAGATGTTTCAATGAGGAGACTCTCAGTTACATAGCAGATGTCCAGTTTTTCCTGAAAGATTCTTGTGTAGGACACATCGTTCCCTTTTGTTACTATGCATTTGGCTACCGAAACTAACCGAAAATTCAGTCACCTACACGTCTAACTTTTTTCCGAATTAACTCCATAATATCGACTGAAACATGGAAAACGTTGTTTGAATCAATCCTGAAGGTGGTTTGTCATATATCTCTCCATTGAAAGCACCGTCCTTGAAGCCTGCTTTGTTGTCTGATTCGATTGGAAAAATACTGGGAGCTGACTTTTGCGCACCAAATGCCACGCAGACACCAAGCGGGACACTTGGCAATTGTAGTCTCTTATGGTCAATCTTCCAATGATATGCCTACAAATACGTCACAATGCTGCAGAGACCTTGGGGAAACAAGATAAAGTGTCCGTTCATTCCTGTCGCATTCACAGCCATATAAGGCGATCATGGAAAACGTAGCCTCAAAAATCCTGTTCATTTCCTGGTCGGTCATACATCTTGGTTTTGCCCGAAGCATTTGTTCTAAGGGACTCACAGTGAAAATCTTTGCAGTTCTGGAAACGTAAGAGTCTCTTCTTTCCAAAACTATCAATTCCAAGCATATTCGAGCATCTTTTCGTGACAAAATATTGCGCTTAAAACGGGCACGTCTTTTTATCCAAAAATGAAATACTGCCCCTAGAGTACTAACAGGTTAAAAGCATAATGAGTACATGATGAGAGGCTGTAGAACAAATCCATCATTACAAGCCGCTTAGTAACTTCAAACCTCACAGGCTGGTTCCCGAATATCAACACACCAAGATCAATCAGCTTTACACTAATTAGTGTTATTCACACACACACACACACACACACGCACACACACACACACACACACACACACACACACACACACACACACACACACACACACACACACACACACACCACACCACACCACACCACCAGCATATACATACACAGATAAATACATTAGATCATACATGACTATCTTACACATTTAATGCGAACATGAGATCACCGTATCATACATCTCTTGCTCCAGTTCACGGATCTGGTTTTAATTGAGTGTGAACTGAGCTGATACACAGTGTTTGATTTGGAGTGAAATAGGTCCAGGTAATCATTTTGACAGATAGTGTATTATGAGTTATGCATGTGATATACAGTGTATCATAATGAGTGGTATCAGTCTTAGCGAGTGTGATGATAATGTGTTTGTTACTAACTTGCTATACTGTCAATTCATTCTCTCTCACTCACCCTCTATGCATTTAAGGGATAGGTATCCCGCTAGCGGGACACAATCTGACAACATCCGGTGAAATTGCAGGGCGCACAATTCAAATAAATAATCTTAATATCAAACATTCATGAACATACAAGTGTCTTATATCATTTAAAAGTTTAAATTCTTGTTAATCTAACTGCGTTTTCCGATTTCAAAAAGGCTTTACGGCGAAAGCATACCATGCGATTGTCTGAGGACGGCGCCTCCACATCATCATATTTTTCAACCAGCACAGGCTTCATAAAATCACAAATAGTGATTAAATAAATCCCTTATTTTTTAAAAATCTTCCTCTGTTTGCAATCACATGGGTCCCAGCTACAACATGAATGGTTGTTTTGTTAGATGAAATCCTTCTTTATATCCCAAAAAGTCTGTTTAGTTGGCACCATCGATTTCAGTAATCCACTCGTTCAACATGCAGACAAAGGAGTCCAAAAAGCTACTGCTAAACTTCATCCAAACAAGTCAAATGACATTTCTATTTAATCCTCAGGTACTCTAAAATGTAAATAAACTATAATATTTCATATGGAAAGTAGTATGTTCAATAGGACAGGAAGCCTAGTGGTTAGAGCGTTGGACTAGTAAACGGAAGGTTGCAAGTTCAAACCCTGAGCTGACAAGGTACAAATCTGTCGTTCTGCCCCTGAACAGGCAGTTAACCCACTGTTCCTAGGCCGTCATTGAAAATAAGAATTTGTTCTTAACTGACTTGCCTGGTTAAATAAAGGTCAAATAAAAAAAATAAAAAATTAGTAAGCACGTGGCTGAAAGACTGATATTGTTCCGGTGCTCTTCTCACAAAAACTTCAAATACTTGTTCATTTTTCAAAAACAAGCCTGAAACCTTGTAGTGGAAGCCATAGGAATTTCAATCTGGGAGATTAATTTACATAGAAACAATAGGTTTCCATAATAAGAGCCTGGGGGCAAAAAAATACAAAATTCTGCCTGCCTGGATTTCTGCCTGCCATATCAATTATGTTACAGTCTCAGACATTATTTGAACAGTTTTACAAACTTCAACGTGTTTTCTATCCAATGCGACCAATTATGTGCATATCCTGGCTACTGGGCTTAAGTAACAGGCAGTTTACTTTGGGCACGTCAGTCAGGCGGAAATTCAGGAAACTAGACCCCTTAATGCCTATCTATTTTTAAACCAGCTATCAGAGTGCATCCTTCACTTCTCATCAATCAAGCACTCCTCCCCTTCTCCTGCAGACATCTATATCTTCTCATCCTCTATGTACCCCCCCCCCCCCCCCCTCGTGAAGTTCCCCCCTCACTGTTAGACATGTACAGTATACACTTGATCATGTACACCCCCAACAAAAGCCTATTTCTCTCTCTCGCTCTCTCATTTTCTCTCTCTCTCGCTCTTTCTTTCTCTCTCTCGCTCTGTTTCTCTCTCGCTCTCTCTCTCTCTCCCTCTTTTTCTCTCCCCCCCCCTCTCTCTCTCTCTCTTTATTATGTGGCAGGTATATTGTTTATTTTGAAAGAGTTATTGCTATCCTGGTATGCAGCTGTGTGCCTCTAGCTGTACTGGCAAGACAGACACTACACAAAGCCTACATGCCCTGTTCTCTTTCCCCGCCAGAACTCTCTCTGTTGTTTACATTTAGTGATAGGTGGCTATACCCGTGTTTGTTGCGTATCATCATAAAGCAGGTTGCTAACGTGGTATTTAGGTGCACATGTGTGTATAGAGTATATGGCTTTATGAGTGTGTTTCTATGCGATAGTGTTTATATTTGTCCATGCATGTGCCTGTGGGCATGACTGAGCAGTGCTTAATTTGTAAATCGGGATGTTCCGGAACAAACAGTGAACAAGAGAGGGGGTTGACTTAGGGAGTTCTGTGGTTCCGGAACACATCAAATAAAAAAAGAATAAAGTATTGCATTCATATCATCGCATTTGCGTAGTGACACAAAGCAGTAGAGTAGAGACACTTGCAGAAGTGGCACACATGGGAAACATTTTTAGTAGCATAATGTCCGGGAAAATGTTGGCCTTTTATATCATTTTACATGACTGGATACTTTGGCAGAATCTTTGTTAATACAACCCAAATGATCGATATATCAGGCTACTTTGACACTGACAAACTGAGAATCAGAGATCAATAAAAACAACCTTGTCTTGAATCCATCAATAGCCTAGGCTAGGTGTGAGAAGACACATATTGTAGGCTACAATATGAGGAGGAATTGATAGTCCTAAAAATGCTTTCCAGTTTCATTGACTCACCCAATGATGCACAGCTCATTCACTGGTGATGGCTCATGCACTCGTGCCAAAAGCCCATCTCTCTTTCGGTGGCCTACAACATAGAGTCTAAATAAATGATTAAGTGCAACGCTTGAGAGACGAGAGTTCAGGCTCATGTCTGTCAGAGCAGAGAGGGAGAGAGATCATAGTAAGTGAATCTCATTCTAGTGTCGTGACTTTACTTTAATGAATCTGTAGACTTGTATTTATTTAATCAACTAACTATGTTTAATTGTTACCAGATTAAATGAATCATGTAACAATTAACTCAGTAGGATTTGGGGCACCACGAGAGCGGTTCTTTAAAGAGTTACCATCTCCTAAATTAAACATCCATAAACTCCGTAAACGTATTAATCATAACCTCGTATTATATCATCAGTCTGAACAGTCGTAACCTTGCATCTGCAAAAACCTGAGCCTTGCTTATGATTCAGTAATACACAAATGTGTTTATTTATTTACTAGCTAAATAAATTGTAACACAGGATAAACATACACACTTAATATATTAGAAACGGGTCACTAGCTGACTGAAAACAATATGGCTGCTCGTTGCAAAATACATGGAGAGGGCGAAAGAGAGAAAGGGAGAGACATAATACGTTGGTACATTTAGAAGCTACTTTCACAGTAATCATATACTTTGCACACAAACCCCTTTCCTCTTTGAGTAAGAAATCATGAATGTAGTTACGTGAAATGCCTTGGTTCGTCATGTATTTCTGTCGGAACCAGGCCGCCTTGGAAAGGGAGCTGGGCCTTTTCGCAGCACGCTTGTAAGGCTCTGATTGTCCAAAAGGGGTTCCCACCCGTCTTCCACTGTTGTTCTCCTCTGCCATCGTCCGGTGTCTGGTGACTTGTCATGTAGTCCTGAACAGAACTACAGTTTATTCTACTTCCAGTTGCTCTGGAAGATGCTTCTTTGAAGATGGGCTAGCCAGCCGTGTCGGTGGTTCCCAGTGGGGTGATGAGAGTAGCGTACTACAGTGATTGGAGAAGAGTAGTAGAATGGTCCTACTTAATTTCACTTTCGAAGATACTTTACTGAGGACAGCTAATCAGCCGTGACCAGTGATTGTCCGGGACTTGACTATCGTCTCTACCTCGTGTTGAGATTCAGAGTTCAAACCACTTTAAACGTGAGATACAGCCCGAAGTAACTCTGGTCTGATATGTTCATTCTTAACCCACCATTTTAAACAGTTGGTTCAAAATGGGCGGTTCTGACAGGCTGACACGCTCTCTGACATAGTTATAGAAACTATTTGCTCTTATAGTTTCTCAAATTAAATCCCGCCATATGCATACATACTCAGCTGTGGGGCTTACAAGACTCGAATGTCATATACTTTTCAAGATATCAATGTAGCAGTAGAACAAACATATCACAATCATTTGATTTGATATCAGAATATACAGTGCCTTCAGAAAGTATTCAGACCCCTTGACTTTTTCCACATTTTGTTACGTTACATCTTTATTCTAAAATTGATTAAGTAAAAAGAAAGAAAAGAAAAATATTCAACAATCTACACAGAATATCCCATAATGACAAAGTGAGAATAGGTTTATAGAATGTTTAGCAAATGTATTAAAACTACAAAACAGAAATACCGTATTTGCATAAGTATTCAGACCCTTTGCTATGAGACTCGAAATTGAGCTCAGGTGCATCCTGTTTCCATTGATCATCCTTGAGTTGTTTCTACAATTTGATTGGAGTCTACCAGCTCCATTTGTTTTTTTGTTGGATACGCTATGAAGCACATATCGCTTGTCCATAAATATTTTGAAGTGTTTGATAGCTCCCATCTCTTTTACCACATCGCCTACTGTGAGCTCAAGCCTGTGTGCCGAGCAGTGCCAAACAGTTATATTAAGGAAGAGGGCCTGAAGCCTTGCTGTTACTCCACTCTTGCGTCCCAGCATGACAGACGCAACATCACACGTAATTCCAATGAGGGTTTTGGAGATAAAGTCCTCAGTAAACTTTACACCCTCCAATGCAGATTACAGATTACGAACAATTTCCCCATCAGATAATTCCTCCAGTTCCACAAGATCAACAAAAATGTTAGCTGGTACGTTCTTCTCTGCCAGCTGAAGTTTGATGTATACAATCAATGAACTCTTTTTTATTCAAACTAGTAGCCTCTTCGAGCATTTTGGGAGAACACTGTACTATTTTTTCAAATAGTTTCAATTCAGATTAAATATGTTGCTGTACATTGCCTTGCAAAAGTATTCACCTCCCTTGGCATTTTTCCTATTTTGTTGCCTTACAACCTGGAATTAAAATTGATTTGGGGGGGGGGGGTTGTATCATTTGATTTACACAACATGCCTACCTCTTTGAAGATGCAAAATATTCTTCCAGCTATTAAATGGGACTTGGTTTGGGCATGTTCAGAATACTGTTTTCTGAGGGCTTTTTGTTGCTTTTTTACATCAGAGGCAGAGGATTGTACTGTACATTCCACCCACTCTTTTCTTAGTTTCTATGTTGTCCAGCTCCGCTTTGAATTTTGCTTGACAAGCCGGGGGTTATAAATTTGCTTGGTCTTGAACTGAGCCTCAATCCAAATTACACCTGCTCCAGGCACTCCGTCGGTAGATGGACTACCCCCCACTCCTCGTCAGCCTCTCCCTCTGAGTCTGACTCTCTAGTAGGCCTACTAGCTAGTGGGGTGCCGGTCGTGATGCTGAACTAGCGGGATAAGCAGCGCTGCTAGCTAAGGCATTGCCATCAGGAGCAGTTTGCTTTTCAATCCTCTCATCCGGCACTGGCAGTTCTCTGGCTCGTTTCAGTTTCGATTCACGCTGTTTTTCAGGATTTTTGCACTTGATAAACTTTTCTTTTCTTATTTTCTTATTCCTTTCTGATTTGGCTTTCTCTCAGTTTCAACTTCAGTCGGGAGACGACTAGCCTTGGCTATGTGACGTGTTTACACAGGGACCTCTTCACTGGTCGTATGGTTTTTCTGGTAGGTGGGAGAAGTAACCAGGAGGCAAATTGATTTAACTCTGATTGCTTTTCCCCAAAAAATTACAGTGCAAACAGTGAACAAATTGTATAAATAATGCCGCGTGATGTATACGAGCCGGGCAAATAGGTGCCGGAACAAATAAGGTCAAATCTGAGAGGTGCCGGATCCTGTCCCGGCAGAATCTAGCTCAAATGAAGCACTGTGACTGAGATCACCTTTTCATGCATGTTATAGTACTTCGATGTTTTTCCACATTGTCCCCATGATCGAAGTCCAAAGCCCTGCCCCCAAACCCCCCCCTCCCCCATGAGTTTCTAGTAGATAGACCATATGGTTCAAGAGAAAATAGCCTAATTAAAATTCAAATGCATCTAATCAACATTGCCATTATTTACAATTAACTTTGCAACTCTTCAAACTATTTACTTTTTTCACAAATGCCACCAGTTTGGTGCCACAACATTGCAGAAACACTCATATCACCAATGGTATTCACTAAGTTGATGGTTTATATGTAGGGTAATGTTTTACAGCTTTTGTCATTCTATTTTTTTTATTTTAGAATGATCTTATTTCATTATTTCATACCTTTTACAGGGACACACAGAGGACACACAGAGGGCCAGATATAATTTCAGACACTTGTTGATAATCTAAAGTCCCAAAAATGGCCACTAGATGTCTCGTGATAAATTACCTAAAATCCTTGAAAGTTACCAAAATGATGGTAGTTTACTAGTAAACTTTGAAAGTTTCAAGTAATTTACCCTCCTTTGCAACCCTAATCCTGGCTGAACGTTTCTGCTCAACCTACCCTAATATACAGTTATGCTATTAGTGTTTGGTTGTGATATTATTATACAATAAATAGTAGTCATATGAATGGCTTCAGTAATTGCAATGTGAGATATGCCTTCCCGTGGGGATAATCCACTTCTGAAACTCGTACAATGGACCCAGCAAGGCCCAACACTAATCTGGACATTTACATTTACATTTAAGTCATTTAGCAGACGCTCTTATCCAGAGCGACTTACAAATTGGACTTCAAATAGAAATGTGAAAGGCTTTTTAAAAGCATATCATCGTCTGACCTCATACCTTTAAAAAAATATATATTTATCCGTTATTTTACCAGGTAAATTGACTGAGAACACGTTCTCATTTGCAACAACGACCTGGGGAATGGTTACAGGGGAGAGGAGGGGGATGAAAGAATAGGAATACCTATTCCCCACCTTTCCCCCTTCCAGCCTTCCATCCATCCCTCTATCCCGTCCTTCCACAGCCTCTTCACACAATAATCCCAATAACTCGTCCTACTTCACGCTTAGAAAAAAAGGTGCTATCTAGAATCTAAAAGGGTTCTTCAGCGGTCCCCATAGGAGAACCTTTTAAAGAACCCTTTTTGGTTCCAGATAGAACTATTATGGTTCCAGGTAAAACCATTTTGTACCATGTAGAACCCTTTCCACATAGTGTTCTACATGGAACCCAAAAGGGTTCTTTCTACCTGTAACCAAAAAGAGTTATCTTATTGGGACAGCCGAAGAATCCTTTTGGAACCCTTTTTTCTAAGAGTGTACTGTCATCTCAGTGACGTCCTCCTCTAGCAGTCACAATCCCTGCAGCTGGCTGGCGTATTAACCCAATGACTGCAAATAATAATCAGTGGCTTAAGGCTCACTTAAAATAAATTGAAATAAAGAAAAAAGAGATTACGTGGTGGAAGGGGAAGATGAGGCAGAGGGATGTCAGTTTTTTGGAGGCTCATCTGCAATTGGGTATGCACCAGAGTGGGGTAGGAAGAGTGTGTATGTGTGTGAGACAGAGAGAGACAGAGAGAGAGAGAGAGAGAGAGACAGAGAGAGAGAGAGAGAGAGAGAGAGAGAACACAAGCACAAGCGGTCGGGTGGTGGCTGGGATTCTCTGCTGCAGCGATCTGTCCTGGAGCAGAGCTACACAGCTACACTACACAGCAGCACAGCACAGCCGCAGGGTTCCAGCTACAAGCAGCCCAGAGAGGACCAGCCAACACACAGAGCGAGACCCCGTTGGCTGTCCACAGAGACATGCAGAGAAACACACCAGAAAGGGGGAGATAGAGGGTGATCAAATAGACATAAATACAGAGGACAGGAGGGGAGAGGAGGTACTCGTCATCTCCATGGACACAGGGAACTTTCAGCAGTGCACTCGGCTCTCCACGATGGTTATTCATATTTCCCTTCTCATCCGACAGCAGAAAACAACTTTTCCTTTTAAAAGTTTGAGAGACGGAGGTCCGAGTATTTCTTACCTACCAACATCTCTCTGTGTCACTTGTTGGCTGTTTTGTGTGTGTGTGTGTGTGTGTGTGTGTGTGTGTGTGTGTGTGTGTGTGTGTGTGTGTGTGTGTGTGTGTGTGTGTGTGTGTGTGTGTGTGTGTGTGTGTGTGTGTGTGTGTGTGTGTGTGTGTGTGTGTGTGTGGGAGGGTGGGTTAGTGTTGGTGAGAAAGTGTATTAGTGAGTGTGTGATTGAATGTTTGAGTGATTAAGTGAGTGTTTGTCTGAATGAGTAAATTATTGAGTTTGAATGCATCAATGTTAGAAAGGCTAGAAGACAGGTACCTCTAACTTGTCCGACTTCATCTTTCCTCACAGTTTTCCCAGTGAGGATCCAATCTCTTCTCTAAGGACCTTGTCAAGAAGATTTGTGTTTTCTACCAGGATCATTTCAAAGGATACCTCCTTCGCGTGTAAGGAACCACTGGATATATTTCTCCACCTTAGACTCCTATCAACACTTTGAAGGAGGCATTACTCTCTCCTATAAGGACCCCTGAGAAGGACAGTGGCAGATTTTCTCCAGGGATTTTCTCTGTCTCTGTGTCAGGATGGCTGGCTGTACCTGCCGCTGCAGACAGGGGGTGCTCAAGTTCATCCAGTCTTTACGCAGACTCGTTTTTGGGACCCTCACTAAAGGTACTGCACCCTCCTCAACTAACACTCCTTTAGCTCTTCTACTTTTTTTCATTAGCTAGTGGAATAGTGACATTAGCTAGGGTAACAGTGACATTAGCTAGTGGAATAGTGACATTAGCTAGTGTAATAGTGACATTAGCTAGGGTAACAGTGACATTAGCTAGGGTAACAGTGACATTAGCTAGGGTAACAGTGACATTAGCTAGGGTAACAGTGACATTAGCTAGTGGAATAGTGACATTAGCTAGTGTAATAGTGACATTAGCTAGGGTAACAGTGACATTAGCTAGTGTAATAGTGACATTAGCTAGGGTAACAGTGACATTAGCTTGGTGCTGGGTCAAGCTTGAGGCTGACAGTAGTGAACAGTGGTGTCACATCCATCCAGTGATGCCCCGTTGTTGCCCCATCATCGCCCCTGAGGAACTAAGTGATGAGCTCAAGTTGTGACACTGGCGTATCCTCTGTTTACTCCCCCTAGGCAACTTCTGTGTCTTTACTCTCTACCTCCCCCTCCTGTTTCACCAGGTCCTCTCCTACGCCTGTCCTCTATGCCTGCATTTTCCTCTCTCCTTACCTCCTTCACACAGCTATCTGATTGTATCTCCCTCTGGTCTCAGTGGCCTGCTGTCTCTATTCCTCACCTCCTATCCCCACATCAGCAGAAAAGCGCTGCATGGTGTGTCACTATGGCAACACAGCTCAGGGAGATAGACAGATAGAGCAGCATTTAGCTATTTCTAAATACAGCACTTGACCACTCTGACTAATAAAGCTCCTCTTATTACATACAGTCTATTGTCCACTTTATTGTCCTCTTCTTCACACACTGCCTGCTCTACCTGGTGTCTGCAGAAGGCTGTGAGGGTGGCTGGAGGCACGGGCTCTGGCTCCTCAGGTCCAGCACCCTTTTATTGAGCTTCTTCAATGGAGACTAATCAAATCATTCAGACGCTGGCCATTAGTCTATGTTCTCAATGATATCACAGGCTGGAAAAAGTGAGAACAACCTGTTCACTTTCTCTGGGCTGCAAAATGTACACTAGCCAATCCATCACTGTCAAATGAACCAGGCAGTATTAGATGGCAGTTAAATTAAACCACAATTGTGAACATTTCACTGGAGCGAAGACTTTTTGACAGGGCCTGATAACACTCAGTGGTAGTTGAGCAGTCCCTCTAACTGACAGTTTTGGTTTGATGCTTGGTAATGCAAGTGTTGAGAACTAAGCATAAAGGCTGGCCAGTTCCTGGCACTACTGTCAGAGTCTCTCTATCTCGAAACTTTCACATTTCTTGACATTTTCCACAATGACTGACCTTCATGTCTCAAAGAAATTATGGACTGTCTTTTCTCTTTGCTTATTTGAGCTGTTCTTGCCATAATATGGACTTGGTGTTTTACCAAATAGGGCTATCTTCTGAATACCACCCCTACCTTCTCACAACTCAACTGATTGGCCCAAATACATTAAGAAGGAAAGAAACTGTACATATTTACAGCTGTAACAATGATAAGTGTCGATTGGGGGGTTGGGGCAGAATAAATGTTTTTGACTCTCTCCACAGTGGCAATGTTGATGAGGATGGGGGAGTGCCCAACCTGGTTCCTCCTGAAGTTCACAATCAACTCCTTTGTTTTGCTGACGTTGAGGGAGAGGTTGTTTACCTCATTTTTGCACTCAAGCCTTGCTCAAGGTCATATCCACATATTTTCCAACTAGTCGGCTCGACCCAGCGACCTTTCGGTAACTGGTCCAACGTTAGGCTAACTACCACCCCTGAATCCTAGAAGCCAATAGTGTGTGTGTCTGTGTGTGTGTGTGTAGACACACGAGCAAAAACCTGCACACGAGCAAAAACTATCACACATGGACAAAGAGACTCAATAACTGAAAAAATAGTCCACAGAAATGGCCTGCAACAGTTACAATCAGCCATTGAAAATATGCTAATTGTGAGCTGTTTCCCAGTTTCCCATGGCAACCCTAATCTAGGTGCCGCGGTCGGTTTAGCATGGTCGGTTTAGCATGGCCTATCGTGGACTGGTGTGTCTCTGTTTGATGGTATTTTACAGTGAGCAAAAACAAGACTTGCTCTCTTATTTTTCACCATGCTTTACAGCTCTGTGTGGTACAGTAAGATCTGTGTGGTACAGTAAGATCTGTGTGGTACAGTAAGATCTGTGTGGTACAGTAAGATCTATGTAGTACTGTAAGATCTGTGTGGCACAGTAAGATCGGTGTGGTACAGTAAGATCTGTGTGGTACAGTAAGATCTATGTAGTACTGTAAGATCTGTGTAGTACTGTAAGATCTGTGTGGTACAGTAAGATCTATGTGGTACAGTAAGATCTGTGTGGTACAGTAAGATCTGTGTGGTACAGTAAGATCTATGTAGTACTGTAAGATCTGTGTGGTACAGTAAGATCTATGTAGTACTGTAAGATCTGTGTAGTACTGTAAGATCTATGTAGTACTGTAAGATCTGTGTGGTACAGTAAGATCTGTGTGGCACAGTAAGATCTATGTAGTACTGTAAGATCTGTGTGGTACAGTAAGATCTGTGTGGTACAGTAAGATCTGTGTGGCACAGTAAGATCTATGTAGTACAGTAAGATCTATGTAGTACTGTAAGATCTGTGTGGTACAGTAAGATCTGTGTGGTACAGTAAGATCTATGTGGTACTGTAAGATCTGTGTGGTACAGTAAGATCTATGTGGTACTGTAAGATCTGTGTGGTACAGTAAGATCTATGTGGTACTGTAAGATCTGTGTGGTACAGTAAGATCTATGTGGTACAGTAAGATCTATGTGGTACAGTAAGATCTATGTGGTACTGTAAGATCTGTGTGGTACAGTAAGATCTATGTGGTACTGTAAGATCTGTGTGGTACAGTAAGATCTATGTGGTACTGTAAGATCTATGTGGTACAGTAAGATCTATGTGGTACAGTAAGATCTATGTGGTACTGTAAGATCTGTGTGATACAGTAAGATCTATGTGGTACTGTAAGATCTGTGTGGTACAGTAAGATCTATGTGGTACTGTAAGATCTGTGTGGTACAGTAATATCTATGTGGTACTGTAAGATCTGTGTGGTACAGTAAGATCTATGTGGTACTGTAAGGACTGGAGGAAAATGAAAAAGTGCTTGACATTTTTTTGAAAATCGATCAATCTGGCCCTTTTGGAAGTAAAACCAGAAGTAAAACCATTCCCTCACGCTCTGGCGAAAAGCATCGTTACCTGAGTGCTTTTTACCTTTCGGGGATTTGTGGGGTGTTGTGTGTGTGTGTGTGTGTGTGTGTGTGTGTGTGTGTGTGTGTGTGTGTGTGTGTGTGTGTGTGTGTGTGTGTGTGTGTGTGTGTGTGTGTGTGGCCACATTACTTTTACTTTAATGCTGTATCAGCCTTCAATGTGATATTTCAACATAAGCTTGTCTTTGTGCCTGCGCTGCCTTTGTGGATTGTGCAAAGCAGTGTGTGTGGGGGCGCGTGTGCGCATCTGTGTGTATGTGTGTGTGCATATATGTTTCAGTGTGTGCGTGTGTGGATTCTAAACCTGAATTCATGCAGGACTAAGACCTTCCTCTCACTACCCTCTCCTTGAGGCAAAAGACACAATTGAAGTGTCAGTTTACAAGATGTTCTTTACCGTTTCCATTTCAGGCTTCTTTATCTTTCTCACCCTCTCCCTCCAACTCTCTCCTGTTGATTTCCTTATGTTCCAGTATCTTTCCTTTTTACTGTACCCTCTGTCCTTTCATCCTCTCATTACAAATACTTTTTCTTCTCTCATTGGCACAGCTGGAATGTTCTGATGCCAAATTTTCTCCGGCAGTGTCTTATGTAAATGTAACATTAGATCCAGCAAAAAAAAAATCAGACTCACAACACTACCACCCTTCTCTTCCACCTCTTCTCTTTCCTCACACAATGAGTAAATAATGAGAACAAGATGATTGTGTGTGTATACAGGTATTTACATAGGTTTGTGTGTATTTCTGGATTTGTGTGTATGTGTATGCCTGGGGTGCATCGTGACCTCAGCCATAAACACAGGCTGATAGGACCTGACCTGAGTTGCCACCTATCTGCAGGACTGGCTAGGGTCTCTTATCTGCAGGCTGTATGGTGCTGGCTATGTTGCCTTATCTGCAGGCTGCATGGTGCTGGCTAGGGTGCCTCTTATCTGCAGGCTGCATGGTGCTGGCTAGGGTGCATTTTATCTGCAGGCTGCATGGTGCTGGCTAGGGTGCCTCTTATCTGCAGGCTGCATGGTGCTGGCTAGGGTGCCTCTTATCTGCAGGCTGCATGGTGCTGGCTAGGGTGCCTCTTATCTGCAGGCTGCATGGTGCTGGCTAGGGTGCCTTTTATCTGCAGGCTGCATGAGGTTGGGAGGGGTGCCTCCCACTGTATCTGCAGGCTGCAGGGGCTGGCTGGGGTACCTCATATCTGCAGGCTGGAGGGGCTGGCTGGGGTGCCTCCTATCTACAGGCTGCAGGGTCTGGCTGGGGTGCCTCCTAACTGCCAGGGGCTAGCTGGGGTGTCTCCTATCTGCAGGCTGCAGGGGCTGGCTGGGATGCCTCCTATCAGCAGGCTGCAGGGACTAGCTGGAGTGCCGTGGGACTGCTCCTCTGCTACACCAGTCATCCACTCAGCACACACAGAAACACTCAGAGAGAGCAGGTGGAATGAGAGGAGGGAAAGTTATCGAAATATTGAGCAATGGAGTGATAAAATGAGAGAGAGAGAGAGACCACAGATACAATTAGCTTGTTAGCGACTGGAGTGTACAACTTCTCTCTCGACCTTGGAGGAAACCCTACCTAACTTAGACTCAATGGATTCTAACAAAGATTTAATTCGTTTCAAAAACCACCTGCAGGATGACCCCATCTTCTCTGATAAAAGTCAGAGAAAGTATTTAGTTTGGCCCATTAGACATCACTGCTCAGTGCTCACTGTCCATTTGAGCTTTCAAATTAAACACACATATTTAAATAATAATAATGACACATAAATGTGGTCTATTGCTATATGTCTATTGCTATTGCAAATCACTATGACACCCCCCTCCTCCCCCTCTATGTTTATAAGCCTATATTACATTCAATGGCAGCGGGGGTACTATAAACTCTTAAAATGACTTATGACCTCCTTGGCCCAACGCCTATCAATTCTTTACAATCACAACAGGCCCAAGACAACAGTAAAGGTCCATGTTTTCTATTCAACCAAATGATATTCATTAAGAATGCATGGTCCATTAATTAAAGGGCATTTTTGTGTCTAAGGTTAAAGCAGCTATATGATATTCCAGTGTTTTTACTCTGGATTGAGAAAGATATTTGATCCGACAGAATTGTCACTTTATTCTCTCCTTGTACATTGCTCCAAATGTGAAGACAAGGTGTAACTATTTCCTAGAACACCAACACCGCCATACGGGACAAGCTAAACATCTTTTTCTCCCGCTTCGAGCATAATGACTCTGAGCTGACGAGGAAAGCCCCTGAGGACAACGGGGGATACGTCTCCACGGAGGATGTATGGAAGCCATTCAAGCGTGTTAACTCTAACAAGTTATCCCTAGCCGCACCCTCAGAGCATGTGCAGACCAGATAGCTGTTGTGTTTTCAGACATTTACAATCTCTCTCTAGCTCAGGCTGTTACCTGCTTCAAGATGTCGACTATCATCCCTGTGCCCAAGAAAGGGAAAGTAACTGAACTGAATGACTACCGACCCTTAGCACTCACTACTGTCATCATGAAGTGCTTTGAGATGCCAGTCATAGACCACATCACCTCCTCCCTCCCCGACACACTCGACCCTCTCCAATTCACCTACCGCACTGACAGATCCACAGATGACACAATTGCCATTGCACTGCACACTGCCCTCACCCACCTGGACAAAAGGAATGCATATGTGAGGATGCTGTTCATCAACTACAGCTTGGCCTTCAATACCATAGTGCCCTCTAAGCTCATCACAAAGCTCTCTTCCCTATGCAACTGGGTCCTAGACTTCCTGACGGGCTGGACCCATGTGGTGAAGGTGGGCAACATTATCTCCTCCACACTGATCCTCACCACTGGGGCCCAACAAGGGTGCATCCTCAGTCCCCTCCTGTACTCCATGTATACCCATGAATGCGTTGCCTCATTCAGTTTCAACTCCATTATCAAGTTTGCTGACGACATGACAGTGCCAGGCCTGGTTACCAACAACAACGAGTTGTTGGTCAATTGTGCACCGCCCTATGGGACTCCCGTTGTGATACAGCCCGGGATCGAACCAGAGTCTGTAGTGACGCCTCTAGCACTGAGATGCAGTCCCTCTGATTTACTTACCTGCACTGTTGGAGCTCGGAGCAAAATAAGTTCACTGTACCCTGTGATTACATCGATGAATGTGACTAATAAACCCATCTAATCAAATGTATTTATGTAGCCCTTCGTACGTCAGCTGATATCTCAAAGTGCTGTACAGAAACCCAGCCAAAAACCCCAAACAGCAAGCAATGCAGGTGTTGAAGCACGTTGTCTAGGAAAAACTCCCTAGAAAGGCCAAAACCTAGGAAGAAACCTAGAGAGGAACCAGGCTATGAGGGGTGGCCAGTCCTCTGCTGGCTGTGCCGGGTGGAGATTATAACAAAACATGGCCAAGATGTTCAAATGTTCATAAATGACCAGCATGGTCAAATAATAGGCCTGGGACAGATAGCACAGTGAACAGGTCAGGATTCCGTAGCTGTAGGCAGAACAGTTGAAACTGGAGCAGCAGCACGGCCAGGTGGACTAGGGACAGCAAAGAGTTATCATGCCAGGTAGTCCTGAGGCATGGTCCTATGGCTCAGGTCCTCCGAGAGAGAGAAAGAAAGAGAGAAAGAGAGAATTAGAGAGAGCATATTTAAATTCACACAGGACACCGGATAAGGCAGGAGAAGTACTCCAGGTATAACAAACTGACCCGAGCCCCCCGACACATAAACTACTGCAGCATAAATAATGGCTGAGACAGGAGGGGTCAGGAGACACTGTGGCCCCATCCGAGGACACCTCCGGACAGGGCCAAACAGGAAGGATATAACCCCACCCACTTTGCCAAAGCACAGCCCCCACACCACTAGTGGGATATCTTCAACCACCAACTTACCATCCTGAGACAAGGCCGAGTATAGCCCACAAAGATCTCCGCCACGGCACAACCCAAGGGAGGGGCGCCAACCCAGACAGGAGGATCACATCAGTGACTCAACCCACTCAAGTGACGCACCCTCCTAGGGACGGCATGAAAAAGCACCAGTAAGCCAGTGACTCAGCCCCTGTAATAGGGGTAGAGGCAGAGAATCCCAGTGGAAAGAGTGGAACCGGCCAGAAAGAGACAGCAAGGGCGGTTCATTGCTCCAGAGCCTTTCTGTTCACCTCCACACTCCTGGGCCAGACTACACTCAATCATATGACCCACTGAAGAGATTAGTCTTCAGTAAAGACTTAAAGGTTGAGACCCAGTTTGCGTCTCTCACATGGGTAGACAGACCATTCCATAAAAATGGAGCTCTATAGGAGAAAGCCCTGCCTCCAGCTGTTTGCTTAGAAATTCTAGGAACAATTAGGATACCTGCGTCTTGTGACCGTAGTGTATGTGTAGGTATGTACGGCAGGACCAAATCAGAGAGATAGGTAGGAGCAAGCCCATGTAATGCTTTGTAGGTTAGCAGTAAAACCTTGAAATCAGCCCTTGCCTTGGCAGGAAGCCAGTGTAGGGAGGCTAGCACTGGAGTAATATGATCACATTTTTGGGTTCTAGTCAGGATTCTAGCAGCCGTATTTAGCACTAACTGAAGTTTATTTAGTGCTTTCTCCGGGTAGCCGGAAAGTAGAGCATTGCAGTAGTCTAACCTAGAAGTAACAAAAGCATGGATACATTTTTCAGCATCATTTTTGTAAAGAAAGTTTTTGATTTTTGTAATGTTACGTAGATGGAAAAAAGCTGTCCTTGAAACAGTCTTGATATGTTCGTCAAAAGAGAGATCAGGGTCCAGAGTATTGCCGAGGTCCTTCACAGTTTTATTTGAGACGACTGTACAACCATTAAGAGTAATTGTCAGATTCAACAGAAGATCTCTTTGTTTCTTGGGACCTAGAACAAGCATCTCTGTTTTGTCCAGGTTTAAAAGTAGAAAGTTTGCAGCCATCCACTTCCTTATGTCTGAAACACAGGCTTCTAGCGAGGACAATTTTGGGGCTTCACCATGTTTCATTGAAATGAACAGCTGTGTGTCATCCGCATAGCAGTGAAAGTTAACATTATGTTTTCAAATGACATCCGTAAGAGGTAAAATATATAGTGAAAACAAGTGGTCCTAAAACGGAACCTTGAGGAACACCGAAATTTACAGTTCATTTGTCAGAGGACAAACCATTCACAGAGACAAACTGATATCTGTCCGACAGATAAGATCTAAACCAGGCCTTGTCCGTGTAGACCAATTTGGGTTTCCAATCTCTCCAAAAGAATGTGGTGATCGATGGTATCAAAAGCAGGATTAAGGTCTAGGAGCACGAGGACAGATGCAGAGCCTCGGTTTGATGCCATTAAAAGGTCATTTACCACCTTCACAAGTGCAGTCTCAGTGCTATGATGGGGTCTAAAACCAGACTGAAGCATTTCGTATACATTGTTTGTCTTCAGGAAGGCAGTGAGTTGCTGCGCAACAGCCTTTTCTAAAAATGTTGAGAGGAATGGAAGATTTGATATAGGCCAATAGTTTTTTTTATATTTTCTGGGTCAAGGTTTGGCTTTTTCAAGAGAGGTGGATAGAGAGCCGTTTGTTATGTTCAACATAGGAGGGCCAAGCACAGGAAGCAGCTCTTTCAGTTGTTTAGTTGGAATAGGGTCCAGTATGCAGCTTGAAGGTTTAGAGGCCATGATTATTTTCATCATTGTGTAAAGAGATATAGTACTAAAACACTTGAGTGTCTCTCTTGATCCTAGGTCCTGGCAGAGTTGTGCAGACTCAGGACAACTGAGCGTAGAAGGAATACGCAGATTTAAAGAGGAGTCCGTAATTTGCTTTCTAATAATCATGATCTTTTCCTCAAAGAAGTTCATGAATTTATTACTGCTGAAGTGAAAGCCATCCTCAATTGGGGAATGCTGCTTTTTAGTTAGCTTTGCGACAGTATCAAAAATACATTTTGGATTGTTCTTATTTTCCTCAATTAAGTTGGAAAAATAGGATGATCGAGCAGCAGTAAGGGCTCTTCGATACTGCACGGTACTGTCTTTCCAAGCTAGACTTCCAGTTTGGTGTGGCGCCATTTCCGTTCCAATTTTCTGGAAGCTTGCTTCAGAGCTCGGGTATTTTCTGTATACCAGGGAGCAAGTTTCTTATGAAAATGTTTTTAGTTTTTAGGGGTGCAACTGCATCTAGGGTATTGCGCAAGGTTAAATTGAGTTCCTCAGTTAGGTGGTTAACTGATTTTTGTCCTCTGACGTCCTTTGGTAGGCAGAGGGAGTCTGGAAGGGCATCAAGGAATCTTTGTGTTGTCTGTGAATTTATAGCACGACTTTTGATGCTCCTTGGTTGCGGTCTGAGCAGATTATTTGTTGCAATTGCAAATGTAATAAAATGGTGGTCCGATAGTCCAGGATTATGAGGAAAAACATTAAGATCCACAACATTTATTCCATGGTGCAAAACTAGGTCCAGACTATGACTGTGACAGTGAGTAGGTCCAGAGACATGTTGGACAAACCCCACTGAGTCGATGATGGCTCTGAAAGCCTTTTGGAGTGAGTCTGTGGACTTTTCCATGTGAATATTAATGTCACCAAAAATTAGAATATTATCTGCTATGACTACAAGGTCTGATAGGAATTCAGGGAGCTCAATGAGGAATGCTGTATATGGCCCAGGAGGCCTGTAAATTTGTAAATTGAAATTTGCTATCATAAATGTTAGCAACTCCTCCGCCTTTGCGGGATGCACGGGGGATATGGTCACTAGTGTAACCAGGAGGTGAGGCCTCATTTAACACAGTAAATTCCTCAGGCTTAAGCCATGTTTCAGTCAGGCCAATCACATCGAGATTATGATCAGTGATTCGTTTATTGACTATAATTGCCTTTGAAGTAAGGGATCTAACATTAAGTAGCCCTATTTTGAGATGTGAGGTATCACGATCTCTTTCAATAATGACAGGAATGGAGGAGGTCTTTATCCTAGTGAGCTTGCTAAGGTGAACACCTCCATGTTTAGTTTTACCCAACCCAGGTCGAGGCACAGACACGGTCTCAATGGGGATAGCTGAGCTGACTACACTGACTGTGCTAGTGGCAGACTCCACTAAGCTGGCAGGCTGGCTAACAGCCTGCTGCCTGGCCTGCACCCTATTTCATTGTGGAGCTAGAAGAGTTAGAGCACTGTCTGTGTTGGTAGAATCTAACTTCTAATCGCACAAATTACATCCCTTGGAGTCGTGAAGTGTTATTTTTAGCAAATCTGTCCATTGGACTGTGGCAGATCTGATTTCCTCAGGCATATCTAAACAACTGAATTAATAAATAAAATAATACCAAGCTAATTACCATAGATGTGCTTGAGCTGTATCAGTTACCATGGTTATGGTTAAGAGTTATTTTTGAAAGACCTTTCAGGGGTCGTGAGGGGGAAGCTTGAGGGAGTGAAGCGAAACATTGAAGTGGGAGTGAGGGCAACAAGAGTGGTGCTGCTGACTGCATCTTCTGCCCAATCACTCAGCTCTCTCCCAGAGGAGTATGGGTAAAGGTGGGCGATTCTCTGGAGAGACCATAGTAGCACAAACTGAAAACAGACTCACACGCTTGGACACACACAGAGATACAGACACATTCTCTCACGATCAGGCAAACACAATGAAGAGTCTTACGCACGCAGACACACACACACAGGTACCCACACAACACATGCAACACTCTCATGGGCCCACACACCTTGATACACTCACATCTATGTTCATATGAAGGTTATAAGGTCTGATCATGCATATTATCAAACACTTGGGTGAGTTTAGCTAGAAGACCTGGAATCATTTCCCATTGGGTGTGGTGTGGGACCACAGCAAGCCCATTTCCCCCCTCCATTACATTCTATCCCTGACCTTTACGTATTCAACACCCCTCCCTCTTACCCCCACTGCTCTCTCTCTCAGTCATCTGACTCTGCCCTTCAAGACATGCTCACTGTGACACAGCCTTCTAAACAGAACATCCTGGACCACTCTCCTTTCCTCTCCTCCGCTTACAACACCTCCCCAGTCCCCACTCTGGTTTCTACACCTCCCCAGTCCCCACTCTGTTACAACACCTCCCCAGTCCCACCTCTGTTTCAACACCTCCACAGTCCCCACTCTGTTTCAACACCTCCCCAGTCCCCACTCTGGTTTCTACACCTCCCCAGTCCCCACTCTGGTTTCTACACCACCCCAGTCCCCACTCTGGTTTCTACACCACCCCAGTCCCCACTCTGGTTTCTACACCTCCCCAGTCCCCACTCTGGTTTCTACACCTCCCCAGTCCCCACTCTGGTTTCTACACCACCCCAGTCCCCACTCTGGTTTCTACACCACCCCAGTCCCCACTCTGGTTTCTACACCACCCCAGTCCCCACTCTGGTTTCTACACCTCCCCAGTCCCCACTCTGTTACAACACCTCCCCAGTCCCACCTCTGTTTCAACACCTCCACAGTCCCCACTCTGTTTCTACACCTCCCCAGTCCCCACTCTGTTACAACACCTCCCCAGTCCCCACTCTGGTTTCAACACCTCCCCAGTCCCCACTCTGGTTTCAACACCTCCCCAATCCTCACTCTGCATTCTACATCTCCCCAGTCCCCACTCTGCTTTCTACACCTCCCCAGTCCCCACTCTGGTTTCTACACTTCCCCAGTACCCACTCTGCATTCTACACCTCCCTAGTCCCCACTATGCTTCCTACACCTCCCAGTCCCCACTCTGCTTTCAACACATGCCCAGTCCCCACTCTGCTTTCTACATTTCCCCAGTTACCACTCTGGTTTCTACACCTCCCCAGTCCCCACTCTAGTTTCTACCCTTCCTCAGTCCCCCACTCTGCATTCTACACTTCCCCAGTCCCCACTCTATATTCCACACCTCCCCTGTCCCCACTCTGCTTTCTACACATCCCCAGTCCCCATTCTGTATTCCACACCTCCCCTGTCCCCACTCTGCTTTCTACACCTCCCCAGTCCCCACTCTGCTTTCTACAGTCGCTCTGGATAAGAGCGCCTGCTAAATGACTTAAATGTAAATGTAAAATGTACACTTCCCCAGTCCCCACTCTGCATTCCACATCTCCCCAGTCCCCACTCTGCATTCCACATCTCCCCAGTCCCCACTCTGCATTCTACATCTCTGCAGTCCCCACTCTATATTCTACACTTCCACAGTCCCCACTCTATATTCTACACTTCCACAGTCCCCACTCTTCTTTCTACATATTCCCCACCACTCTGCATTCTACATCTCCCCAGACCCCACTCTAGTTTCTACCCTTCCTTAGTCCCCCACTCTGCATTCTACACCTCCCCAGTCCCCCACTCTGCATTCTACACCTCACCAGTCCCCCACTCTGCATTCTACACCTCCCCAGACTCCACTCTGCTTTCTACACCTCCCCAGTCCCCCACTCTGCATTCTACATTTCCCCAGTCTCCACTCTGAATTCTACACCTCCCCAGTCCCCCACTCTGCATTCTACACCTCCCCAGTCTCCACTCTGCTTTCTACACCTCCCCAGTCCCCCACTCTGCATTATACACCTCCCCAGTCCCCACTCTGCATTCTACATCTCCCCAGTCCCCACTCTGCATTCTACATCTCCCCAGTCCCCACTCTGCTTTCTACACCTCCCCAGTCCCCACTCTGCATTCTACATCTCCCCAGTCCCCACTCTGCATTATACACCTCCCCAGTCCCCACTCTGCATTCTACATCTCCCCAGTCCCCACTCTGCATTCTACATCTCCCCAGTCCCCACTCTGCTTTCTACACCTCCCCAGTCCCCATTCTGCTTTCCCCACCTTCCCCGCCACTCTACATCTCCCCAGTCCCCACTCTGCATTATACACCTCCCCAGTCCCCACTCTGCATTATACACCTCCCCAGTCCCCACTCTGCATTCTACATCTCCCCAGTCCCCACTCTGCTTTCTACACCTCCCCAGTCCCCATTCTGCTTTCCCCACCTTCCCCACCACTCTACATGATACACCTCCCCACTCCCCACTCTGTGTTCTACACCTCCCCACTCCCCACTGCTCAACCTGTTCTTCCTCTACTCTCTGTAGTGCATACACTTAGGTTGGAGTTATTAAAACTAGTTTTTCAACCGCTCCACAAATGTTTTGTTAACAAGTTAGAGTTTTGGTAAGTCAGTTAGGACATCTACCTCATGCATGACACAAGTAATTTTTCCAATAATTGTTTACAGACAGAATATTTCACTTATAATTCACTGTATGACAATTCCGGTGAGTTAGAAGTTTATATACACTAAGTTGACTGTGCCTTTAAACAACTTGGAAAATTCCAGAAAATGATTTCATGGCTTTAGAAGCTTCTGATAGGCTAATTGACCTCATTTGAGTCAATTGGAGGTGTACCTGTTGATGTATTTAAAGGCCTACCTTCAAACTCAGTGCCTCTTTGCTTGACATCATGGAAAAATCAAAAGAAATCAACCCAGACCTCAGAAAATTGTAGACCTCCACAAGTCTGGTTCATCCTTGGGAGCAATTTCCAAATGCCTGAAGGTACTGTACAAACAATAGTACGCAAGTATAAACACCATGGGACCAGCAGCCGTCATACAGCTCAGGAAGGAGACGTATTCTGTCTCCTGCAGTTGAATGTACTTTGCTGCGAAAAGTGCAAATCAATCCCAGAACAACAGCAAAGGACCTTGTGAAGTTGCTGGAGGAAACAGATACAAAAGTATCTATATCCACAGTAAAGCGAGTCCTATATCGACATAACCTGAAAGGCTGCTCAGCAAGGAAGAATCCACTGCTCCAAAACCGCCATACAAAAGCCAGACTACGGTTTGCAACTGCACATGGGGACAAAGATCTTGGATAAATGTCCTCTGGTCTGATGAAAAGAAAATAGGACTGTTTAGCCATAATGACCATCATTATGTTTGGAGGAAAAAGAGGGATGCTTGCAAGCCGAAGAACACCATCCCAACCGTGAAGCACAGGAGTGGCAGCATCATGTTGTGGGGATGCTTTGCTGCAGGAGGGCCTGGTGCACTTCACAAAATAGATGGCATCATAAGGTAGGAAAATTATGTGGATCTATTGAAGCAACATCTCAAGACATCAGTCAGGAAGTTAAAGCTTCGTCGCAAATGGGTCTTCCAAATGGGCAATAACCCCAAGCATACTTCCACATTTGTGGCAAAATGGCTTAAGGACAACAAAGTCAAGGTATTGGAATGTCCATCACAAAGCCCTGACCTCAATCCTATAGAAAATGTGTGGGCAGAACTGAAAAAGCATGTGTGAGCAAGGAGGCCTACAAACCTGACTCAGTTACACCAGCTCTGTCAGGATGAATGGGCCAAAATTCACCCAAATTATTGTGGGAAGCTTGGTGAAGGCTACACGAAAAGTTTGACCCAAGTAGAACAATTTAAAGGCAACGCTACCAAAAAACGAATTGAGTGTATGTAAACTTCTGACCCACTGGGAAAGTGATGAAAGAAATTAAAGATGAAATAAATGGGTTACTATTATTCGGACATTTCACAATCTTAAAATAAAGTGGTGATCCTAATTGACCATAGCAGGGAATTTGTTCTGAGATTAACTGTCAGGTATTGTGAAAAACTGAGTTCAAATGTATTTGGCTAAGGTGTATGTAAACTTTCGACTTCAACTATATGCAGTGGCTTGCAAAAGTATTCACCCCCTTGGCATTTTCGCTATTTTGTTGCCTTACAACCTGGCATTAAAATAGATATTTTGTCAAGGCATTTGTATAATTTGATTTACACAACATGCCTACAACTTTGAAGATGCAAAATATTATTTTTGTGAAACAAACAAGAAATAAAACAAAAAAACAGAAAACTTGAGTGTGTATAACTCTTCACCCCCCCAAAGTCAATACTTTGTAGAGCCACCTTTTGCAGCAATTACAGCTGCAAGTCTCTTGGGTTATGTCCCTATAAGCTTGCCACATCTAGCCCTGGGACTTTTGACCATTCTTCAAGGCAAAACTGCTCCAGCTCCTTCAAGTTGGATGGGTTCCTGCTGTTGTACAGCAATCTTTAAGTCATACCACAGATTTTCAATTGGATTGAGGTCTGGGCTTTGACGAGGCCATTCCAAGACATTTAAATGTTTTCCCTTAAACCACTCGAGTGTTACTTTAGCAGTATGCTTCCGGTCATTGTCCTGCTGGAAGGTGAACCTCCGCCCCAGTCTCAAATCTCTGGAAGAGTGAAACAGGCTTCCCTCAAGAATTCCCCTGTATTTAGCGCCATCCATCATTCCTTCAATTATGACCAGTTTCCCAGTCTCTGCCAATGAACAACATCCCCACAGCATGATGTTGCCACCACCATTCTTCATTGTAGATATGGTGTTCTCAGGGTGATGAGAGGTGTTGGTTTTGTGCCAGACCAAGCATTTTCCTTGATGACCCTAAAGCTCAATTTTAGTCTCATCTGACCAGAGTACCTTCTTCCATATGTTTTGGGAGTCTCCCACATGCCTTTTGGCGAACACCAAACAATTTTTTTTATTTAAGCAATTACTATTTTATGGCCACTCTTCTGTGTGCGGCTTAAAGTGGTCCTATGGACAGATACTCCAAACTGTCCTATGGACAGATACTCCAATCTCCAATCGCCCAACTCTGTGGATGGTACGTCTTAAAGTGGTCCTATGGACAGATACTCCAAACTGTCCTATGGACAGATACTCCAATCTCCAATCACCCAACTCTGTGGATGGCACGTCTTAAAGTGGTCCTATGGACAGATACTCCAATCTCCGCTGTGGAGCTTTGCAGCTCCTTCAGGTCTCTTCTCGTCTTTGGTCTCTTTGTTGCATCTCTGATTAATTCCCTCCTTGTCTGGTCAGTGAGTTTTGGTGGGCGGCCCTCTCTTGGAAAGGTTTGTTGTGGTGCCATATTCTTACAATTTTTTTTATAATGGATTTAATGGTGCCCCGTGGGTTGTTCAAAGTTTTTTTTAACCCAACCCTGATCTGTACTTCTCCACAACGTTGTCCCAGGTGTTTGGAGAGCTTCTTGGTCTTCATGGTGCCCCTTGCTTAGTGGTGTTGCTTAGAGGTGTATATATACTGAGATCATGTGACACTTAGATTGCACACAGGTGGACTTTGTTTAACTAATTATGTGACTTCTGAAGGTAATTGGTTGCACCATATCTTATTTAGGGGCTTCATAGCAAAGGGGGTGAATACATGTGCACGCACCACTTTTCCATGTTGTTTTTTAAGAATTTTTTTAAACAAGTTATTTTTTTCATTTCACTTCACCAATTTGGCCTATTTTGTGTATGTCCATTACATGAAATCCAAATAAAAATCCATTTAAATTACAGGTTGTAATGCAACAAAATAGGAAAAATGCCAAGGGGGATGAATCCTTTTGCAAGGCACTGTTTATATATACAGTTCCAGTCAAAAGTTTGGACACACCTTCCAA